>NW_028133200.1:0-456111 GCF_964374135.1 Grampus griseus | reverse complement strand
TTATGGGGCAAGATCACAAAAATAAGAGCTGAAAAATGGAGCTAAGGGCCACTGCAATTCAAAAACCTGCAGAGTTATAAAGGCCAACTATTTTCAAAAAATATATTGAGGTAAGGCTATGAAGAAGCATTGAAAGCAAGGCAGAATTGCAGGAAACCGATTTCAGGAGGTACACTGGAATTGCATTGAAAACATATGAAGAGAGTCAGAACCTCGACAATGATGCACTTGGCCAAAAAGGGCGTATGTGGTTTTTCCTGAATATAGTCAGGAAAAAACGCATACACACTTTTTGGCCAACCAAGCAAGCTTGCAAAGGAAATCTGCACTACAATGAAGTCTCACTTTCCCCTGGTCAAAAGGGCCATCTGAAAAAAGTGTAAAATCCATAAAGGCACGACAGGCCATGGAGAACTGGGAGCCTTCTTATGCTGATGGGCGGGATGTAAATTGCCAACAGCCACTCTGGAGAAGTGTATGGTGTTTCCTGAAACATCTAAAAAACAAAGCAACAGAGCCTAGGGCACTTCCACTTATGGTCCTATAGTTTAGGGAAATTAAAATAAAAAAGACACAGCCACCCCAAAGTTTGGGACGGCTCTGTTTACAAGAACCTCATATACGGTACAAGTTCAATATCGCAGAAAGTGAAAAATGGATAAAGAAGTTGTGGTACTTAGGTACAATGCAATATCACTCAGCAATGAAATCTATGTCATCAGGCCCGTAGCAGCATAATGAGTGGATTAAGTACGATGAATCTAACTGAAATAAGTCACACAGCGAAAGAAACATCATAAGATATCACTAATACACGGAATGTAAACTTGGCTACACAGGAACTGAATTCCAAAACAGAACAGGGTCTCAAATTTAGAAAACCAACTTATGCTTGCTTAAGGGGAAAGGTGAGTTGGGGTGCTGCATAAAACCAGAGATTGAAATGAGCACAGATAAATTTCTATAAGCCAAATATGGAATAGACAAGAGCTACTCCTTGCTCAACGAAATGGACTCAACACCCCATATTCAACGCCTAGGAATATACCTGACTAGTAAGAATCATAAAAGCTATGGATTTATATATCTCTGTAAGAGAATCAAGAGTGTGTACTGCGGCATTAAAGCAGTGAAAATCAGCTAAATCCCATATTAAAAATAAATTTCTTAAACAAAACACAATGACAGTGAAATAGAGAGCAATACTTAAGTAATTCATTCAAGGCTTCTGAGGCAACCTGCATTACCATATCTACACCCAGAGCTGGGTGACACATAAGGCTGGACACTTGGGGCTCATAAGATTGGTGAGGTTCGGTGAGCAAATGCAGACCCTTTGAAGTCATATTGCATGGTACCCATTCCATGGGTCTCAACTCTCCAGGTTTAAGGGATTCTTCCTTTAGCTAAAACATGCATGTGGAACCCAGAGTATGATCCACCGTGTGATCGAGAAACGTGTTCAAATGTGTCTCACTTTTCGTTCCCTGGTACTCGGGTGCAACATTCCAGACGCTTTACTAACACTCTCCTCACTTGGAGAGTGAGTGCCTTTAACCTCCTGTTTGGCCCAGTTTGCAATTTCTGCGGAAGATGAACAGGAATAGGGAGAACCAATGAGAGACTAGCTGGAGGTGTCTGGATGGGCAAATTTAACTCTCTTTTCCCACAGGGAAGAGGAATAAACCAAAGGCTCAGCATGCCGTGCCGGAACCAGATTAGGGCCTGAAGCCATCCTGCGGTGTTGCGGCCAGGTCACAAGAAAGCGAGTTGAAGAAAGGAGCTCAGGGGCACTGTAATTCACAAACCTGCAGATTTATAAATGACAGCTATTGTCCGAAAATATACTGAAGTAGGGCTGCCAAGAGGACTTGAATGCGGGGCAGAATTGCAGGAAACCGATTTCAGGAGGAATCGGAATTGGATTGCATTTAAAACACAGGAAAAGAGGCAGAACGTCGACAATGATGCACTTGGCCAAAAAGGGCGTATGCGTTTTTTCCTGAATATATTCAGGAAAAAACGCATACGCCCTTTTTGGCCAACCAAGCAAGCTTGCAAAGGAAATCTGCACTACAATGAAGTCTCACTTCCCCCCGGTCAAAAGGGCCATCTGAAAAAAGTGTAAAATCCAGAAAGGCAGGACAGGCCATGGAGAACTGGGAGCCTTGTTATGCTGATGGGCAGGATGTAAATTGCCAACAGCCGCTCTGTAGAAGTGTATGGTGTTTCCTGAAACATCTAAAAAACAAAGCAACAGAGCCTAGGGCACTTCCACTTATGGTCCTATAGCTTAGGGAAATTAAAATCAAAAAGACACAGCCACCCCAAAATTTGGGACGGCTCTTTTTACAGGAATCTCTTCTGCGGCACAAGTTAAATATCCCAGAGAGCAAATAATGGATAAAGAAGTTGCGGTACTTATGTACAACAGAATACCACTCGGCAATAAAATCTATGTCACCAGGCCCGTACCAGCATAATGAGTGGATTGAGGCACGATGATTCTAAGTGAAATAAGTCACACAGAAAAAGAAACATCCTAAGGTATCACTAATACACGGAATGTGAACTTGGCTACACATGAACTGAATTCCAAAACAGAACAGGGTCTCAAATTTAGAAAACCAACTTATGCTTGCTTAAGGGGGAAGGTGAGTTGGGGTGCTGCATAAAAGCAGAGTTTGAAATTAGCACAGATACCGTTCCATAAGCCAAATATGTAATAGACAAGACCTACCCCTTGCTCAACGAAATGGATTCAACAATGAGGTATCACCTCACACCTGGTAGAATAGGCATCATTGAAAATCTACAAACAAAAAATGCTGGAAAGGGTGTGGAGAAAAGGAACCCTCTTCCACTATTGTTGGGAATATAAATTGATACAGTCATTATGGAGAACAATATGGAATTTCTTAAGAAACTAACAATAGAATTACCATATGATACAGCAATCCCAGTACTGGACATATACCCAGACAAAACCATAAATCAAAAAGAGTCATTCACCGCAATGTTCATTGCATCACTATTTACAATATCGAGGTAATGGAAGCAACCTAAATGCCCACAGACAGACGAATGCATAAAGCCGTGGTACATATATAAAATGGAATATTACTAAGCCATGAAAAGGAATGAAATTGGGTCATTTGTAGAGACGTCGATGGATCTAGAGACTGTCATACAGAGTGAAGTAAGTCAGAAAGAGAAAAACAAATCTTGTATATTCATGCATATATGTGGAACCTAGAAAAACTGTACAGGTTAACCATTTTGCAAGGCATAAATAGAGCAACAGATGTAGACAACAAACGTATGGACAACAATGGGGGAAAGCTGTTGAGGGGGTGGTGGTGGGAGGAGTTGAGAGACTGGGATTGGCATGTATACATTTATATGTATAAAATAGATAACCAATAAGAACCTGCTGTATAAAAATATAAAATAAAATTCAAAATTAAAAAGAAATAAAATTTAAAAAATAAAACAGAAAAAACAATTATTCCCTTCACATACATGTATTTATATGAATAAATTATTTCCATGCTTATATCTGTAAATACAAAAAAGAGGAATAAAATCTACCTTGAACCAAAAACGAAAAAGAGAAAAAAAACACAGAACCCACCAGTTCCACAGAGGAAAACCGTATCAGGGCACTTGCTCCAGTTGTAAACAATTCTGAAGTTGGTCAGTGATGGGGAATCGTCTCCCATTCAGCCAGCAGCCCCCACGCAACAAGCGTCCTCATTGCAAAGCTGGGGCACCGTGCCGAGGCATCTGTGAGTAAACGTGAGCTGAGCCCCAGGCCAGTTGCTGCTGAACTATTCCCACCCGTCCCAGGTAAAACACCTGAATATATACAAGGACTTGAAAGCCTAGAGGAAGGGCCATAGAGCCACACGAGTGACAGCATGCCGGCCGACTTGGTGCCTGCAGGCCAGCCAGGATGGTCCTGGCCCTGGGTGCTCTTCTGGAAGATTTCCATTTCCCTGCCTGAGATACCCGTCCTGTCCCTGCCCCCACTGCTTTTTTCCTTCCTCACCTCTGCCCAGGGAGAAATTCCAGCAGCAGGTATGGGTGACACATCCTCTTCTTTAGCAGGTGGCAGCCTGGCAACTGCTGCAGAAAGTCCAGCAGAGCCCCACTCACACTGGGCCACCCACAAAGCCGTGGCCTCTCACTCCCTCCCACCAGCCCAGCCCCGAGACTGCTGACAGGGCAGAGAAAATGGCGTCAGGCACGGCTGCAGGGGCTCTTGCTGCCTGGAGTGGTATTTATATTGATCTCAACCCAGGCACACCTGGGGAGGGCTGGCCGGCACGGTAAGGCTGCCCAGGTCAGCCAATCATCACCCCTCAGGTGCTCAAAGTTGCAGAAAATGGAACTTGCTGAACCGGCCAGGTCCAAGGAACAAGTGTGGGCTCCTGAGAGTCAGGATAGACAAGGGGCTGCAGCTTTGGCTTGTTTTCTAATCATTTTATCTGGCCCATGAGTGGGAGACAACTTCAAGAAAACCCTCTCCTAATGAGAGGAACCCAGGAGTCAGGGAGAGGAGGGGTGGGTGGTGGTTGGAGACAGAGGCCTGGTGCCCCGGATGCAGTGGAAGTCTCTGGAAGACCAGGTGGAGGGAGGCCACACAGAGTGATGCCCAGGGTCACAGACCTGTCGCAGCTGCTGTTTGTTAGTTCAAGTCCTGCTCTGAGGTGCTCTGTGTCAGCTCTGAGCGACAGGTGAGCTGGGGGTGCTCTGCAATGAGGGCTATGTGCACGGTTCCTGTGTGCCCAGCCCTGCCACGGTACCTGCAAGGGTAGCTCTGTATCCTGGGAGGGGCCTGACCACGAGAGCCCCGTGGGCTGGGGTGGGGGTGGGGTACCTGCCCAGGTGAGCTCCATATTCTGCGATTGGTCTGACCACGAGAGCCCCATGGGCTGCTGGGGACCTGGTAAAGGATGTCAGGACAGTCAGTGAAGCCACCGAGGATATACCTCCAGTTGCTCCTAATTCCTACACCCTGCTGGTCATTCTACCAACCACCAGGACATGGTATTCTGTATTAGTCTTCAATGATGCCTTCTTTTGTATTCCATTAGTCCCAGAGTCACAAGAAATTTTGGCTGGTGAGTGGCAGGACTCAACATACAACTAAAACAATACTTCCGGGCCGTCTGGCCCCAAGGGTGCAAAAATTCCCACACCATCTTTGGGGAAAGCTTAGCTAAAGACCTAAAAGTTCTGCCTCTGGAAAAGGAAACCCTCCTTCAATATGCAGACGACATTCTGATCGCCAGCCCTACTAAGGAGGCCTCTGAACTACCAAGCCAATAAAGGATAGAAGTTGTCCAAGAAAAAGCTCAAATATCACAGACTGCGGTGACCTGCCTGGGCTTCATTCTCACAGAAGGTCGGAGAAGCCCATCCCAGGAAAGGGAAGAAACCGTTTTCAGCCTTACCCCTTTCTAAAACTAGAAGACAGCTTTGGGGTTCCTGGGGAGGCCAGGGTTTGCTGCTTCTGGATCCCTAACTACAGTCTACTAGCTGGGCCTCTATATGAAACACTGAAAGGAAAAGATGATGATCTTTTTGAATAGAATCCAGAAGTGGCCTTTCAAGAATGGAAAGAGCAGTCAATTCAGACCCTTGCCCTGGAACTCCCTAATTTAGCTAAACCCTTTGACCTTTACATTCCCGGTGAAAGGTGAATCGCCATTGGAGAATTAGTGCAAAAACTGGGACCACTTGAAATGGAACAATGCAAGAATGCCATCCAGGTAGGATAAACTACGGTCACCAAGGGGCTTGGCCCACTGCCACATCTGGCCAAGATACTGGCGGTATCTAAAAACCTGGAAATCAGCAGCCCAAAAGGCCACCTCCCTCCTAAGGGAAAAGGACCCCACGTGGTGATCCTAACCACCAACCATGCCCTGAAGTTGCAGGGTTCGCTCCGTGGGCACACCGACCTCGAGTGAGGAGGCCCTCCAACTCCAACATCCAGAGAGATAACCGGGGGCAACAGGGCACCATGACGACTCATGTGAACATCACTTGACCTGGAGTTTCTCTCATAAAACAACAAGAGTGTGTCCCAAAAGAGTAGACTACTGCTTGCAGGACTTACTGCACCAAGAGGGGAGCTAATAATCTTGGCGGGGGAACCGTATATCACACTGTCACCATAGAAAAGCCTACAGACACCGTGATGATGGTGGCCAATAAGACCGGCTGGACTCCTGTTTACTTCAAAAGGCTGTTGACTCAGTGGCCATCATGGTCCTTGATCACAACTGACCCTGGACTGTCTGGGAGTTGAGCAGGCAGGGCTCTGACACCTGGTGCTGTTTGTACGTTAATTCAGGGGCCTAATTGAAGAAAGCTCAGACTACTGGTCAGAGCATCTAGGCTGGCAGAAACGGTCAGCCTAAGGTGGCCGAACAAATGTGGGGCGGGGTGAAACCGGCCCACACAGCGTCTCTGCACATCTCTTTCCTGGACCCTTAAAGGTCATTAGAATCTATAACACTTCCAATGCTGGTGCTCAGGTGGACGAGCAGGGAGGCAGGGGGCCTGGGGACAATCAACGTCACCGGGAGGCTGCTGGGGAGAAGCTCTGACCCTCGCCCCAGGGTATGAGGACTCCCAACTCAGCACTCAGCAGTTACAGAAGAAGGGTCTGCACCCTCAGCACTCCAAGAATGAGGAACGGGACAAAAGGCAGAGGAGGGGTTTGTCCCCAGCAAAGCCCATTAAAAATCCCTGGGAGATAAAAATAGAATCTGGGCAATGAAGTCAAGTCTAACCTTTTTTATCCTTTGTGCTTCGTCTAATTTCATGTGCTCCTAGGGTCCCGCATGCAGAGGTTCCACACGCGGCACTTCAGACCAGATTTCCTAGTGCAGAATGGCTGGGACGACACCTCAGCTCCTGGGGCCCAGTGCAGACTCCGCGATATAGAGCCTGAGCTGCAGCCAACCCGGCCCTCGAGAGCTCCGCCCCCTCCCTCCCACTGACTCTGACAGGATCTCTACACAGCTGCCCAGCCCACAGCCCACGGGGTAGTGCATGTTCTCACCTCTCCATTCTCTGATCAAAATATAAAGTTTCCTTTGCTTGTGAACCAAACTCAGTCTCGATCTGTTGGCCCCAATGACACTGGGCAGGGGGACACTTGTTGGGGTCCACTCTGGAGGATCAGTAACAGAAATTGAGACTATTGTAACCTCAATGAACAGATGTGTGAGCCAAACTGTAGTTAACATAGAACAGTGTATAAGGCTCGGGTAAAATAAGATGTTTCTAACACTTCCATTTGATATTTCCATCACTTTATTATAAGCAAGTTCAGTGAAAGGGTTTGTCTTATTTGTCAGGTCAATATTAGAGAAACGAAGTGATTTCTTTCCAAGGATGTACATCTAATAATCTTGGTTAAACCTTCAATCTTGTTTTAAATGCTTTTCCATTGAAAATGATACCTCTCTTTCAGCTCCCCCATTTCTGAGAAGTATAAAATCTTATAATTTATTATTACCAAAGGGGAAAGGTGGGAGGAGGGATAAATTAACAGTTTGGGATTAACACATACACACTGCTATGTATAAAATAGATCATCAACAAGGAACTACTGTATAGCACAGGGAACTACACTCAACATTTTGCAATAACCTATAAGGGGAAATAATCTGAAAAAGAATAGATATTTTTATTGACATCATCTATCAATGACAGTTAAAGTGTAACCTAAGGGAAGCTGGTGGTGAGTGCTTCTGACCCTGAAGACTTCAATCATCTAAAGTTTGGACTCTGCCTACTTCCCAAGGCCCTTAATGAACATATGTGTAGCCGTAGCTTAAAAAATTCCCCAGTTTGGGTTTCGGGGAGACACTGATTTTGAAAAAGCCCTGGTGTTCTCCTTACATGAATGGGACTCTTCCTACTGCTAAAACATGTCTGTCACACCCAGAGGATGGTATACCGTCTGATCGGGAAGAGTGTGGAAAAGGCATCTCATCTCCTCATCTCCTGGTGCTCGGGTTCACCCCTCCAGCGTCTTTACTAACAGTCTCCCCACTTGGAGATGTCAGCACTGTCAACATCCTGTTGCGTACAATTTGGAATTTGTCCAGAGGATGAAGCGGAAGGATGAGGAACAATGAGAGACAAGTCCTAGGTGTTCAGACAGGCACATGTCACTCTAATTTCCAATCAGGAAGACGAATTGACCAAAGGCTAGGGTTGCCCATGGAAACAGTATAGGGCTTGAGGAAATCCCGCTGCTTTGTGGCCAGTTCCCATAAACACAAGTTGAACAATGGAACTCAGGGGCAGTAAAATTCACAAAACTGCAGAGTTGAAAATATCCATCACTGAAAAATGTCTTGAGGAAAGTCAGAGAAAAGGACTTGTAAGCAAGGGAGAATGGCAGGAAAGGGATTTGAGGAGGTAGAAAGGACTCGCCATTAAGCACAAGAAAAGGAGCTGAACATTGCCAACATTGCAGTTGGCCAAAAAGGGTGTATGCGTTTTCTTCTGTATATATTCAAGAAAAGGGCATACACTTTTTTAGCCAACCAAACAGGTGGGCACTGGAAGTCAATACTACAAAAGATATCACTTCGCATCAGTCAGAAGAGCCATCCTCATAAAGCGTAAACAACAGAAATGCAGGACAGGGCAAGGAGAAGAGGGAGCCCTGTGAGACTTATAGTGGAAATGTATATTGCCAACGGCCATTCTGGAGAAGTGTATTGTGTTTACTAAAGCATCTAAAAAATGAGCTACAGAGCATAGGGCACTTGCACTCATGGGCGTATATCTTGGGAAAAACAAAAATCGAGAGGACACAGGCACCCCAATGTTTACCCCCTCTCTGTTTAAAAGATCCTCGACTAGGATATAACTTAAATGTCTCTGGAGGGAAAAAATGGATAGAGATGTGGTACTTAGGTAGAGTGGAATATTATTCAGCCTGGAAATCAATGAAATATGGCCAGTTGTAACAACTCCAGAGGAGTTACGTATGATCATTCTAAGTGACAGAATTCAAAAAGAAAAAGACACATATCATAAGATATCACTTAAAGGTGGAATCCAAAATGGCTACACATGAAATAAATTACAAAACAAAAACATAGTCAAATATGTAGAAAACACGCATAAGGCTGCTAAACGGGAAAGGTGGGGAGGGGTGAGGCATCATCCAGGAGGTTGAAATTAGCAAAGATACCATTCCAAATACCAAACTGATAATCAACAAGGCCTACACGGTAGCTAAAAGAACTGCACTCAGCACACTCAAGTCACCGGAAAAGAATATATACGACTGGTAAGAATCTGAAAAAGAATTTACTGATGTCTCTCTGTACGTGAATCAAGTGGATGTACAGCAGCAAGAAACAGAGTTTTGAAAATCAGCTGTAACCAATATAGTAATAAATTGAAAAAAATAAACGACAGAGAGACAGAGAAAACCTCTTACAACTTTTCCTCAGGGACGGTGATGCAACATGGATTGAACACATCTAGACCCACAGCAGGACGAGACATAAGGCTGGAAACTGTTTGCGCTAAGAGAAATGTGAGGTTGGGTGAGGAAATGCACACCCTTTAAAGTAATACTACCTGGTACCCATTCAATGGGTCCCAAATCTGCAGGTTCAAGGGATCTTCCTACAGCTAAAACATGCATGGAAAACCCAGAGGACTGTACACCATGTGATCGGGAGATGTGTCTAAAATGCACCTCATTTATCCTCTCCTGGTGCTCCTGTTCACCATTCCAGCCACGTTACTTAGAATCTCCCCACTTGGAGAATCAGCACATTTCAACTTCTGTTTCACACATTTTGCAAATTGTGAGGAGGATGAACGGGAAGAGGGGGAACCAATGAGAGAATAGTTGTAGGGGTTTGGACGGGCACATATCACTCTAATTTCCCATTAAGAATAAGAATTAAAGAAAGGCTCAGCCTGCCTCGCCGGAGCCAAAATAGGGCCTGAAGCAATCCTGCGGGTTTGAGGCCAGCTCACAAAAGAGCAACTCAAAAAATGGAGCTCAGGGTCACTGCAATTCACAAACCTGCAGAGTTATAAATGAAAACTAACGTCCAAAAATATGTTGAGGTAAGGCAAAGAAGAGGATCTGAATGCAAGACAGAATTGCAAGAAACAGATTTCAAGAGATAGATTGGACTCGTCTTTCACGCACATGAAAAGCGGCAGAATTTCGACAATGATGCAGTTGGCCCAAAAGGGCGTATGCGTTTTTTCCTGATTATATCCAGGAAAAAACGCATACGCACTTTATGGGCAACGAAGCAAGCAAGCAATGCAAATGTGCACAACAAAGAAGTCTCACTTCCCACCGGTCAAAAGGGCCATCCTAAAAAATTGTAAAAACCAGAAATGCAGGACAGGCCATGGAGAACAGGGAGCCTTTATACGCTGATGGGCAGTGTGTGAACTGCCGAGAGCCACTCTGGAGAAGTGTATGGTGGTTCCTAAATCATCTAAAAAAACAGAGCTACAGAGTATAGGACACTTCCAATCATGGGAGTATATCTAGGGAAGTCTAAAAATCAACAAGACACAAGCACACCACAGTTTAGGGCTACTCTGTTTACAAGAACCTCAACTTCAGTACACCTTAAATATCCCAGGAAAGAGAACAATGGATAAAGAAGATGTGGTACTTATGTACAATGGAATATCTCTTCACCATGAAATCAATGTAATAAGGCTAGTAGAAGGATAAAGAGTGGATTTAGGTCCGATAATACTACTTGAAATAAGTCAAACAGAAAAAGAAACATATCATAAGATATCACTTATAGAGGGAGGGTAAATATGGCTGCACAAGAAATGAATTACAGAACAGAACAGTGTCTCACATTTAGAAAACACACTTATGTCAGCTTAAGGGGAAAGGAGAGGTGGGGTGATGCATAAAACCAGAGTTTGAAATTAGCACAGATACCGTTCAATAAACCAAATAGGTATTAGACAAGATCTACACCTTGCTCAATGAACTGGCCTCAACACACCCTATACACCGCAGAGAAATATATCTGAGTAATAAGAATCTTAAAACCCATGTATTGATATATCTCCATAAGGGAATCAAGTGTGTGCAGAGCGGCACAAACACAGCAGTGAAAATGAGCTAAACCCCATTATAGAAATAAATTTTAAAAACAAAACGCTGAAACAATGAAAGAGAGAAAAATTCTTACAAAATTCGCTCAGGGGCTGTGATGCAACCTGGATTGACCACATATAAACCCACAGCTGGATAAGACATAAGGCTGGACACTTGGGGCTGAGAGGATTGGTGAGCTTTGGTGAGCAACTGCCGAAAGTTTAATGCAATACTTCATGCTACTCATTCCAAGGGTCCCAACACTCCAGGTTGAAGGGAATCTTCCTACAGCTAAACCATGCTTGGGAAACCCAGCGACTGGTATACCATATGATCGGGAAAGGTTTCTAAAACACATCTCATTTTTCCTCTCCTGGGGCTCCGGATCGACATTCCAGCCACTTTACTAACAACATCCCCACATGGAGAGTCAATGCCTTTAAGTTCTGGTATCGCACAGTCTGCAGTTAGTGCGGAGGATGAATGGGAATAGGGGGAACCAGTGAGAAACTAGCTGTAGCGGTTTCAATGGGCACATGTCACTCTAATTTCACATCAGTAAGAAGAATTAACCAAAGGCACAGCAAGGTGCCCCAGAAGAAGAATAGAGCTTCAAGGAATCCTGTGGTTATGGGGCAAGATCACAAAAATAAGAGCTGAAAAATGGAGCTAAGGGCCACTGCAATTCAAAAACCTGCAGAGTTATAAAGGCCAACTATTTTCAAAAAATATATTGAGGTAAGGCTATGAAGAAGCATTGAAAGAAAGGCAGAATTGCAGGAAACCGATTTCAGGAGGTACACTGGAATTGCATTGAAAACATATGAAGAGAGTCAGAACCTCGACAATGATGCACTTGGCCAAAAAGGGCGTATGTGGTTTTTCCTGAATATAGTCAGGAAAAAACGCATACACACTTTTTGGCCAACCAAGCAAGCTTGCAAAGGAAATCTGCACTACAATGAAGTCTCACTTTCCCCTGGTCAAAAGGGCCATCTGAAAAATGTGTAAAATCCATAAAGGCACGACAGGCCATGGAGAACTGGGAGCCTTCTTATGCTGATGGGCGGGATGTAAATTGCCAACAGCCACTCTGGAGAAGTGTATGGTGTTTCCTGAAACATCTAAAAAACAAAGCAACAGAGCCTAGGGCACTTCCACTTATGGTCCTATAGTTTAGGGAAATTAAAATCAAAAAGACACAGCCACCCCAAAGTTTGGGACGGCTCTGTTTACAAGAACCTCATATACGGTACAAGTTCAATATCGCAGAAAGTGAAAAATGGATAAAGAAGTTGTGGTACTTAGGTACAATGCAATATCCCTCAGCAATGAAATCTATGTCATCAGGCCCGTAGCAGCATAATGAGTGGATTAAGTACGATGAATCTAACTGAAATAAGTCACACAGCGAAAGAAACATCATAAGATATCACTAATACACGGAATGTAAACTTGGCTACACAGGAACTGAATTCCAAAACAGAACAGGGTCTCAAATTTAGAAAACCAACTTATGCTTGCTTAAGGGGAAAGGTGAGTTGGGGTGCTGCATAAAACCAGAGATTGAAATGAGCACAGATAAATTTCTATAAGCCAAATATGGAATAGACAAGAGCTACTCCTTGCTCAACGAAATGGACTCAACACCCCATATTCAACGCCTAGGAATATACCTGACTAGTAAGAATCATAAAAGCTATGGATTTATATATCTCTGTAAGAGAATCAAGAGTGTGTACTGCGGCATTAAAGCAGTGAAAATCAGCTAAATCCCATATTAAAAATAAATTTCTTAAACAAAACACAATGACAGTGAAATAGAGAGCAATACTTAAGTAATTCATTCAAGGCTTCTGAGGCAACCTGCATTACCATATCTACACCCAGAGCTGGGTGACACATAAGGCTGGACACTTGGGGCTCATAAGATTGGTGAGGTTCGGTGAGCAAATGCAGACCCTTTGAAGTCATATTGCATGGTACCCATTCCACGGGTCTCAACTCTCCAGGTTTAAGGGATTCTTCCTTCAGCTAAAACATGCATGTGGAACCCAGAGTATGATCAACCGTGTGAACGGGAGACGTGTTCAAATATGTCTCAGTTTTCCTCCCCTGGTACTCGGGTGCAACATTCCAGACGCTTTACTAACACTCTCCTCACTTGGAGAGTCAGCGCCTTTAACCTCCTGTTTGGCCCAGTTTGCAATTTCTGCGGAAGATGAACAGGAATAGGGAGAACCAATGAGAGACTAGCTGGAGGTGTCTGGACGTGCAAATTTAACTCTCATTTCCAACCAGGAAGAGGACATAACCAAAGGCTCCGCGTGCCGTGCCGGTACCAGATTAGGGACTGAAGCCATCCTGCGGTGTTGCGGCCAACTCAAAAGAAAGCGAGTTGAAGAAAGGAGCTCAGGGGCACTGTAATTCACAAACCTGCAGAGTTATAAATGACAGCTATCGTCCAAAACTATACTGAAGTAAGGCTGCCAAGAGGACTTGAAAGCGGGGCAGAATTGCAGGAAACCGATTTCAGGAGGTAGACTGGAATTGCATTTCAAGCATAGGAAAAGAGGCAGAACATCCACAATGATGCACTTGGCCAAAAAGGGCGTATGCGTTTTTTCCTGAATATATTCAGGAAAAAACGCATACGCCCTTTTTGGCCAACCAAGCAAACTTGCAAAGGAAATCTGCACTACAATGAAGTCTCACTTCCCCCCGGTCAAAAGGGCCATCTGAAAAAAGTGTAAAATCCAGAAAGGCAGGACAGGCCATGGAGAACTGGGAGCCTTGTTATGCTGATGGGCGGGATGTAAATTGCCAACAGACACTCGGGAGAAGTGTATGGTGTTTCCTGAAACATCTAAAAAACAAAGCAACAGAGCCTAGGGCACTTCCACTTATGGTCCTATAGCTTAGGGAAATTAAAATCAAAAAGACACAGCCACCCAAAAGTTTGGGACGCCTCTGTTTACAAGAACCTCGTTTACCGTACAAGTTCAATATCACAGAAAGTGAAAAATGGATAAAGAAATTGTGGTACTTACGTACAATGCAGTATCACTCAGCAATGAAATCTATGTCATCAGGCCCGTAGCAGCATAATGAGTGGATTCAGGTACGATGATTCTAACTGAAATAAGTCACACAGAAAAAGAAACATCATAAGATATCACTAATACATGGAATGTAAACTTGGCTACACAGGAACTGAATTACAGAACAGAAAAGGGTCTCAAATTTAGAAAACCAACTTATGCTTGCTTAAGGGGAAAGGTGAGTTGGGGTGCTGCATAAAACCAGAGATTGAAATGAGCACAGATAAAGTTCCTTAAGCCAAATATGGAATAGACAAGAGCTACTCCTTGCTCAACGAAATGGACTCAACACCCCATATTAAACGCCTAAGAATGTACCTAACTAGTAAGTATCTTAAAACCTATGGATTGCTATGTCTCCAAAAGAGAATCAAGCATGTGTACAGGGGCATAAACGCAGCAGTGATAGGATTGGAGAGGTTCGGTGAGCAAATGAAGACCCTTTGAAGTCATATTGCATGGTACCCATTCCACGGGTCTCAACTCTCCAGGTTTAAGGTATTCTTCCTTCAGCTAAAACATGCATGTGGAACCCAGAGTATGATCAACCGTGTGAATGGGAGACGTGTTCAAATATGTCTCAGTTTTCCTCCCCTGGTACTCGGGTGCAACATTCCAGACGCTTTACTAACACTCTCCCCACTTGGAAAGTCAGCGCCTTTAGCCTCCAGTTTGGCCCAGTTTGCAATTTCTGCGGAAGATGAACAGGAATAGGGAGAACCAATGAGAGACTAGCTGGAGGTGTCTGGACGGGCAAATTTAACTCTCATTTCCCACCAGGAAGAGGACATAATCAAAGGCTCAGCGTGCCGTGCCGGAACCAGATTAGGGCCTGAAGCCATCCTGCGGTGTTGCGGCCAGCTGAAAAGAAAGCGAGTTGAAGAAAGGAGCTCAGGGGCACTGTAATTCACAAACCTGCAGAGTTATAAATGACAGCTATCGTCCAAAAATATACTGAAGTAAGGCTGCCAAGAGGACTTGAAAGCGGGGCAGAATTGCAGGAAACCGATTTCAGGAGGTAGACTGGAATTGCATTGAAAGCATAGGAAAAGAGGCAGAACGTCCACAATGATGCACTTGGCCAAAAAGGGCGTATGCGTTTTTTCCTGAATATATTCAGGAAAAAATGCATACGCCCTTTTTGGCCAACCAAGCAAACTTGCAAAGGAAATCTGCACTACAATGAAGTCTCACTTCCCCCCGGTCAAAAGGGCCATCTGAAAAAAGTGTAAAATCCAGAAAGGCAGGACAGGCCATGGAGAACTGGGAGCCTTGTTATGCTGATGGGCGGGATGTAAATTGCCAACAGACACTTGGGAGAAGTGTATGGTGTTTCCTGAAACATCTAAAAAACAAAGCAACAGAGCCTAGGGCACTTCCACTTATGGTCCTATAGCTTAGGGAAAATAAAATCAAAAAGGCACAGCCACCCCAAAGTTTGGGACGCCTCTGTTTACAAAAACCTCATTTACCGTACAAGTTCAACATCGCAGAAAGTGAAAAATGGATAAAGAAGTTGTGGTATTTACTTACAAAGCAATATCACTCAGCAATGAAATCTATGTCATCAGGCCCTTAGCAGCATAATGAGTGGATTCAGGTATGATGATTCTAACTGAAATAAGTCACACAGAAAAAGAAACATCATAAGGTATCAGTAATACACGGAATGTAAACTTGGCTACACAGGAACTGAATTACTGAACAGAACACGGTCTCAAATTTAGAAAACCAACTTATGCTTGCTTAAGGGGAAAGGTGAGTTGGGGTGCTGCATAAAACCAGAGATTGAAATGAGCACAGATAAAGTTCCTTAAGCCAAATATGGAATAGACAGGAGCTACTCCTTCCTCAACGAAATGGACTCAACACCGCATATTAAACGCCTAAGAATGTACCTGACTAGTAAGTATCTTAAAACCTATGGATTGCTATGTCTCCGAAAGAGAATCAAGCATGTGTACAGGGGCATAAACGCAGCAGTGATAGGATTGGAGAGGTTCGGTGAGCAAATGAAGACCCTTTGAAGTCATATTACATGGTACCCATTCCACGGGTCTCAACTCTACAGGTTTAAGGTATTCTTCCTTCAGCTAAAACATGCATGTGGAACCCAGAGTATGATCAACCGTGTGAATGGGAGACGTGTTCAAATATGTCTCAGTTTTCCTCCCCTGGTACTCGGGTGCAACATTCCAGACGCTTTACTAACACTCTCCCCACTTGGAGAGTCAGCGCCTTTAACCTCCTGGTTGGCCCAGTTTGCAATTTCTGTGGAAGAAGAACAGGAATAGGGAGAACCAATGAGACACTAGCTGGAGGTGTCTGGACGCGCAAATTTAACTCTCATTTCCCACCAGGAAGAGGACATAACCAAAGGCTCAGCGTGCCGTGCTGGAACCAGATTAGGGCCTGAAACCATCCTGCGGTGTTGCGGCCAGCTTAAAAGAAAGTGAGTTGAAGAAAGGAGCTCAGGGGCACTGTAATTCACAAACCTGCAGAGTTATAAATGACAGCTATCGTCCAAAAATATACTGAAGTAAGGCTGCCAAGAGGACTTGAAAGCGGGGCAGAATTGCAGGAAACCGATTTCAGGAGGTAGACTGGAATTGCATTTCAAGCATAGGAAAAGAGGCAGAATGTCCACAATGATGCACTTGGCCAAAAAGGGCGTATGCGTTTTTTCCTGAATATATTCAGGAAAAAACGCATACGCGCTTTTTGGCCAACCAAGCAAGCTTGCAAAGGAAATCTGCACTACAATGGAGTCTCACTTCACCCCAGTCAAAAGGGCCATCTGAAAAAAGTGTAAAATCCAGAAAGGCAGGACAGGCCATGGAGAACTGGGAGCCTTGTTATGCTGATGGGCGGGATGTAAATTGCCAACAGACACTCGGGAGAAATGTATGGTGTTTCCTGAAACATCTAAAAAACAAAGCAACAGAGCCTAGGGCACTTCCACTTATGGTCCTATAGCTTAGGGAAATTAAAATAAAAAAGAAACAGCCACCCCAAAGTTTGGGACGCCTCTGTTTACAAGAACCTCGTTTACAGTACAAGTTCAACATCGCAGAAAGTGAAAAATGGATAAAGAAGTTGTGGTATTTACTTACAAAGCAATATCACTCAGCAATGAAATCTATGTCATCAGGCCCTTAGCAGCACAATGAGTGGATTCAGGTATGATGATTCTAACTGAAATAAGTCACACAGAAAAAGAAACATCATAAGATATCAGTAATACACGGAATGTAAACTTGGCTACACAGGAACTGAATTACAGAACAGAACAGGGTCTCAAATTTAGAAAACCAACTTATGCTTGCTTAAGGGGAAAGGTGAGTTGGGGTGCTGCATAAAACCAGAGATTGAAATGAGCACAGATAAAGTTCCTTAAGCCAAATATGGAATAGACAAGAGCTACTCCTTGCTCAACGAAATGGACTCAACACCCCATATTAAACGCCTAAGAATGTACCTAACTAGTAAGTATCTTAAAACCTATGGATTGCTATGTCTCCAAAAGAGAATCAAGCATGTGTACAGGGGCATAAACGCAGCAGTGATAGGATTGGAGAGGTTCGGTGAGCAAATGAAGACCCTTTGAAGTCATATTGCATGGTACCCATTCCACGGGTCTCAACTCTCCAGGTTTAAGGTATTCTTCCTTCAGCTAAAACATGCATGTGGAACCCAGAGTATGATCAACCGTGTGAATGGGAGACGTGTTCAAATATGTCTCAGTTTTCCTCCCCTGGTACTCGGGTGCAACATTCCAGACGCTTTACTAACACTCTCCCCACTTGGAGAGTCAGCGCCTTTAGCCTCCAGTTTGGCCCAGTTTGCAATTTCTGCGGAAGATGAACAGGAATAGGGAGAACCAATGAGAGACTAGCTGGAGGTGTCTGGACGGGCAAATTTAACTCTCATTTCCCACCAGGAAGAGGACATAATCAAAGGCTCAGCGTGCCGTGCCGGAACCAGATTAGGGCCTGAAGCCATCCTGCGGTGTTGCGGCCAGCTGAAAAGAAAGCGAGTTGAAGAAAGGAGCTCAGGGGCACTGTAATTCACAAACCTGCAGAGTTATAAATGACAGCTATCGTCCAAAAATATACTGAAGTAAGGCTGCCAAGAGGACTTGAAAGCGGGGCAGAATTGCAGGAAACCGATTTCAGGAGGTAGACTGGAATTGCATTGAAAGCATAGGAAAAGAGGCAGAACGTCCACAATGATGCACTTGGCCAAAAAGGGCGTATGCGTTTTTTCCTGAATATATTCAGGAAAAAATGCATACGCCCTTTTTGGCCAACCAAGCAAACTTGCAAAGGAAATCTGCACTACAATGAAGTCTCACTTCCCCCCGGTCAAAAGGGCCATCTGAAAAAAGTGTAAAATCCAGAAAGGCAGGACAGGCCATGGAGAACTGGGAGCCTTGTTATGCTGATGGGCGGGATGTAAATTGCCAACAGACACTCGGGAGAAGTGTATGGTGTTTCCTGAAACATCTAAAAAACAAAGCAACAGAGCCTAGGGCACTTCCACTTATGGTCCTATAGCTTAGGGAAAATAAAATCAAAAAGGCACAGCCACCCCAAAGTTTGGGACGCCTCTGTTTACAAAAACCTCGTTTACCGTACAAGTTCAACATCGCAGAAAGTGAAAAATGGATAAAGAAGTTGTGGTATTTACTTACAAAGCAATATCACTCAGCAATGAAATCTATGTCATCAGGCCCTTAGCAGCATAATGAGTGGATTCAGGTATGATGATTCTAACTGAAATAAGTCACACAGAAAAAGAAACATCATAAGGTATCAGTAATACACGGAATGTAAACTTGGCTACACAGGAACTGAATTACTGAACAGAACACGGTCTCAAATTTAGAAAACCAACTTATGCTTGCTTAAGGGGAAAGGTGAGTTGGGGTGCTGCATAAAACCAGAGATTGAAATGAGCACAGATAAAGTTCCTTAAGCCAAATATGGAATAGACAGGAGCTACTCCTTGCTCAACGAAATGGACTCAACACCGCATATTAAACGCCTAAGAATGTACCTGACTAGTAAGTATCTTAAAACCTATGGATTGCTATGTCTCCGAAAGAGAATCAAGCATGTGTACAGGGGCATAAACGCAGCAGTGATAGGATTGGAGAGGTTCGGTGAGCAAATGAAGACCCTTTGAAGTCATATTACATGGTCCCCATTCCACGGGTCTCAACTCTACAGGTTTAAGGTATTCTTCCTTCAGCTAAAACATGCATGTGGAACCCAGAGTATGATCAACCGTGTGAATGGGAGACGTGTTCAAATATGTCTCAGTTTTCCTCCCCTGGTACTCGGGTGCAACATTCCAGACGCTTTACTAACACTCTCCCCACTTGGAGAGTCAGCGCCTTTAACCTCCTGGTTGGCCCAGTTTGCAATTTCTGTGGAAGAAGAACAGGAATAGGGAGAACCAATGAGACACTAGCTGGAGGTGTCTGGACGCGCAAATTTAACTCTCATTTCCCACCAGGAAGAGGACATAACCAAAGGCTCAGCGTGCCGTGCTGGAACCAGATTAGGGCCTGAAACCATCCTGCGGTGTTGCGGCCAGCTTAAAAGAAAGTGAGTTGAAGAAAGGAGCTCAGGGGCACTGTAATTCACAAACCTGCAGAGTTATAAATGACAGCTATCGTCCAAAAATATACTGAAGTAAGGCTGCCAAGAGGACTTGAAAGCGGGGCAGAATTGCAGGAAACCGATTTCAGGAGGTAGACTGGAATTGCATTTCAAGCATAGGAAAAGAGGCAGAATGTCCACAATGATGCACTTGGCCAAAAAGGGCGTATGCGTTTTTTCCTGAATATATTCAGGAAAAAACGTATACGCCCTTTTTGGCCAACCAAGCAAGCTTGCAAAGGAAATCTGCACTACAATGGAGTCTCACTTCACCCCAGTCAAAAGGGCCATCTGAAAAAAGTGTAAAATCCAGAAAGGCAGGACAGGCCATGGAGAACTGGGAGCCTTGTTATGCTGATGGGCGGGATGTAAATTGCCAACAGACACTCGGGAGAAATGTATGGTGTTTCCTGAAACATCTAAAAAACAAAGCAACAGAGCCTAGGGCACTTCCACTTATGGTCCTATAGCTTAGGGAAATTAAAATAAAAAAGAAACAGCCACCCCAAAGTTTGGGACGCCTCTGTTTACAAGAACCTCGTTTACAGTACAAGTTCAACATCGCAGAAAGTGAAAAATGGATAAAGAAGTTGTGGTATTTACTTACAAAGCAATATCACTCAGCAATGAAATCTATGTCATCAGGCCCTTAGCAGCACAATGAGTGGATTCAGGTATGATGATTCTAACTGAAATAAGTCACACAGAAAAAGAAACATCATAAGATATCAGTAATACACGGAATGTAAACTTGGCTACACAGGAACTGAATTACAGAACAGAACAGGGTCTCAAATTTAGAAAACCAACTTATGCTTGCTTAAGGGGAAAGGTGAGTTGGGGTGCTGCATAAAACCAGAGATTGAAATGAGCACAGATAAAGTTCCTTAAGCCAAATATGGAATAGACAAGAGCTACTCCTTGCTCAACGAAATGGACTCAACACCCCATATTAAACGCCTAAGAATGTACCTGACTAGTAAGTATCTTAAAACCTATGTATTGCTATGTCTCCAAAAGAGAATCAAGCATGTGTACAGGGGCATAAACGCAGCAGTGATAGGATTGGAGAGGTTCGGTGAGCAAATGAAGACCCTTTGAAGTCATATTACATGGTACCCATTCCACGGGTCTCAACTCTCCAGGTTTAAGGTATTCTTCCTTCAGCTAAAACATGCATGTGGAACCCAGAGTATGATCAACCGTGTGAACGGGAGACGTGTTCAAATATGTCTCAGTTTTCCTCCCCTGGTACTCGGGTGCAACATTCCAGACGCTTTACTAACACTCTCCCCACTTGGAGAGTCAGCGCCTTTAACCTCCTGTTTGGCCCAGTTTGCAATTTCTGCGGAAGATGAACAGGAATAGGGAGAACCAATGAGAGACTAGCTGGAGGTGTCTGGACGGGCAAATTTAACTCTCATTTCCCACCAGGATGAGGAAATAACCAAAGGCTCAGCGTGCCGTGACGGTACCAGATTAGGGCCTGAAGCCATCCTGCGGTGTTGCGGCCAGCTTAAAAGAAAGCGAGTTGAAGAAAGGAGCTCAGGGGCACTGTAATTCACAAATCTGCAGAGTTATAAATGACAGCTATCGTCCCAAAATATACTGAAGTAAGGCTGCCAAGAGGACTTGAAAGCGGGGCAGAATTGCAGGAAACCGATTTCAGGAGGTAGACTGGAATTGCATTGAAAGCATAGGAAAAGAGGCAGAACGTCCACAATGATGCACTTGGCCAAAAAGGGCGTATGCATTTTTTCCTGAATATATTCAGGAAAAAACGCATACGCGCTTTTTGGCCAAGCAAGCAAGCTTGCAAAGGAAATCTGCACTACAATGAAGTCTCACTTCCCCCTGGTCAAAAGGGCCATCTGAAAAAAGTGTAAAATCCAGAAAGGCAGGACAGGCCATGGAGAACTGGGAGCCTTGTTATGCTGATGGGCGGGATGTAAATTGCCAACAGACACTCGGGAGAAGTGTATGGTGTTTCCTGAAACATCTAAAAAACAAAGCAACAGAGCCTAGGGCACTTCCACTTATGGTCCTATAGCTTAGGGAAATTAAAATCAAAAAGACACAGCCACCCCAAAGTTTGGGAGGGCTCTGTTTACAAGAAACTCGTTTACAGTACAAGTTCAACATCGCAGAAAGTGAAAAATGGATAAAGAAGTTGTGGTATTTACTTACAAAGCAATATCACTCAGCAATGAAATCTATGTCATCAGGCCCTTAGCAGCACAATGAGTGGATTCAGGTATGATGATTCTAACTGAAATAAGTCACACAGAAAAAGAAACATCATAAGATATCAGTAATACACGGAATGTAAACTTGGCTACACAGGAACTGAATTACAGAACAGAACAGGGTCTCAAATTTAGAAAACCAACTTATGCTTGCTTAAGGGGAAAGGTGAGTTGGGGTGCTGCATAAAACCAGAGATTGAAATGAGCACAGATAAAGTTCCTTAAGCCAAATATGGAATAGACAAGAGCTACTCCTTGCTCAATGAAATGGACTCAACACCGCATATTAAACGCCTAAGAATGTACCTGATTAGTAAGTATCTTAAAACCTATGGATTGCTATGTCTCCGAAAGAGAATCAAGCATGTGTACAGGGGCATAAACGCAGCAGTGATAGGATTGGAGAGGTTCGGTGAGCAAATGAAGACCCTTTGAAGTCATATTGCATGGTACCCATTCCACGGGTTTCAACTACCCAGGTTTAAGGTATTCTTCCTTCAGCTAAAACATGCATGTGGAACCTAGAGTATGATCAACCGTGTGATCGGGAGACGTGTTCAAATATGTCTCAGTTTTTGTACCCTGGTACTCGGGTGCAACATTCCAGACGCTTTACTAACACTCTCCCCACTTGGAGAGTCAGTCCCTTTAACCTCCTGTTTGGCCCAGTTTGCAATTTCTGCGGAAGATGAACAGGAATAGCGAGAACCAATGAGAGACAAGCTGGAGGTTTCTAGACGGGCAAATTTAACTCTCATTTCTCACCAGGAAGAGGAATTAACCAAAGGCTCAGCGTGCCGTGCCGGAACCAGATTAGGGCCTGAAGCCATCCTGCGGTGTTGCGGCCAGGTCACAAGAAAGCGAGTTGAAGAAAGGAGCTCAGGGGCACTGTAATTCACAAACCTGCAGAGTTATAAATGACAGCTATCGTCCAAAAATATACTGAAGTAAGGCTGCCAAGAGGACTTGAAAGTGGGGCAGTATTGCAGGAAACCGATTTCAGGAGGTAGACTGGAATTGCATTTCAAGCATAGGAAAAGAGGCAGAACGTCCTCAATGATGCCCTTGGCCAAAAAGGACGTATGCGTTTTTTCCTGAATATATTCAGGAAAAAACGCATACGTCCTTTTTGGCCAACCAAGCAAGCTTGCAAAGGAAATCTGCACTACAATGAAGTCTCACTTCCCCCCGGTCAAAAGGGCCATCTGAAAAAAGTGTAAAATGCAGAAAGGCAGGACAGGCCATGGAGAACTGGGAGCCTTGTAATGTTGATGGGCGGGATGTAAATTGCCAGCAGCCACTCTGTAGAAGTGTATGGTGTTTCCTGAAACATCTAAAAAACAAAGCAACAGAGCCTAGGGCACTTCCACTTATGGTCCTATAGCTTAGGGAAATTAAAATCAAAAAGACACAGCCACCCCAAAATTTGGGACGGCTCTTTTTACAGGAATCTCTTCTGCGGCACAAGTTAAATATCCCAGAGAGCAAATAATGGATAAAGAAGTTGCGGTACTTATGTACAACAGAATACCACTCAGCAATGAAATCTATGTCACCAGGCCCGTACCAGCATAATGAGTGGATTGAGGCACGATGATTCTAAGTGAAATAAGTCACACAGAAAAAGAAACATCCTAAGGTATCACTAATACACGGAATGTGAACTTGGCTACACAGGAACTGAATTCCAAAACAGAACAGGGTCTCAAATTTAGAAAACCAACTTATGCTTGCTTAAGGGGGAAGGTGAGTTGGGGTGCTGCATAAAAGCAGAGTTTGAAATTAGCACAGATACCGTTCCATAAGCCAAATATGTAATAGACAAGACCTACCCCTTGCTCAACGAAATGGATTCAACAATGAGGTATCACCTCACACCTGGTAGAATAGGCATCATAGAAAATCTACAAACAAAAAATGCTGGAAAGGGTGTGGAGAAAAGGAACCCTCTTCCACTATTGTTGGGAATATAAATTGATACAGTCATTATGGAGAACAATATGGAATTTCTTAAGAAACTAACAATAGAATTACCATATGATACAGCAATCCCAGTACTGGACATATACCCAGACAAAACCATAAATCAAAAAGAGTCATTCACCGCAATGTTCATTGCATCACTATTTACAATATCGAGGTAATGGAAGCAACCTAAATGCCTACAGACAGACGAATGCATAAAGCCGTGGTACATATATAAAATGGAATATTACTAAGCCATGAAAAGGAATGAAATTGGGTCATTTGTAGAGACGTCGATGGATCTAGAGACTGTCATACAGAGTGAAGTAAGTCAGAAAGAGAAAAACAAATCTTGTATATTCATGCATATATGTGGAACCTAGAAAAACTGTACAGATTAACCATTTTGCAAGGCATAAATAGAGCAACAGATGTAGACAACAAACGTATGGACAACAAGGGGGGAAAGCTGTTGGGGGGGTGGTGGTGGGAGGAGTTGAGAGACTGGGATTGGCATGTATACATTTATATGTATAAAATAGATAACCAATGAGAACTTGCTTTATAAAAATATAAAATAAAATTCAAAATTAAAAAGAAATAAAATTAAAAAAATAAAACAGAAAAAACAATTATTCCCTGCACATACATGTATTCATATGAATAAATTATTTCCATGCTTATATCTGTAAATACAAAAAAGAGGAATAAAATCTACCTTGAACCAAAAACGAAAAAGAGAAAAAAACACAGAACCCACCAGTTACACAGAGGAAAACCGTATCAGGGCACTTGCTCCAGTTGTAAACAATTCTGAAGTTGGTCAGTGGTGGGGAATCATCTCCCATTCAGCCAGCAGCCCCCACGCAACAAGCGTCCTCATTGCAAAGCTGGGGCACCATGCCGAGGCATCTGTGAGTAAACGTGAGCTGAGCCCCAGGCCAGTTGCTGCTGAACTATTCCCACCCGTCCCAGGTAAAACACCTGAATATATACAAGGACTTGAAAGCCTAGAGGAAGGGCCATAGAGCCACACGAGTGACAGCATGCCGGCCGACTTGGTGCCTGCAGGCCAGCCAGGATGGTCCTGGCCCTGGGTGCTCTTCTGGAAGATTTCCATTTCCCTGCCTGAGATACCCGTCCTGTCCCTGCCCCCACTGCTTTTTTCCTTCCTCACCTCTGCCCAGGGAGAAATTCCAGCAGCAGGTATGGGTGACACATCCTCTTCTTTAGCAGGTGGCAGCCTGGCAACTGCTGCAGAAAGTCCAGCAGAGCCCCACTCACACTGGGCCACCCACAAAGCCGTGGCCTCTCACTCCCTCCCACCAGCCCAGCCCCGAGACTGCTGACAGGGCAGAGAAAATGGCGTCAGGCACGGCTGCAGGGGCTCTTGCTGCCTGGAGTGGTATTTATATTGATCTCAACCCAGGCACACCTGGGGAGGGCTGGCCGGCACGGTAAGGCTGCCCAGGTCAGCCAATCTTCACCCCTCAGGGGCTCACAGTTGCAGGAAATGGAACTTGCTGAACCGGCCAGGTCCAAGGAACAGGTGTGGGCTCCTGAGAGTCAGGATAGACAAGGGGCTGCAGCTTTGGCTTGTTTTCTAATCATTTTATCTGGCTCATGAGTGGGAGACAACTTCAAGAAAACCCTCTCCTAATGAGAGGAACCCAGGAGTCAGGGAGAGGAGGGGTGGGTGGTGGTTGGAGACAGAGGCCTGGTGCCCCGGATGCAGTGGAAGTCTCTGGAAGACCAGGTGGAGGGAGGCCTCACGGAGTGATGCCCAGGGTCACAGACCTGTCGCAGCTGCTGTTTGTTAGTTCAAGTCCTGCTCTGAGGTGCTCTGTGTCAGCTCTGAGCGACAGGTGAGCTGGGGGTGCTCTGCAATGAGGGCTATGTGCACGGTTCCTGTGTGCCCAGCCCTGCCACGGTACCTGCAAGGGTAGCTCTGTATCCTGGGAGGGGCCTGACCACGAGAGCCCCGTGGGCTGGGGTGGGGGTGGGGTACCTGCCCAGGTGAGCTCCATATTCTGCGATTGGTCTGACCACGAGAGCCCCATGGGCTGCTGGGGACCTGGTAAAGGATGTCAGGACAGTCAGTGAAGCCACCGAGGATATACCTCCAGTTGCTCCTAATTCCTACACCCTGCTGGTCATTCTACCAACCACCAGGACATGGTATTCTGTATTAGTCTTCAATGATGCCTTCTTTTGTATTCCATTAGTCCCAGAGTCACAAGAAATTTTGGCTTGTGAGTGGCAGGACTCAACATACAACTAAAACAATACTTCCGGGCCGTCTGGCCCCAAGGGTGCAAAAATTCCCACACCATCTTTGGGGAAAGCTTAGCTAAAGACCTAAAAGTTCTGCCTCTGGAAAAGGAAACCCTCCTTCAATATGCAGACGACATTCTGATTGCCAGCCCTACTAAGGAGGCCTCTGAACTACCAAGCCAATAAAGGATAGAAGTTGTCCAAGAAAAAGCTCAAATATCACAGACTGCGGTGACCTGCCTGGGCTTCATTCTCACAGAAGGTCAGAGAAGCCCATCCCAGGAAAGGGAAGAAACCATTTTCAGCCTTACCCCTTTCTAAAACTAGAAGAGAGCTTAGGGGTTCCTGGGGAGGCCAGGGTTTGCTGCTTCTGGATCCCTAACTACAGTCTACTAGCTGGGCCTCTATATGAAACACTGAAAGGAAAAGATGATGATCCTTTTGAATAGAATCCAGAAGTGGCCTTTCAAGAATGGAAAGAGCAGTCAATTCAGACCCTTGCCCTGGAACTCCCTAATTTAGCTAAACCCTTTGTTCTTTACATTCCCGGTGAAAGGTGAATTGCCATTGGAGAATTAGTGCAAAAACTGGGACCACTTGAAATGGAACAATGCAAGAATGCCATCCAGGTAGGATAAACTACGGTCACCAAGGGGCTTGGCCCACTGCCACATCTGGCCAAGATACTGGCGGTATCTAAAAACCTGGAAATCAGCAGCCCAAAAGGCCACCTCCCTCCTAAGGGAAAAGGACCCCACGTGGTGATCCTAACCACCAACCATGCCCTGAAGTTGCAGGGTTCGCTCCGTGGGCACACCGACCTCGAGTGAGGAGGCCCTCCAACTCCAACATCCAGAGAGATAACCGGGGGCAACAGGGCACCATGACGACTCGTGTGAACATCACTTGACCTGGAGTTTCTCTCATAAAACAACAAGAGTGTGTCCCAAAAGAGTAGACTACTGCTTGCAGGACTTACTGCACCCAGAGGGGAGCTAATAATCTTGGCGGGGGAACAGTATACCACACTGTCACCATAGAAAAGCCTACAGACACCATGATGATCGTGGCCAATAAGACCAGCTGGACTCCTGTTTACTTCAAAAGGCTGTTGACTCAGTAGCCATCATGGTCCTTGATCACAACTGACCCTGGACTGTCTGGGAGTTGAGCGGGCAGGGCTCTGACACCTGGTGCTGTTTGTACGTTAATTCAGGGGCCTAATTGAAGAAAGCACAGACTACTGGTCAGAGCATCTAGGCTGGCAGAAACGGTCAGCCTAAGGTGGCCGAACAAATGTGGGGCGGGGTGAAACCGGCCCCCACAGCGTCTCTGCACATCTCTTTCCTGGATCCTTAAAGGTCATTAGAATCTATAACACTTCCAATGCTGGTGCTCAGGTGGACGAGCAGGGAGGCAGGGGGCCTGGGGACAATCAACGTCACCGGGAGGCTGCTGGGGAGAAGCTCTGACCCTCGCCCCAGGGTATGAGGGCTCCCAACTCAGCACTCAGCAGTTACAGAAGAAGGGTCTGCACCCTCAGCACTCCAAGAAGGAGGAACGGGACAAAAGGCAGAGGAGGGGTTTGTCCCCAGCAAAGCCCATTAAAAATCCCTGGGAGATAAAAATAGAATCTGGGCAATGAAGTCAAGTCTAACCTTTTTTATCCTTTGTGCTTTGTCTAATTTCACGTGCTCCTAGGGTCCCGCATGCAGAGGTTCCACACCCGGCACTTCAGACCAGATTTCCTAGTGCAGAATGGCTGGGTCGACACCTCAGCTCCTGGGGCCCAGTGCAGACTCCGCGATATAGAGCCTGAGCTACAGCCAACCCGGCCCTCGAGAGCTCCGCCGCCTCCCTCCCTCCCACTGACTCTGACAGGATCTCTACACAGCAGCCCAGCCCACAGCCCATGGGGTAGTGCATGCTCTCACCTCTCCATTCTCTGATCAAAATATAAAGTTTCCTTTGCTTGTGAACCAAACTCAGTCTCGATCTGTTGGCCCCAATGACACTGGGCAGGGGGACACTTGTTGGGGTCCACTCTGGAGGATCAGTAACAGAAATTGAGACTATTGTAACCTCAATGAACAGATGTGTGAGCCAAACTGTAGTTAACATAGAACAGTGTATAAGGCTCGGGTAAAATAAGATGTTTCTAACACTTCCATTTGATATTTCCATCACTTTTTATAAGCAAGTTCAGTGAAAAGGTTTGTCTTATTTGTCAGGTCAATATTAGAGAAACGAAGTGATTTCTTTCCAAGGATGTACATCTAATAATCTTGGTTAAACCTTCAATCTTGTTTTAAATGCTTTTCCATTGAAAATGATACCTCTCTTTCAGCTCCCCCATTCCTGAGAAGTATAAAATCTTATAATTTATTATTACCAAAGGGGAAAGGTGGGAGGAGGGATAAATTAACAGTTTGGAATTAACACATACACACTGCTATGTATAAAATAGATCATCAACAAGGAACTACTGTATAGCACAGGGAACTACACTCAACATTTTGCAATAACCTATAAGGGGAAATAATCTGAAAAAGAATAGATATTTTTATTGACATCATCTATCAATGACAGTTAAAGTGTAGCCTAAGGGAAGCTGGTGGTGAGTGCTTCTGACCCTGAAGACTTCAATCATCTAAAGTTTGGACTCTGCCTACTTCCCAAGGCCCTTAATGAACATATGTGTAGCCGTGGCTTAAAAACTTCCCCAGTTTGGGTTTCGGGGAGACACTGATTTTGAAAAAGCCCTGGTGTTCTCCTTACATGAATGGGACTCTTCCTACTGCTAAAACATGTCTGTCACACCCAGAGGATGGTATACCGTCTGATCGGGAAGAGTTTGGAAAAGGCATCTCATCTCCTCATCTCCTGGTGCTCGGGTTTACCCCTCCAGCGTCTTTACTAACAGTCTCCCCACTTGGAGATGTCAGCACTGTCAACATCCTGTTGCGTACAGTTTGGAATTTGTCCAGAGGATGAAGCGGAAGGATGAGGAACAATGAGAGACAAGTCCTAGGTGTTCAGACAGGCACATGCTACGCTAATTTCCAATCAGGAAGACGAATTGACCAAAGGCTAGGGTTGCCCATGGAAACAGTATAGGGCTTGAGGAAATCCTGCTGCTTTGTGGCCAGTTCCCATAAACACAAGTTGAACAATGGAACTCAGGGGCAGTAAAATTCACGAAACTGCAGAGTTGAAAATATCCATCACTGAAAAATGTCTTGAGGAAAGTCAGAGAAAAGGACTTGTAAGCAAGGGAGAATGGCAGGAAAGGGATTTGAGGAGGTAGAAAGGACTCGCCATTAAGCACAAGAAAAGGAGCTGAACATTGCCAACATTGCAGTTGGCCAAAAAGGGTGTATGCGTTTTCTTCTGTATATATTCAAGAAAAGGGCATACACTTTTTTAGCCAACCAAACAGGTGGGCACTGGAAGTCAATACTACAAAAGATATCACTTCGCATCAGTCAGAAGAGCCATCCTCATAAAGCGTAAACAACAGAAATGCAGGACAGGGCAAGGAGAAGAGGGAGCCCTGTGAGACTTATAGTGGAAATGTATATTGCCAACGGCCATTCTGGAGAAGTGTATTGTGTTTACTAAAGCATCTAAAAAATGAGCTACAGAGCATAGGGCACTTGCACTCATGGGCGTATATCTTGGGAAAAACAAAAATCGAGAGGACACAGGCACCCCAATGTTTACCCCCTCTCTGTTTAAAAGATCCTCGACTAGGATATAACTTAAATGTCTCTGGAGGGAAAAAATGGATAGAGATGTGGTACTTAGGTAGAGTGGAATATTATTCAGCCTGGAAATCAATGAAATATGGCCAGTTGTAACAACTCCAGAGGAGTTACGTATGATCATTCTAAGTGACAGAATTCAAAAAGAAAAAGACACATATCATAAGATATCACTTAAAGGTGGAATCCAAAATGGCTACACATGAAATAAATTACAAAACAAAAACATAGTCAAATATGTAGAAAACACGCATAAGGCTGCTAAACGGGAAAGGTGGGGAGGGGTGAGGCATCATCCAGGAGGTTGAAATTAGCAAAGATACCATTCCAAATACCAAACTGATAATCAACAAGGCCTACACGGTAGCTAAAAGAACTGCACTCAGCACACTCAAGTCACCGGAAAAGAATATATACGACTGGTAAGAATCTGAAAAAGAATTTACTGATGTCTCTCTGTACGTGAATCAAGTGGATGTACAGCAGCAAGAAACAGAGTTTTGAAAATCAGCTGTAACCAATATAGTAATAAATTGAAAAAAATAAACGACAGAGAGACAGAGAAAACCTCTTACAACTTTTCCTCAGGGACGGTGATGCAACATGGATTGAACACATCTAGACCCACAGCAGGACGAGACATAAGGCTGGAAACTGTTTGCGCTAAGAGAAATGTGAGGTTGGGTGAGGAAATGCACACCCTTTAAAGTAATACTACCTGGTACCCATTCAATGGGTCCCAAATCTGCAGGTTCAAGGGATCTTCCTACAGCTAAAACATGCATGGAAAACCCAGAGGACTGTACACCATGTGATCGGGAGATGTGTCTAAAATGCACCTCATTTATCCTCTCCTGGTGCTCCTGTTCACCATTCCAGCCACGTTACTTAGAATCTCCCCACTTGGAGAATCAGCACATTTCAACTTCTGTTTCACACATTTTGCAAATTGTGAGGAGGATGAACGAGAAGAGGGGGAACCAATGAGAGAATAGTTGTAGGGGTTTGGACGGGCACATATCACTCTAATTTCCCATTAAGAATAAGAATTAAAGAAAGGCTCAGCCTGCCTCGCCGGAGCCAAAATAGGGCCTGAAGCAATCCTGCGGGTTTGAGGCCAGCTCACAAAAGATCAACTCAAAAAATGGAGCTCAGGGTCACTGCAATTCACAAACCTGCAGAGTTATAAATGAAAACTAACGTCCAAAAATATGTTGAGGTAAGGCAAAGAAGAGGATCTGAATGCAAGACAGAATTGCAAGAAACAGATTTCAAGAGATAGATTGGACTCGTCTTTCACGCACATGAAAAGCGGCAGAATTTCGACAATGATGCAGTTGGCCCAAAAGGGCGTATGCGTTTTTTCCTGATTATATCCAGGAAAAAACGCATACGCACTTTATGGGCAACGAAGCAAGCAAGCAATGCAAATGTGCACAACAAAGAAGTCTCACTTCCCACCGGTCAAAAGGGCCATCCTAAAAAATTGTAAAAACCAGAAATGCAGGACAGGCCATGGAGAACAGGGAGCCTTTATACGCTGATGGGCAGTGTGTGAACTGCCGAGAGCCACTCTGGAGAAGTGTATGGTGGTTCCTAAATCATCTAAAAAAACAGAGCTACAGAGTATAGGACACTTCCAATCATGGGAGTATATCTAGGGAAGTCTAAAAATCAACAAGACACAAGCACACCACAGTTTAGGGCTACTCTGTTTACAAGAACCTCAACTTCAGTACACCTTAAATATCCCAGGAAAGAGAACAATGGATAAAGAAGATGTGGTACTTATGTACAATGGAATATCTCTTCACCATGAAATCAATGTAATAAGGCTAGTAGAAGGATAAAGAGTGGATTTAGGTCCGATAATACTACTTGAAATAAGTCAAACAGAAAAAGAAACATATCATAAGATATCACTTATAGAGGGAGGGTAAATATGGCTGCACAAGAAATGAATTACAGAACAGAACAGTGTCTCACATTTAGAAAACACACTTATGTCAGCTTAAGGGGAAAGGAGAGGTGGGGTGATGCATAAAACCAGAGTTTGAAATTAGCACAGATACCGTTCAATAAACCAAATAGGTATTAGACAAGATCTACACCTTGCTCAATGAACTGGCCTCAACACACCCTATACACCGCAGAGAAATATATCTGAGTAATAAGAATCTTAAAACCCATGTATTGATATATCTCCATAAGGGAATCAAGTGTGTGCAGAGCGGCACAAACACAGCAGTGAAAATGAGCTAAACCCCATTATAGAAATAAATTTTAAAAACAAAACGCTGAAACAATGAAAGAGAGAAAAATTCTTACAAAATTCGCTCAGGGGCTGTGATGCAACCTGGATTGACCACATATAAACCCACAGCTGGATAAGACATAAGGCTGGACACTTGGGGCTGAGAGGATTGGTGAGCTTTGGTGAGCAACTGCCGAAAGTTTAATGCAATACTTCATGCTACTCATTCCAAGGGTCCCAACACTCCAGGTTGAAGGGAATCTTCCTACAGCTAAACCATGCTTGGGAAACCCAGCGACTGGTATACCATATGATCGGGAAAGGTTTCTAAAACACACCTCATTTTTCCTCTCCTGGGGCTCCGGATCGACATTCCAGCCACTTTACTAACAACATCCCCACATGGAGAGTCAATGCCTTTAAGTTCTGGTATCGCACAGTCTGCAGTTAGTGCGGAGGATGAATGGGAATAGGGGGAACCAGTGAGAAACTAGCTGTAGCGGTTTCAATGGGCACATGTCACTCTAATTTCACATCAGTAAGAAGAATTAACCAAAGGCACAGCAAGGTGCCCCAGAAGAAGAATAGAGCTTCAAGGAATCCTGTGGTTATGGGGCAAGATCACAAAAATAAGAGCTGAAAAATGGAGCTAAGGGCCACTGCAATTCAAAAACCTGCAGAGTTATAAAGGCCAACTATTTTCAAAAAATATATTGAGGTAAGGCTATGAAGAAGCATTGAAAGCAAGGCAGAATTGCAGGAAACCGATTTCAGGAGGTACACTGGAATTGCATTGAAAACATATGAAGAGAGTCAGAACCTCGACAATGATGCACTTGGCCAAAAAGGGCGTATGTGGTTTTTCCTGAATATAGTCAGGAAAAAACGCATACACACTTTTTGGCCAACCAAGAAAGCTTGCAAAGGAAATCTGCACTACAATGAAGTCTCACTTTCCCCTGGTCAAAAGGGCCATCTGAAAAAAGTGTAAAATCCATAAAGGCACGACAGGCCATGGAGAACTGGGAGCCTTCTTATGCTGATGGGCGGGATGTAAATTGCCAACAGCCACTCTGGAGAAGTGTATGGTGTTTCCTGAAACATCTAAAAAACAAAGCAACAGAGCCTAGGGCACTTCCACTTATGGTCCTATAGTTTAGGGAAATTAAAATCAAAAAGACACAGCCACCCCAAAGTTTGGGACGGCTCTGTTTACAAGAACCTCATATACGGTACAAGTTCAATATCACAGAAAGTGAAAAATGGATAAAGAAGTTGTGGTACTTAGGTACAATGCAATATCACTCAGCAATGAAATCTATGTCATCAGGCCCGTAGCAGCATAATGAGTGGATTAAGTACGGTGAATCTAACTGAAATAAGTCACACAGCGAAAGAAACATCATAAGATATCACTAATACACGGAATGTAAACTTGGCTACACAGGAACTGAATTCCAAAACAGAACAGGGTCTCAAATTTAGAAAACCAACTTATGCTTGCTTAAGGGGAAAGGTGAGTTGGGGTGCTGCATAAAACCAGAGATTGAAATGAGCACAGATAAATTTCTATAAGCCAAATATGGAATAGACAAGAGCTACTCCTTGCTCAACGAAATGGACTCAACACCCCATATTCAACGCCTAGGAATATACCTGACTAGTAAGAATCATAAAAGCTATGGATTTATATATCTCTGTAAGAGAATCAAGAGTGTGTACTGCGGCATTAAAGCAGTGAAAATCAGCTAAATCCCATATTAAAAATAAATTTCTTAAACAAAACACAATGACAGTGAAATAGAGAGCAATACTTAAGTAATTCATTCAAGGCTTCTGAGGCAACCTGCATTACCATATCTACACCCAGAGCTGGGTGACACATAAGGCTGGACACTTGGGGCTCATAAGATTGGTGAGGTTCGGTGAGCAAATGCAGACCCTTTGAAGTCATATTGCATGGTACCCATTCCATGGGTCTCAACTCTCCAGGTTTAAGGGATTCTTCCTTTAGCTAAAACATGCATGTGGAACCCAGAGTATGATCCACCGTGTGATCGAGAAACGTGTTCAAATGTGTCTCACTTTTCGTTCCCTGGTACTCGGGTGCAACATTCCAGACGCTTTACTAACACTCTCCTCACTTGGAGAGTGAGTGCCTTTAACCTCCTGTTTGGCCCAGTTTGCAATTTCTGCGGAAGATGAACAGGAATAGGGAGAACCAATGAGAGACTAGCTGGAGGTGTCTGGGCAAATTTAACTCTCATTTCCCACAGGGAAGAGGAATAAACCAAAGGCTCAGCATGCCGTGCCGGAACCAGATTAGGGCCTGAAGCCATCCTGCGATGTTGCGACCAGGTCACAAGAAAGCGAGTTGAAGAAAGGAGCTCAGGGGCACTGTAATTCACAAACCTGCAGATTTATAAATGACAGCTATTGTCCGAAAATATACTGAAGTAGGGCTGCCAAGAGGACTTGAATGCGGGGCAGAATTGCAGGAAACCGATTTCAGGAGGAATCGGAATTGGATTGCATTTAAAACACAGGAAAAGAGGCAGAACGTCGACAATGATGCACTTGGCCAAAAAGGGCGTATGCGTTTTTTCCTGAATATATTCAGGAAAAAACGCATACGCCCTTTTTGGCCAACCAAGCAAGCTTGCAAAGGAAATCTGCACTACAATGAAGTCTCACTTCCCCCCGGTCAAAAGGGCCATCTGAAAAAAGTGTAAAATCCAGAAAGGCAGGACAGGCCATGGAGAACTGGGAGCTTTGTTATGCTGATGGGCAGGATGTAAATTGCCAACAGCCGCTCTGTAGAAGTGTATGGTGTTTCCTGAAACATCTAAAAAACAAAGCAACAGAGCCTAGGGCACTTCCACTTATGGTCCTATAGCTTAGGGAAATTAAAATCAAAAAGACACAGCCACCCCAAAATTTGGGACGGCTCTTTTTACAGGAATCTCTTCTGCGGCACGAGTTAAATATCCCAGAGAGCAAATAATGGATAAAGAAGTTGCGGTACTTATGTACAACAGAATACCACTCGGCAATGAAATCTATGTCACCAGGCCCGTACCAGCATAATGAGTGGATTGAGGCACGATGATTCTAAGTGAAATAAGTCACACAGAAAAAGAAACATCCTAAGGTATCACTAATACACGGAATGTGAACTTGGCTACACATGAACTGAATTCCAAAACAGAACAGGGTCTCAAATTTAGAAAACCAACTTATGCTTGCTTAAGGGGGAAGGTGAGTTGGGGTGCTGCATAAAAGCAGAGTTTGAAATTAGCACAGATACCGTTCCATAAGCCAAATATGTAATAGACAAGACCTACCCCTTGCTCAACGAAATGGATTCAACAATGAGGTATCACCTCACACCTGGTAGAATAGGCATCATTGAAAATCTACAAACAAAAAATGCTGGAAAGGGTGTGGAGAAAAGGAACCCTCTTCCACTATTGTTGGGAATATAAATTGATACAGTCATTATGGAGAACAATATGGAATTTCTTAAGAAACTAACAATAGAATTACCATATGATACAGCAATCCCAGTACTGGACATATACCCAGACAAAACCATAAATCAAAAAGAGTCATTCACCGCAATGTTCATTGCATCACTATTTACAATATCGAGGTAATGGAAGCAACCTAAATGCCCACAGACAGACGAATGCATAAAGCCGTGGTACATATATAAAATGGAATATTACTAAGCCATGAAAAGGAATGAAATTGGGTCATTTGTAGAGACGTCGATGGATCTAGAGACTGTCATACAGAGTGAAGTAAGTCAGAAAGAGAAAAACAAATCTTGTATATTCATGCATATATGTGGAACCTAGAAAAACTGTACAGGTTAACCATTTTGCAAGGCATAAATAGAGCAACAGATGTAGACAACAAACGTATGGACAACAATGGGGGAAAGCTGTTGAGGGGATGGTGGTGGGAGGAGTTGAGAGACTGGGATTGGCATGTATACATTTATATGTATAAAATAGATAACCAATAAGAACCTGCTGTATAAAAATATAAAATAAAATTCAAAATTAAAAAGAAATAAAATTTAAAAAATAAAACAGAAAAAACAATTATTCCCTTCACATACATGTATTTATATGAATAAATTATTTCCATGCTTATATCTGTAAATACAAAAAAGAGGAATAAAATCTACCTTGAACCAAAAACGAAAAAGAGAAAAAAAACACAGAACCCACCAGTTCCACAGAGGAAAACCGTATCAGGGCACTTGCTCCAGTTGTAAACAATTCTGAAATTGGTCAGTGATGGGGAATCGTCTCCCATTCAGCCAGCAGCCCCCACGCAACAAGCGTCCTCATTGCAAAGCTGGGGCACCGTGCCGAGGCATCTGTGAGTAAACGTGAGCTGAGCCCCAGGCCAGTTGCTGCTGAACTATTCCCACCCGTCCCAGGTAAAACACCTGAATATATACAAGGACTTGAAAGCCTAGAGGAAGGGCCATAGAGCCACACGAGTGACAGCATGCCGGCCGACTTGGTGCCTGCAGGCCAGCCAGGATGGTCCTGGCCCTGGGTGCTCTTCTGGAAGATTTCCATTTCCCTGCCTGAGATACCCGTCCTGTCCCTGCCCCCACTGCTTTTTTCCTTCCTCACCTCTGCCCAGGGAGAAATTCCAGCAGCAGGTATGGGTGACACATCCTCTTCTTTAGCAGGTGGCAGCCTGGCAACTGCTGCAGAAAGTCCAGCAGAGCCCCACTCACACTGGGCCACCCACAAAGCCGTGGCCTCTCACTCCCTCCCACCAGCCCAGCCCCGAGACTGCTGACAGGGCAGAGAAAATGGCGTCAGGCACGGCTGCAGGGGCTCTTGCTGCCTGGAGTGGTATTTATATTGATCTCAACCCAGGCACACCTGGGGAGGGCTGGCCGGCACGGTAAGGCTGCCCAGGTCAGCCAATCATCACCCCTCAGGTGCTCAAAGTTGCAGAAAATGGAACTTGCTGAACCGGCCAGGTCCAAGGAACAAGTGTGGGCTCCTGAGAGTCAGGATAGACAAGGGGCTGCAGCTTTGGCTTGTTTTCTAATCATTTTATCTGGCCCATGAGTGGGAGACAACTTCAAGAAAACCCTCTCCTAATGAGAGGAACCCAGGAGTCAGGGAGAGGAGGGGTGGGTGGTGGTTGGAGACAGAGGCCTGGTGCCCCGGATGCAGTGGAAGTCTCTGGAAGACCAGGTGGAGGGAGGCCACACAGAGTGATGCCCAGGGTCACAGACCTGTCGCAGCTGCTGTTTGTTAGTTCAAGTCCTGCTCTGAGGTGCTCTGTGTCAGCTCTGAGCGACAGGTGAGCTGGGGGTGCTCTGCAATGAGGGCTATGTGCACGGTTCCTGTGTGCCCAGCCCTGCCACGGTACCTGCAAGGGTAGCTCTGTATCCTGGGAGGGGCCTGACCACGAGAGCCCCGTGGGCTGGGGTGGGGGTGGGGTACCTGCCCAGGTGAGCTCCATATTCTGCGATTGGTCTGACCACGAGAGCCCCATGGGCTGCTGGGGACCTGGTAAAGGATGTCAGGACAGTCAGTGAAGCCACCGAGGATATACCTCCAGTTGCTCCTAATTCCTACACCCTGCTGGTCATTCTACCAACCACCAGGACATGGTATTCTGTATTAGTCTTCAATGATGCCTTCTTTTGTATTCCATTAGTCCCAGAGTCACAAGAAATTTTGGCTGGTGAGTGGCAGGACTCAACATACAACTAAAACAATACTTCCGGGCCGTCTGGCCCCAAGGGTGCAAAAATTCCCACACCATCTTTGGGGAAAGCTTAGCTAAAGACCTAAAAGTTCTGCCTCTGGAAAAGGAAACCCTCCTTCAATATGCAGACGACATTCTGATCGCCAGCCCTACTAAGGAGGCCTCTGAACTACCAAGCCAATAAAGGATAGAAGTTGTCCAAGAAAAAGCTCAAATATCACAGACTGCGGTGACCTGCCTGGGCTTCATTCTCACAGAAGGTCGGAGAAGCCCATCCCAGGAAAGGGAAGAAACCGTTTTCAGCCTTACCCCTTTCTAAAACTAGAAGACAGCTTTGGGGTTCCTGGGGAGGCCAGGGTTTGCTGCTTCTGGATCCCTAACTACAGTCTACTAGCTGGGCCTCTATATGAAACACTGAAAGGAAAAGATGATGATCTTTTTGAATAGAATCCAGAAGTGGCCTTTCAAGAATGGAAAGAGCAGTCAATTCAGACCCTTGCCCTGGAACTCCCTAATTTAGCTAAACCCTTTGACCTTTACATTCCCGGTGAAAGGTGAATCGCCATTGGAGAATTAGTGCAAAAACTGGGACCACTTGAAATGGAACAATGCAAGAATGCCATCCAGGTAGGATAAACTACGGTCACCAAGGGGCTTGGCCCACTGCCACATCTGGCCAAGATACTGGCGGTATCTAAAAACCTGGAAATCAGCAGCCCAAAAGGCCACCTCCCTCCTAAGGGAAAAGGACCCCACGTGGTGATCCTAACCACCAACCATGCCCTGAAGTTGCAGGGTTCGCTCCGTGGGCACACCGACCTCGAGTGAGGAGGCCCTCCAACTCCAACATCCAGAGAGATAACCGGGGGCAACAGGGCACCATGACGACTCATGTGAACATCACTTGACCTGGAGTTTCTCTCATAAAACAACAAGAGTGTGTCCCAAAAGAGTAGACTACTGCTTGCAGGACTTACTGCACCAAGAGGGGAGCTAATAATCTTGGCGGGGGAACCGTATATCACACTGTCACCATAGAAAAGCCTACAGACACCGTGATGATGGTGGCCAATAAGACCGGCTGGACTCCTGTTTACTTCAAAAGGCTGTTGACTCAGTGGCCATCATGGTCCTTGATCACAACTGACCCTGGACTGTCTGGGAGTTGAGCAGGCAGGGCTCTGACACCTGGTGCTGTTTGTACGTTAATTCAGGGGCCTAATTGAAGAAAGCGCAGACTACTGGTCAGAGCATCTAGGCTGGCAGAAACGGTCAGCCTAAGGTGGCCGAACAAATGTGGGGCGGGGTGAAACCGGCCCCCACAGCGTCTCTGCACATCTCTTTCCTGGACCCTTAAAGGTCATTAGAATCTATAACACTTCCAATGCTGGTGCTCAGGTGGACGAGCAGGGAGGCAGGGGGCCTGGGGACAATCAACGTCACCGGGAGGCTGCTGGGGAGAAGCTCTGACCCTCGCCCCAGGGTATGAGGACTCCCAACTCAGCACTCAGCAGTTACAGAAGAAGGGTCTGCACCCTCAGCACTCCAAGAATGAGGAACGGGACAAAAGGCAGAGGAGGGGTTTGTCCCCAGCAAAGCCCATTAAAAATCCCTGGGAGATAAAAATAGAATCTGGGCAATGAAGTCAAGTCTAACCTTTTTTATCCTTTGTGCTTCGTCTAATTTCATGTGCTCCTAGGGTCCCGCATGCAGAGGTTCCACACGCGGCACTTCAGACCAGATTTCCTAGTGCAGAATGGCTGGGACGACACCTCAGCTCCTGGGGCCCAGTGCAGACTCCGCGATATAGAGCCTGAGCTGCAGCCAACCCGGCCCTCGAGAGCTCCGCCCCCTCCCTCCCACTGACTCTGACAGGATCTCTACACAGCTGCCCAGCCCACAGCCCACGGGGTAGTGCATGTTCTCACCTCTCCATTCTCTGATCAAAATATAAAGTTTCCTTTGCTTGTGAACCAAACTCAGTCTCGATCTGTTGGCCCCAATGACACTGGGCAGGGGGACACTTGTTGGGGTCCACTCTGGAGGATCAGTAACAGAAATTGAGACTATTGTAACCTCAATGAACAGATGTGTGAGCCAAACTGTAGTTAACATAGAACAGTGTATAAGGCTCGGGTAAAATAAGATGTTTCTAACACTTCCATTTGATATTTCCATCACTTTATTATAAGCAAGTTCAGTGAAAGGGTTTGTCTTATTTGTCAGGTCAATATTAGAGAAACGAAGTGATTTCTTTCCAAGGATGTACATCTAATAATCTTGGTTAAACCTTCAATCTTGTTTTAAATGCTTTTCCATTGAAAATGATACCTCTCTTTCAGCTCCCCCATTTCTGAGAAGTATAAAATCTTATAATTTATTATTACCAAAGGGGAAAGGTGGGAGGAGGGATAAATTAACAGTTTGGGATTAACACATACACACTGCTATGTATAAAATAGATCATCAACAAGGAACTACTGTATAGCACAGGGAACTACACTCAACATTTTGCAATAACCTATAAGGGGAAATAATCTGAAAAAGAATAGATATTTTTATTGACATCATCTATCAATGACAGTTAAAGTGTAACCTAAGGGAAGCTGGTGGTGAGTGCTTCTGACCCTGAAGACTTCAATCATCTAAAGTTTGGACTCTGCCTACTTCCCAAGGCCCTTAATGAACATATGTGTAGCCGTAGCTTAAAAACTTCCCCAGTTTGGGTTTCGGGGAGACACTGATTTTGAAAAAGCCCTGGTGTTCTCCTTACATGAATGGGACTCTTCCTACTGCTAAAACATGTCTGTCACACCCAGAGGATGGTATACCGTCTGATCGGGAAGAGTGTGGAAAAGGCATCTCATCTCCTCATCTCCTGGTGCTCGGGTTCACCCCTCCAGCGTCTTTACTAACAGTCTCCCCACTTGGAGATGTCAGCACTGTCAACATCCTGTTGCGTACAATTTGGAATTTGTCCAGAGGATGAAGCGGAAGGATGAGGAACAATGAGAGACAAGTCCTAGGTGTTCAGACAGGCACATGTCACTCTAATTTCCAATCAGGAAGACGAATTGACCAAAGGCTAGGGTTGCCCATGGAAACAGTATAGGGCTTGAGGAAATCCCGCTGCTTTGTGGCCAGTTCCCATAAACACAAGTTGAACAATGGAACTCAGGGGCAGTAAAATTCACAAAACTGCAGAGTTGAAAATATCCATCACTGAAAAATGTCTTGAGGAAAGTCAGAGAAAAGGACTTGTAAGCAAGGGAGAATGGCAGGAAAGGGATTTGAGGAGGTAGAAAGGACTCGCCATTAAGCACAAGAAAAGGAGCTGAACATTGCCAACATTGCAGTTGGCCAAAAAGGGTGTATGCGTTTTCTTCTGTATATATTCAAGAAAAGGGCATACACTTTTTTAGCCAACCAAACAGGTGGGCACTGGAAGTCAATACTACAAAAGATATCACTTCGCATCAGTCAGAAGAGCCATCCTCATAAAGCGTAAACAACAGAAATGCAGGACAGGGCAAGGAGAAGAGGGAGCCCTGTGAGACTTATAGTGGAAATGTATATTGCCAACGGCCATTCTGGAGAAGTGTATTGTGTTTACTAAAGCATCTAAAAAATGAGCTACAGAGCATAGGGCACTTGCACTCATGGGCGTATATCTTGGGAAAAACAAAAATCGAGAGGACACAGGCACCCCAATGTTTACCCCCTCTCTGTTTAAAAGATCCTCGACTAGGATATAACTTAAATGTCTCTGGAGGGAAAAAATGGATAGAGATGTGGTACTTAGGTAGAGTGGAATATTATTCAGCCTGGAAATCAATGAAATATGGCCAGTTGTAACAACTCCAGAGGAGTTACGTATGATCATTCTAAGTGACAGAATTCAAAAAGAAAAAGACACATATCATAAGATATCACTTAAAGGTGGAATCCAAAATGGCTACACATGAAATAAATTACAAAACAAAAACATAGTCAAATATGTAGAAAACACGCATAAGGCTGCTAAACGGGAAAGGTGGGGAGGGGTGAGGCATCATCCAGGAGGTTGAAATTAGCAAAGATACCATTCCAAATACCAAACTGATAATCAACAAGGCCTACACGGTAGCTAAAAGAACTGCACTCAGCACACTCAAGTCACCGGAAAAGAATATATACGACTGGTAAGAATCTGAAAAAGAATTTACTGATGTCTCTCTGTACGTGAATCAAGTGGATGTACAGCAGCAAGAAACAGAGTTTTGAAAATCAGCTGTAACCAATATAGTAATAAATTGAAAAAAATAAACGACAGAGAGACAGAGAAAACCTCTTACAACTTTTCCTCAGGGACGGTGATGCAACATGGATTGAACACATCTAGACCCACAGCAGGACGAGACATAAGGCTGGAAACTGTTTGCGCTAAGAGAAATGTGAGGTTGGGTGAGGAAATGCACACCCTTTAAAGTAATACTACCTGGTACCCATTCAATGGGTCCCAAATCTGCAGGTTCAAGGGATCTTCCTACAGCTAAAACATGCATGGAAAACCCAGAGGACTGTACACCATGTGATCGGGAGATGTGTCTAAAATGCACCTCATTTATCCTCTCCTGGTGCTCCTGTTCACCATTCCAGCCACGTTACTTAGAATCTCCCCACTTGGAGAATCAGCACATTTCAACTTCTGTTTCACACATTTTGCAAATTGTGAGGAGGATGAACGGGAAGAGGGGGAACCAATGAGAGAATAGTTGTAGGGGTTTGGACGGGCACATATCACTCTAATTTCCCATTAAGAATAAGAATTAAAGAAAGGCTCAGCCTGCCTCGCCGGAGCCAAAATAGGGCCTGAAGCAATCCTGCGGGTTTGAGGCCAGCTCACAAAAGAGCAACTCAAAAAATGGAGCTCAGGGTCACTGCAATTCACAAACCTGCAGAGTTATAAATGAAAACTAACGTCCAAAAATATGTTGAGGTAAGGCAAAGAAGAGGATCTGAATGCAAGACAGAATTGCAAGAAACAGATTTCAAGAGATAGATTGGACTCGTCTTTCACGCACATGAAAAGCGGCAGAATTTCGACAATGATGCAGTTGGCCCAAAAGGGCGTATGCGTTTTTTCCTGATTATATCCAGAAAAAAACGCATACGCACTTTATGGGCAACGAAGCAAGCAAGCAATGCAAATGTGCACAACAAAGAAGTCTCACTTCCCACCGGTCAAAAGGGCCATCCTAAAAAATTGTAAAAACCAGAAATGCAGGACAGGCCATGGAGAACAGGGAGCCTTTATACGCTGATGGGCAGTGTGTGAACTGCCGAGAGCCACTCTGGAGAAGTGTATGGTGGTTCCTAAATCATCTAAAAAAACAGAGCTACAGAGTATAGGACACTTCCAATCATGGGAGTATATCTAGGGAAGTCTAAAAATCAACAAGACACAAGCACACCACAGTTTAGGGCTACTCTGTTTACAAGAACCTCAACTTCAGTACACCTTAAATATCCCAGGAAAGAGAACAATGGATAAAGAAGATGTGGTACTTATGTACAATGGAATATCTCTTCACCATGAAATCAATGTAATAAGGCTAGTAGAAGGATAAAGAGTGGATTTAGGTCCGATAATACTACTTGAAATAAGTCAAACAGAAAAAGAAACATATCATAAGATATCACTTATAGAGGGAGGGTAAATATGGCTGCACAAGAAATGAATTACAGAACAGAACAGTGTCTCACATTTAGAAAACACACTTATGTCAGCTTAAGGGGAAAGGAGAGGTGGGGTGATGCATAAAACCAGAGTTTGAAATTAGCACAGATACCGTTCAATAAACCAAATAGGTATTAGACAAGATCTACACCTTGCTCAATGAACTGGCCTCAACACACCCTATACACCGCAGAGAAATATATCTGAGTAATAAGAATCTTAAAACCCATGTATTGATATATCTCCATAAGGGAATCAAGTGTGTGCAGAGCGGCACAAACACAGCAGTGAAAATGAGCTAAACCCCATTATAGAAATAAATTTTAAAAACAAAACGCTGAAACAATGAAAGAGAGAAAAATTCTTACAAAATTCGCTCAGGGGCTGTGATGCAACCTGGATTGACCACATATAAACCCACAGCTGGATAAGACATAAGGCTGGACACTTGGGGCTGAGAGGATTGGTGAGCTTTGGTGAGCAACTGCCGAAAGTTTAATGCAATACTTCATGCTACTCATTCCAAGGGTCCCAACACTCCAGGTTGAAGGGAATCTTCCTACAGCTAAACCATGCTTGGGAAACCCAGCGACTGGTATACCATATGATCGGGAAAGGTTTCTAAAACACACCTCATTTTTCCTCTCCTGGGGCTCCGGATCGACATTCCAGCCACTTTACTAACAACATCCCCACATGGAGAGTCAATGCCTTTAAGTTCTGGTATCGCACAGTCTGCAGTTAGTGCGGAGGATGAATGGGAATAGGGGGAACCAGTGAGAAACTAGCTGTAGCGGTTTCAATGGGCACATGTCACTCTAATTTCACATCAGTAAGAAGAATTAACCAAAGGCACAGCAAGGTGCCCCAGAAGAAGAATAGAGCTTCAAGGAATCCTGTGGTTATGGGGCAAGATCACAAAAATAAGAGCTGAAAAATGGAGCTAAGGGCCACTGCAATTCAAAAACCTGCAGAGTTATAAAGGCCAACTATTTTCAAAAAATATATTGAGGTAAGGCTATGAAGAAGCATTGAAAGCAAGGCAGAATTGCAGGAAACCGATTTCAGGAGGTACACTGGAATTGCATTGAAAACATATGAAGAGAGTCAGAACCTCGACAATGATGCACTTGGCCAAAAAGGGCGTATGTGGTTTTTCCTGAATATAGTCAGGAAAAAACGCATACACACTTTTTGGCCAACCAAGAAAGCTTGCAAAGGAAATCTGCACTACAATGAAGTCTCACTTTCCCCTGGTCAAAAGGGCCATCTGAAAAATGTGTAAAATCCATAAAGGCACGACAGGCCATGGAGAACTGGGAGCCTTCTTATGCTGATGGGCGGGATGTAAATTGCCAACAGCCACTCTGGAGAAGTGTATGGTGTTTCCTGAAACATCTAAAAAACAAAGCAACAGAGCCTAGGGCACTTCCACTTATGGTCCTATAGTTTAGGGAAATTAAAATCAAAAAGACACAGCCACCCCAAAGTTTGGGACGGCTCTGTTTACAAGAACCTCATATACGGTACAAGTTCAATATCGCAGAAAGTGAAAAATGGATAAAGAAGTTGTGGTACTTAGGTACAATGCAATATCACTCAGCAATGAAATCTATGTCATCAGGCCCGTAGCAGCATAATGAGTGGATTAAGTACGATGAATCTAACTGAAATAAGTCACACAGCGAAAGAAACATCATAAGATATCACTAATACACGGAATGTAAACTTGGCTACACAGGAACTGAATTCCAAAACAGAACAGGGTCTCAAATTTAGAAAACCAACTTATGCTTGCTTAAGGGGAAAGGTGAGTTGGGGTGCTGCATAAAACCAGAGATTGAAATGAGCACAGATAAATTTCTATAAGCCAAATATGGAATAGACAAGAGCTACTCCTTGCTCAACGAAATGGACTCAACACCCCATATTCAACGCCTAGGAATATACCTGACTAGTAAGAATCATAAAAGCTATGGATTTATATATCTCTGTAAGAGAATCAAGAGTGTGTACTGCGGCATTAAAGCAGTGAAAATCAGCTAAATCCCATATTAAAAATAAATTTCTTAAACAAAACACAATGACAGTGAAATAGAGAGCAATACTTAAGTAATTCATTCAAGGCTTCTGAGGCAACCTGCATTACCATATCTACACCCAGAGCTGGGTGACACATAAGGCTGGACACTTGGGGCTCATAAGATTGGTGAGGTTCGGTGAGCAAATGCAGACCCTTTGAAGTCATATTGCATGGTACCCATTCCATGGGTCTCAACTCTCCAGGTTTAAGGGATTCTTCCTTCAGCTAAAACATGCATGTGGAACCCAGCGTATGATCCACCGTGTGATCGAGAAACGTGTTCAAATGTGTCTCACTTTTCGTTCCCTGGTACTCGGGTGCAACATTCCAGACGCTTTACTAACACTCTCCTCACTTGGAGAGTGAGTGCCTTTAACCTCCTGTTTGGCCCAGTTTGCAATTTCTGTGGAAGATGAACAGGAATAGGGAGAACCAATGAGAGACTAGCTGGAGGTGTCTGGACGGGCAAATTTAACTCTCATTTCCCACAGGGAAGAGGAATAAACCAAAGGCTCAGCATGCCGTGCCGGAACCAGATTAGGGCCTGAAGCCATCCTGCGGTGTTGCGGCCAGGTCACAAGAAAGCGAGTTGAAGAAAGGAGCTCAGGGGCACTGTAATTCACAAATCTGCAGATTTATAAATGACAGCTATTGTCCGAAAATATACTGAAGTAGGGCTGCCAAGAGGACTTGAATGCGGGGCAGAATTGCAGGAAACCGATTTCAGGAGGAATCGGAATTGGATTGCATTTAAAACACAGGAAAAGAGGCAGAACGTCGACAATGATGCACTTGGCCAAAAAGGGCGTATGCGTTTTTTCCTGAATATATTCAGGAAAAAACGCATACGCCCTTTTTGGCCAACCAAGCAAGCTTGCAAAGGAAATCTGCACTACAATGAAGTCTCACTTCCCCCCGGTCAAAAGGGCCATCTGAAAAAAGTGTAAAATCCAGAAAGGCAGGACAGGCCATGGAGAACTGGGAGCCTTGTTATGCTGATGGGCGGGATGTAAATTGCCAACAGCCGCTCTGTAGAAGTGTATGGTGTTTCCTGAAACATCTAAAAAACAAAGCAACAGAGCCTAGGGCACTTCCACTTATGGTCCTATAGCTTAGGGAAATTAAAATCAAAAAGACACAGCCACCCCAAAATTTGGGACGGCTCTGTTTACAGGAATCTCTTCTGCGGCACAAGTTAAATATCCCAGAGAGCAAATAATGGATAAAGAAGTTGCGGTACTTATGTACAACAGAATACCACTCGGCAATGAAATCTATGTCACCAGGCCCGTACCAGCATAATGAGTGGATTGAGGCACGATGATTCTAAGTGAAATAAGTCACACAGAAAAAGAAACATCCTAAGGTATCACTAATACACGGAATGTGAACTTGGCTACACATGAACTGAATTCCAAAACAGAACAGGGTCTCAAATTTAGAAAACCAACTTATGCTTGCTTAAGGGGGAAGGTGAGTTGGGGTGCTGCATAAAAGCAGAGTTTGAAATTAGCACAGATACCGTTCCATAAGCCAAATATGTAATAGACAAGACCTACCCCTTGCTCAACGAAATGGATTCAACAATGAGGTATCACCTCACACCTGGTAGAATAGGCATCATTGAAAATCTACAAACAAAAAATGCTGGAAAGGGTGTGGAGAAAAGGAACCCTCTTCCACTATTGTTGGGAATATAAATTGATACAGTCATTATGGAGAACAATATGGAATTTCTTAAGAAACTAACAATAGAATTACCATATGATACAGCAATCCCAGTACTGGACATATACCCAGACAAAACCATAAATCAAAAAGAGTCATTCACCGCAATGTTCATTGCATCACTATTTACAATATCGAGGTAATGGAAGCAACCTAAATGCCCACAGACAGACGAATGCATAAAGCCGTGGTACATATATAAAATGGAATATTACTAAGCCATGAAAAGGAATGAAATTGGGTCATTTGTAGAGACGTCGATGGATCTAGAGACTGTCATACAGAGTGAAGTAAGTCAGAAAGAGAAAAACAAATCTTGTATATTCATGCATATATGTGGAACCTAGAAAAACTGTACAGGTTAACCATTTTGCAAGGCATAAATAGAGCAACAGATGTAGACAACAAACGTATGGACAACAAGGGGGGAAAGCTGTTGAGGGGGTGGTGGTGGGAGGAGTTGAGAGACTGGGATTGGCATGTATACATTTATATGTATAAAATAGATAACCAATAAGAACCTGCTGTATAAAAATATAAAATAAAATTCAAAATTAAAAAGAAATAAAATTTAAAAAATAAAACAGAAAAAACAATTATTCCCTTCACATACATGTATTTATATGAATAAATTATTTCCATGCTTATATCTGTAAATACAAAAAAGAGGAATAAAATCTACCTTGAACCAAAAACGAAAAAGAGAAAAAAAACACAGAACCCACCAGTTCCACAGAGGAAAACCGTATCAGGGCACTTGCTCCAGTTGTAAACAATTCTGAAGTTGGTCAGTGGTGGGGAATCGTCTCCCATTCAGCCAGCAGCCCCCACGCAACAAGCGTCCTCATTGCAAAGCTGGGGCACCGTGCCGAGGCATCTGTGAGTAAACGTGAGCTGAGCCCCAGGCCAGTTGCTGCTGAACTATTCCCACCCGTCCCAGGTAAAACACCTGAATATATACAAGGACTTGAAAGCCTAGAGGAAGGGCCATAGAGCCACACGAGTGACAGCATGCCGGCCGACTTGGTGCCTGCAGGCCAGCCAGGATGGTCCTGGCCCTGGGTGCTCTTCTGGAAGATTTCCATTTCCCTGCCTGAGATACCCGTCCTGTCCCTGCCCCCACTGCTTTTTTCCTTCCTCACCTCTGCCCAGGGAGAAATTCCAGCAGCAGGTATGGGTGACACATCCTCTTCTTTAGCAGGTGGCAGCCTGGCAACTGCTGCAGAAAGTCCAGCAGAGCCCCACTCACACTGGGCCACCCACAAAGCCGTGGCCTCTCACTCCCTCCCACCAGCCCAGCCCCGAGACTGCTGACAGGGCAGAGAAAATGGCGTCAGGCACGGCTGCAGGGGCTCTTGCTGCCTGGAGTGGTATTTATATTGATCTCAACCCAGGCACACCTGGGGAGGGCTGGCCGGCACGGTAAGGCTGCCCAGGTCAGCCAATCATCACCCCTCAGGTGCTCAAAGTTGCAGAAAATGGAACTTGCTGAACCGGCCAGGTCCAAGGAACAAGTGTGGGCTCCTGAGAGTCAGGATAGACAAGGGGCTGCAGCTTTGGCTTGTTTTCTAATCATTTTATCTGGCCCATGAGTGGGAGACAACTTCAAGAAAACCCTCTCCTAATGAGAGGAACCCAGGAGTCAGGGAGAGGAGGGGTGGGTGGTGGTTGGAGACAGAGGCCTGGTGCCCCGGATGCAGTGGAAGTCTCTGGAAGACCAGGTGGAGGGAGGCCACACAGAGTGATGCCCAGGGTCACAGACCTGTCGCAGCTGCTGTTTGTTAGTTCAAGTCCTGCTCTGAGGTGCTCTGTGTCAGCTCTGAGCGACAGGTGAGCTGGGGGTGCTCTGCAATGAGGGCTATGTGCACGGTTCCTGTGTGCCCAGCCCTGCCACGGTACCTGCAAGGGTAGCTCTGTATCCTGGGAGGGGCCTGACCACGAGAGCCCCGTGGGCTGGGGTGGGGGTGGGGTACCTGCCCAGGTGAGCTCCATATTCTGCGATTGGTCTGACCACGAGAGCCCCATGGGCTGCTGGGGACCTGGTAAAGGATGTCAGGACAGTCAGTGAAGCCACCGAGGATATACCTCCAGTTGCTCCTAATTCCTACACCCTGCTGGTCATTCTACCAACCACCAGGACATGGTATTCTGTATTAGTCTTCAATGATGCCTTCTTTTGTATTCCATTAGTCCCAGAGTCACAAGAAATTTTGGCTTGTGAGTGGCAGGACTCAACATACAACTAAAACAATACTTCCGGGCCGTCTGGCCCCAAGGGTGCAAAAATTCCCACACCATCTTTGGGGAAAGCTTAGCTAAAGACCTAAAAGTTCTGCCTCTGGAAAAGGAAACCCTCCTTCAATATGCAGACGACATTCTGATCGCCAGCCCTACTAAGGAGGCCTCTGAACTACCAAGCCAATAAAGGATAGAAGTTGTCCAAGAAAAAGCTCAAATATCACAGACTGCGGTGACCTGCCTGGGCTTCATTCTCACAGAAGGTCGGAGAAGCCCATCCCAGGAAAGGGAAGAAACCGTTTTCAGCCTTACCCCTTTCTAAAACTAGAAGACAGCTTTGGGGTTCCTGGGGAGGCCAGGGTTTGCTGCTTCTGGATCCCTAACTACAGTCTACTAGCTGGGCCTCTATATGAAACACTGAAAGGAAAAGATGATGATCTTTTTGAATAGAATCCAGAAGTGGCCTTTCAAGAATGGAAAGAGCAGTCAATTCAGACCCTTGCCCTGGAACTCCCTAATTTAGCTAAACCCTTTGACCTTTACATTCCCGGTGAAAGGTGAATCGCCATTGGAGAATTAGTGCAAAAACTGGGACCACTTGAAATGGAACAATGCAAGAATGCCATCCAGGTAGGATAAACTACGGTCACCAAGGGGCTTGGCCCACTGCCACATCTGGCCAAGATACTGGCGGTATCTAAAAACCTGGAAATCAGCAGCCCAAAAGGCCACCTCCCTCCTAAGGGAAAAGGACCCCACGTGGTGATCCTAACCACCAACCATGCCCTGAAGTTGCAGGGTTCGCTCCGTGGGCACACCGACCTCGAGTGAGGAGGCCCTCCAACTCCAACATCCAGAGAGATAACCGGGGGCAACAGGGCACCATGACGACTCATGTGAACATCACTTGACCTGGAGTTTCTCTCATAAAACAACAAGAGTGTGTCCCAAAAGAGTAGACTACTGCTTGCAGGACTTACTGCACCAAGAGGGGAGCTAATAATCTTGGCGGGGGAACCGTATATCACACTGTCACCATAGAAAAGCCTACAGACACCGTGATGATGGTGGCCAATAAGACCGGCTGGACTCCTGTTTACTTCAAAAGGCTGTTGACTCAGTGGCCATCATGGTCCTTGATCACAACTGACCCTGGACTGTCTGGGAGTTGAGCAGGCAGGGCTCTGACACCTGGTGCTGTTTGTACGTTAATTCAGGGGCCTAATTGAAGAAAGCGCAGACTACTGGTCAGAGCATCTAGGCTGGCAGAAACGGTCAGCCTAAGGTGGCCGAACAAATGTGGGGCGGGGTGAAACCGGCCCACACAGCGTCTCTGCACATCTCTTTCCTGGATCCTTAAAGGTCATTAGAATCTATAACACTTCCAATGCTGGTGCTCAGGTGGACGAGCAGGGAGGCAGGGGGCCTGGGGACAATCAACGTCACCGGGAGGCTGCTGGGGAGAAGCTCTGACCCTCGCCCCAGGGTATGAGGACTCCCAACTCAGCACTCAGCAGTTACAGAAGAAGGGTCTGCACCCTCAGCACTCCAAGAATGAGGAACGGGACAAAAGACAGAGGAGGGGTTTGTCCCCAGCAAAGCCCATTAAAAATCCCTGGGAGATAAAAATAGAATCTGGGCAATGAAGTCAAGTCTAACCTTTTTTATCCTTTGTGCTTCGTCTAATTTCATGTGCTCCTAGGGTCCCGCATGCAGAGGTTCCACACGCGGCACTTCAGACCAGATTTCCTAGTGCAGAATGGCTGGGACGACACCTCAGCTCCTGGGGCCCAGTGCAGACTCCGCGATATAGAGCCTGAGCTGCAGCCAACCCGGCCCTCGAGAGCTCCGCCCCCTCCCTCCCACTGACTCTGACAGGATCTCTACACAGCTGCCCAGCCCACAGCCCACGGGGTAGTGCATGTTCTCACCTCTCCATTCTCTGATCAAAATATAAAGTTTCCTTTGCTTGTGAACCAAACTCAGTCTCGATCTGTTGGCCCCAATGACACTGGGCAGGGGGACACTTGTTGGGGTCCACTCTGGAGGATCAGTAACAGAAATTGAGACTATTGTAACCTCAATGAACAGATGTGTGAGCCAAACTGTAGTTAACATAGAACAGTGTATAAGGCTCGGGTAAAATAAGATGTTTCTAACACTTCCATTTGATATTTCCATCACTTTATTATAAGCAAGTTCAGTGAAAGGGTTTGTCTTATTTGTCAGGTCAATATTAGAGAAACGAAGTGATTTCTTTCCAAGGATGTACATCTAATAATCTTGGTTAAACCTTCAATCTTGTTTTAAATGCTTTTCCATTGAAAATGATACCTCTCTTTCAGCTCCCCCATTTCTGAGAAGTATAAAATCTTATAATTTATTATTACCAAAGGGGAAAGGTGGGAGGAGGGATAAATTAACAGTTTGGGATTAACACATACACACTGCTATGTATAAAATAGATCATCAACAAGGAACTACTGTATAGCACAGGGAACTACACTCAACATTTTGCAATAACCTATAAGGGGAAATAATCTGAAAAAGAATAGATATTTTTATTGACATCATCTATCAATGACAGTTAAAGTGTAACCTAAGGGAAGCTGGTGGTGAGTGCTTCTGACCCTGAAGACTTCAATCATCTAAAGTTTGGACTCTGCCTACTTCCCAAGGCCCTTAATGAACATATGTGTAGCCGTAGCTTAAAAAATTCCCCAGTTTGGGTTTCGGGGAGACACTGATTTTGAAAAAGCCCTGGTGTTCTCCTTACATGAATGGGACTCTTCCTACTGCTAAAACATGTCTGTCACACCCAGAGGATGGTATACCGTCTGATCGGGAAGAGTGTGGAAAAGGCATCTCATCTCCTCATCTCCTGGTGCTCGGGTTCACCCCTCCAGCGTCTTTACTAACAGTCTCCCCACTTGGAGATGTCAGCACTGTCAACATCCTGTTGCGTACAATTTGGAATTTGTCCAGAGGATGAAGCGGAAGGATGAGGAACAATGAGAGACAAGTCCTAGGTGTTCAGACAGGCACATGTCACTCTAATTTCCAATCAGGAAGACGAATTGACCAAAGGCTAGGGTTGCCCATGGAAACAGTATAGGGCTTGAGGAAATCCCGCTGCTTTGTGGCCAGTTCCCATAAACACAAGTTGAACAATGGAACTCAGGGGCAGTAAAATTCACAAAACTGCAGAGTTGAAAATATCCATCACTGAAAAATGTCTTGAGGAAAGTCAGAGAAAAGGACTTGTAAGCAAGGGAGAATGGCAGGAAAGGGATTTGAGGAGGTAGAAAGGACTCGCCATTAAGCACAAGAAAAGGAGCTGAACATTGCCAACATTGCAGTTGGCCAAAAAGGGTGTATGCGTTTTCTTCTGTATATATTCAAGAAAAGGGCATACACTTTTTTAGCCAACCAAACAGGTGGGCACTGGAAGTCAATACTACAAAAGATATCACTTCGCATCAGTCAGAAGAGCCATCCTCATAAAGCGTAAACAACAGAAATGCAGGACAGGGCAAGGAGAAGAGGGAGCCCTGTGAGACTTATAGTGGAAATGTATATTGCCAACGGCCATTCTGGAGAAGTGTATTGTGTTTACTAAAGCATCTAAAAAATGAGCTACAGAGCATAGGGCACTTGCACTCATGGGCGTATATCTTGGGAAAAACAAAAATCGAGAGGACACAGGCACCCCAATGTTTACCCCCTCTCTGTTTAAAAGATCCTCGACTAGGATATAACTTAAATGTCTCTGGAGGGAAAAAATGGATAGAGATGTGGTACTTAGGTAGAGTGGAATATTATTCAGCCTGGAAATCAATGAAATATGGCCAGTTGTAACAACTCCAGAGGAGTTACGTATGATCATTCTAAGTGACAGAATTCAAAAAGAAAAAGACACATATCATAAGATATCACTTAAAGGTGGAATCCAAAATGGCTACACATGAAATAAATTACAAAACAAAAACATAGTCAAATATGTAGAAAACACGCATAAGGCTGCTAAACGGGAAAGGTGGGGAGGGGTGAGGCATCATCCAGGAGGTTGAAATTAGCAAAGATACCATTCCAAATACCAAACTGATAATCAACAAGGCCTACACGGTAGCTAAAAGAACTGCACTCAGCACACTCAAGTCACCGGAAAAGAATATATACGACTGGTAAGAATCTGAAAAAGAATTTACTGATGTCTCTCTGTACGTGAATCAAGTGGATGTACAGCAGCAAGAAACAGAGCTTTGAAAATCAGCTGTAACCAATATAGTAATAAATTGAAAAAAATAAACGACAGAGAGACAGAGAAAACCTCTTACAACTTTTCCTCAGGGACGGTGATGCAACATGGATTGAACACATCTAGACCCACAGCAGGATGAGACATAAGGCTGGAAACTGTTTGCGCTAAGAGAAATGTGAGGTTGGGTGAGGAAATGCACACCCTTTAAAGTAATACTACCTGGTACCCATTCAATGGGTCCCAAATCTGCAGGTTCAAGGGATCTTCCTACAGCTAAAACATGCATGGAAAACCCAGAGGACTGTACACCATGTGATCGGGAGATGTGTCTAAAATGCACCTCATTTATCCTCTCCTGGTGCTCCTGTTCACCATTCCAGCCACGTTACTTAGAATCTCCCCACTTGGAGAATCAGCACATTTCAACTTCTGTTTCACACATTTTGCAAATTGTGAGGAGGATGAACGGGAAGAGGGGGAACCAATGAGAGAATAGTTGTAGGGGTTTGGACGGGCACATATCACTCTAATTTCCCATTAAGAATAAGAATTAAAGAAAGGCTCAGCCTGCCTCGCCGGAGCCAAAATAGGGCCTGAAGCAATCCTGCGGGTTTGAGGCCAGCTCACAAAAGAGCAACTCAAAAAATGGAGCTCAGCGTCACTGCAATTCACAAACCTGCAGAGTTATAAATGAAAACTAACGTCCAAAAATATGTTGAGGTAAGGCAAAGAAGAGGATCTGAATGCAAGACAGAATTGCAAGAAACAGATTTCAAGAGATAGATTGGACTCGTCTTTCACGCACATGAAAAGCGGCAGAATTTCGACAATGATGCAGTTGGCCCAAAAGGGCGTATGCGTTTTTTCCTGATTATATCCAGGAAAAAACGCATACGCACTTTATGGGCAACGAAGCAAGCAAGCAATGCAAATGTGCACAACAAAGAAGTCTCACTTCCCACCGGTCAAAAGGGCCATCCTAAAAAATTGTAAAAACCAGAAATGCAGGACAGGCCATGGAGAACAGGGAGCCTTTATACGCTGATGGGCAGTGTGTGAACTGCCGAGAGCCACTCTGGAGAAGTGTATGGTGGTTCCTAAATCATCTAAAAAAACAGAGCTACAGAGTATAGGACACTTCCAATCATGGGAGTATATCTAGGGAAGTCTAAAAATCAACAAGACACAAGCACACCACAGTTTAGGGCTACTCTGTTTACAAGAACCTCAACTTCAGTACACCTTAAATATCCCAGGAAAGAGAACAATGGATAAAGAAGATGTGGTACTTATGTACAATGGAATATCTCTTCACCATGAAATCAATGTAATAAGGCTAGTAGAAGGATAAAGAGTGGATTTAGGTCCGATAATACTACTTGAAATAAGTCAAACAGAAAAAGAAACATATCATAAGATATCACTTATAGAGGGAGGGTAAATATGGCTGCACAAGAAATGAATTACAGAACAGAACAGTGTCTCACATTTAGAAAACACACTTATGTCAGCTTAAGGGGAAAGGAGAGGTGGGGTGATGCATAAAACCAGAGTTTGAAATTAGCACAGATACCGTTCAATAAACCAAATAGGTATTAGACAAGATCTACACCTTGCTCAATGAACTGGCCTCAACACACCCTATACACCGCAGAGAAATATATCTGAGTAATAAGAATCTTAAAACCCATGTATTGATATATCTCCATAAGGGAATCAAGTGTGTGCAGAGCGGCACAAACACAGCAGTGAAAATGAGCTAAACCCCATTATAGAAATAAATTTTAAAAACAAAACGCTGAAACAATGAAAGAGAGAAAAATTCTTACAAAATTCGCTCAGGGGCTGTGATGCAACCTGGATTGACCACATATAAACCCACAGCTGGATAAGACATAAGGCTGGACACTTGGGGCTGAGAGGATTGGTGAGCTTTGGTGAGCAACTGCCGAAAGTTTAATGCAATACTTCATGCTACTCATTCCAAGGGTCCCAACACTCCAGGTTGAAGGGAATCTTCCTACAGCTAAACCATGCTTGGGAAACCCAGCGACTGGTATACCATATGATCGGGAAAGGTTTCTAAAACACACCTCATTTTTCCTCTCCTGGGGCTCCGGATCGACATTCCAGCCACTTTACTAACAACATCCCCACATGGAGAGTCAATGCCTTTAAGTTCTGGTATCGCACAGTCTGCAGTTAGTGCGGAGGATGAATGGGAATAGGGGGAACCAGTGAGAAACTAGCTGTAGCGGTTTCAATGGGCACATGTCACTCTAATTTCACATCAGTAAGAAGAATTAACCAAAGGCACAGCAAGGTGCCCCAGAAGAAGAATAGAGCTTCAAGGAATCCTGTGGTTATGGGGCAAGATCACAAAAATAAGAGCTGAAAAATGGAGCTAAGGGCCACTGCAATTCAAAAACCTGCAGAGTTATAAAGGCCAACTATTTTCAAAAAATATATTGAGGTAAGGCTATGAAGAAGCATTGAAAGCAAGGCAGAATTGCAGGAAACCGATTTCAGGAGGTACACTGGAATTGCATTGAAAACATATGAAGAGAGTCAGAACCTCGACAATGATGCACTTGGCCAAAAAGGGCGTATGTGGTTTTTCCTGAATATAGTCAGGAAAAAACGCATACACACTTTTTGGCCAACCAAGCAAGCTTGCAAAGGAAATCTGCACTACAATGAAGTCTCACTTTCCCCTGGTCAAAAGGGTCATCTGAAAAAAGTGTAAAATCCATAAAGGCACGACAGGCCATGGAGAACTGGGAGCCTTCTTATGCTGATGGGCGGGATGTAAATTGCCAACAGCCACTCTGGAGAAGTGTATGGTGTTTCCTGAAACATCTAAAAAACAAAGCAACAGAGCCTAGGGCACTTCCACTTATGGTCCTATAGTTTAGGGAAATTAAAATCAAAAAGACACAGCCACCCCAAAGTTTGGGACGGCTCTGTTTACAAGAACCTCATATACGGTACAAGTTCAATATCGCAGAAAGTGAAAAATGGATAAAGAAGTTGTGGTACTTAGGTACAATGCAATATCACTCAGCAATGAAATCTATGTCATCAGGCCCGTAGCAGCATAATGAGTGGATTAAGTACGATGAATCTAACTGAAATAAGTCACACAGCGAAAGAAACATCATAAGATATCACTAATACACGGAATGTAAACTTGGCTACACAGGAACTGAATTCCAAAACAGAACAGGGTCTCAAATTTAGAAAACCAACTTATGCTTGCTTAAGGGGAAAGGTGAGTTGGGGTGCTGCATAAAACCAGAGATTGAAATGAGCACAGATAAATTTCTATAAGCCAAATATGGAATAGACAAGAGCTACTCCTTGCTCAACGAAATGGACTCAACACCCCATATTCAACGCCTAGGAATATACCTGACTAGTAAGAATCATAAAAGCTATGGATTTATATATCTCTGTAAGAGAATCAAGAGTGTGTACTGCGGCATTAAAGCAGTGAAAATCAGCTAAATCCCATATTAAAAATAAATTTCTTAAACAAAACACAATGACAGTGAAATAGAGAGCAATACTTAAGTAATTCATTCAAGGCTTCTGAGGCAACCTGCATTACCATATCTACACCCAGAGCTGGGTGACACATAAGGCTGGACACTTGGGGCTCATAAGATTGGTGAGGTTCGGTGAGCAAATGCAGACCCTTTGAAGTCATATTGCATGGTACCCATTCCATGGGTCTCAACTCTCCAGGTTTAAGGGATTCTTCCTTCAGCTAAAACATGCATGTGGAACCCAGAGTATGATCCACCGTGTGATCGAGAAACGTGTTCAAATGTGTCTCACTTTTCGTTCCCTGGTACTCAGGTGCAACATTCCAGATGCTTTACTAACACTCTCCTCACTTGGAGAGTGAGTGCCTTTAACCTCCTGTTTGGCCCAGTTTGCAATTTCTGCGGAAGATGAACAGGAATAGGGAGAACCAATGAGAGACTAGCTGGAGGTGTCTGGACGGGCAAATTTAACTCTCATTTCCCACAGGGAAGAGGAATAAACCAAAGGCTCAGCATGCCGTGCCGGAACCAGATTAGGGCCTGAAGCCATCCTGCGGTGTTGCGGCCAGGTCACAAGAAAGCGAGTTGAAGAAAGGAGCTCAGGGGCACTGTAATTCACAAACCTGCAGATTTATAAATGACAGCTATTGTCCGAAAATATACTGAAGTAGGGCTGCCAAGAGGACTTGAATGCGGGGCAGAATTGCAGGAAACCGATTTCAGGAGGAATCGGAATTGGATTGCATTTAAAACACAGGAAAAGAGGCAGAACGTCGACAATGATGCACTTGGCCAAAAAGGGCGTATGCGTTTTTTCCTGAATATATTCAGGAAAAAACGCATACGCCCTTTTTGGCCAACCAAGCAAGCTTGCAAAGGAAATCTGCACTACAATGAAGTCTCACTTCCCCCCGGTCAAAAGGGCCATCTGAAAAAAGTGTAAAATCCAGAAAGGCAGGACAGGCCATGGAGAACTGGGAGCCTTGTTTTGTTGATGGGCAGGATGTAAATTGCCAACAGCCGCTCTGTAGAAGTGTATGGTGTTTCCTGAAACATCTAAAAAACAAAGCAACAGAGCCTAGGGCACTTCCACTTATGGTCCTATAGCTTAGGGAAATTAAAATCAAAAAGACACAGCCACCCCAAAATTTGGGACGGCTCTGTTTACAGGAATCTCTTCTGCGGCACAAGTTAAATATCCCAGAGAGCAAATAATGGATAAAGAAGTTGCGGTACTTATGTACAACAGAATACCACTCGGCAATGAAATCTATGTCACCAGGCCCGTACCAGCATAATGAGTGGATTGAGGCACGATGATTCTAAGTGAAATAAGTCACACAGAAAAAGAAACATCCTAAGGTATCACTAATACACGGAATGTGAACTTGGCTACACATGAACTGAATTCCAAAACAGAACAGGGTCTCAAATTTAGAAAACCAACTTATGCTTGCTTAAGGGGGAAGGTGAGTTGGGGTGCTGCATAAAAGCAGAGTTTGAAATTAGCACAGATACCGTTCCATAAGCCAAATATGTAATAGACAAGACCTACCCCTTGCTCAACGAAATGGATTCAACAATGAGGTATCACCTCACACCTGGTAGAATAGGCATCATTGAAAATCTACAAACAAAAAATGCTGGAAAGGGTGTGGAGAAAAGGAACCCTCTTCCACTATTGTTGGGAATATAAATTGATACAGTCATTATGGAGAACAATATGGAATTTCTTAAGAAACTAACAATAGAATTACCATATGATACAGCAATCCCAGTACTGGACATATACCCAGACAAAACCATAAATCAAAAAGAGTCATTCACCGCAATGTTCATTGCATCACTATTTACAATATCGAGGTAATGGAAGCAACCTAAATGCCCACAGACAGACGAATGCATAAAGCCGTGGTACATATATAAAATGGAATATTACTAAGCCATGAAAAGGAATGAAATTGGGTCATTTGTAGAGACGTCGATGGATCTAGAGACTGTCATACAGAGTGAAGTAAGTCAGAAAGAGAAAAACAAATCTTGTATATTCATGCATATATGTGGAACCTAGAAAAACTGTACAGGTTAACCATTTTGCAAGGCATAAATAGAGCAACAGATGTAGACAACAAACGTATGGACAACAATGGGGGAAAGCTGTTGAGGGGGTGGTGGTGGGAGGAGTTGAGAGACTGGGATTGGCATGTATACATTTATATGTATAAAATAGATAACCAATAAGAACCTGCTGTATAAAAATATAAAATAAAATTCAAAATTAAAAAGAAATAAAATTTAAAAAATAAAACAGAAAAAACAATTATTCCCTTCACATACATGTATTTATATGAATAAATTATTTCCATGTTTATATCTGTAAATACAAAAAAGAGGAATAAAATCTACCTTGAACCAAAAACGAAAAAGAGAAAAAAAACACAGAACCCACCAGTTCCACAGAGGAAAACCGTATCAGGGCACTTGCTCCAGTTGTAAACAATTCTGAAGTTGGTCAGTGGTGGGGAATCGTCTCCCATTCAGCCAGCAGCCCCCACGCAACAAGCGTCCTCATTGCAAAGCTGGGGCACCGTGCCGAGGCATCTGTGAGTAAACGTGAGCTGAGCCCCAGGCCAGTTGCTGCTGAACTATTCCCACCCGTCCCAGGTAAAACACCTGAATATATACAAGGACTTGAAAGCCTAGAGGAAGGGCCATAGAGCCACACGAGTGACAGCATGCCGGCCGACTTGGTGCCTGCAGGCCAGCCAGGATGGTCCTGGCCCTGGGTGCTCTTCTGGAAGATTTCCATTTCCCTGCCTGAGATACCCGTCCTGTCCCTGCCCCCACTGCTTTTTTCCTTCCTCACCTCTGCCCAGGGAGAAATTCCAGCAGCAGGTATGGGTGACACATCCTCTTCTTTAGCAGGTGGCAGCCTGGCAACTGCTGCAGAAAGTCCAGCAGAGCCCCACTCACACTGGGCCACCCACAAAGCCGTGGCCTCTCACTCCCTCCCACCAGCCCAGCCCCGAGACTGCTGACAGGGCAGAGAAAATGGCGTCAGGCACGGCTGCAGGGGCTCTTGCTGCCTGGAGTGGTATTTATATTGATCTCAACCCAGGCACACCTGGGGAGGGCTGGCCGGCACGGTAAGGCTGCCCAGGTCAGCCAATCATCACCCCTCAGGTGCTCAAAGTTGCAGAAAATGGAACTTGCTGAACCGGCCAGGTCCAAGGAACAAGTGTGGGCTCCTGAGAGTCAGGATAGACAAGGGGCTGCAGCTTTGGCTTGTTTTCTAATCATTTTATCTGGCCCATGAGTGGGAGACAACTTCAAGAAAACCCTCTCCTAATGAGAGGAACCCAGGAGTCAGGGAGAGGAGGGGTGGGTGGTGGTTGGAGACAGAGGCCTGGTGCCCCGGATGCAGTGGAAGTCTCTGGAAGACCAGGTGGAGGGAGGCCACACAGAGTGATGCCCAGGGTCACAGACCTGTCGCAGCTGCTGTTTGTTAGTTCAAGTCCTGCTCTGAGGTGCTCTGTGTCAGCTCTGAGCGACAGGTGAGCTGGGGGTGCTCTGCAATGAGGGCTATGTGCACGGTTCCTGTGTGCCCAGCCCTGCCACGGTACCTGCAAGGGTAGCTCTGTATCCTGGGAGGGGCCTGACCACGAGAGCCCCGTGGGCTGGGGTGGGGGTGGGGTACCTGCCCAGGTGAGCTCCATATTCTGCGATTGGTCTGACCACGAGAGCCCCATGGGCTGCTGGGGACCTGGTAAAGGATGTCAGGACAGTCAGTGAAGCCACCGAGGATATACCTCCAGTTGCTCCTAATTCCTACACCCTGCTGGTCATTCTACCAACCACCAGGACATGGTATTCTGTATTAGTCTTCAATGATGCTTTCTTTTGTATTCCATTAGTCCCAGAGTCACAAGAAATTTTGGCTTGTGAGTGGCAGGACTCAACATACAACTAAAACAATACTTCCGGGCCGTCTGGCCCCAAGGGTGCAAAAATTCCCACACCATCTTTGGGGAAAGCTTAGCTAAAGACCTAAAAGTTCTGCCTCTGGAAAAGGAAACCCTCCTTCAATATGCAGACGACATTCTGATCGCCAGCCCTACTAAGGAGGCCTCTGAACTACCAAGCCAATAAAGGATAGAAGTTGTCCAAGAAAAAGCTCAAATATCACAGACTGCAGTGACCTGCCTGGGCTTCATTCTCACAGAAGGTCGGAGAAGCCCATCCCAGGAAAGGGAAGAAACCGTTTTCAGCCTTACCCCTTTCTAAAACTAGAAGACAGCTTTGGGGTTCCTGGGGAGGCCAGGGTTTGCTGCTTCTGGATCCCTAACTACAGTCTACTAGCTGGGCCTCTATATGAAACACTGAAAGGAAAAGATGATGATCCTTTTGAATAGAATCCAGAAGTGGCCTTTCAAGAATGGAAAGAGCAGTCAATTCAGACCCTTGCCCTGGAACTCCCTAATTTAGCTAAACCCTTTGACCTTTACATTCCCGGTGAAAGGTGAATCGCCATTGGAGAATTAGTGCAAAAACTGGGACCACTTGAAATGGAACAATGCAAGAATGCCATCCAGGTAGGATAAACTACGGTCACCAAGGGGCTTGGCCCACTGCCACATCTGGCCAAGATACTGGCGGTATCTAAAAACCTGGAAATCAGCAGCCCAAAAGGCCACCTCCCTCCTAAAAGAAAAGGACCCCACGTGGTGATCCTAACCACCAACCATGCCCTGAAGTTGCAGGGTTCGCTCCGTGGGCACACCGACCTCGAGTGAGGAGGCCCTCCAACTCCAACATCCAGAGAGATAACCGGGGGCAACAGGGCACCATGACGACTCATGTGAACATCACTTGACCTGGAGTTTCTCTCATAAAACAACAAGAGTGTGTCCCAAAAGAGTAGACTACTGCTTGCAGGACTTACTGCACCAAGAGGGGAGCTAATAATCTTGGCGGGGGAACCGTATATCACACTGTCACCATAGAAAAGCCTACAGACACCGTGCTGATGGTGGCCAATAAGATCGGCTGGACTCCTGTTTACTTCAAAAGGCTGTTGACTCAGTGGCCATCATGGTCCTTGATCACCACTGACCCTGGACTGTCTGGGAGTTGAGCGGGCAGGGCTCTGACACCTGGTGCTGTTTGTACGTTAATTCAGGGGCCTAATTGAAGAAAGCGCAGACTACTGGTCAGAGCATCTAGGCTGGCAGAAACGGTCAGCCTAAGGTGGCCGAACAAATGTGGGGCGGGGTGAAACCGGCCCCCACAGCGTCTCTGCACATCTCTTTCCTGGACCCTTAAAGGTCATTAGAATCTATAACACTTCCAATGCTGGTGCTCAGGTGGACGAGCAGGGAGGCAGGGGGCCTGGGGACAACCAACGTCACCGGGAGGCTGCTGGGGAGAAGCTCTGACCCTCGCCCCAGGGTATGAGGACTCCCAACTCAGCACTCAGCAGTTACAGAAGAAGGGTCTGCACCCTCAGCACTCCAAGAATGAGGAACGGGACAAAAGGCAGAGGAGGGGTTTGTCCCCAGCAAAGCCCATTAAAAATCCCTGGGAGATAAAAATAGAATCTGGGCAATAAAGTCAAGTCTAACCTTTTTTATCCTTTGTGCTTTGTCTAATTTCACGTGCTCCTAGGGTCCCGCATGCAGAGGTTCCACACCCGGCACTTCAGACCAGATTTCCTAGTGCAGAATGGCTGGGTCGACACCTCAGCTCCTGGGGCCCAGTGTAGACTCCACGATATAGAGCCTGAGCTACAGCCAACCCGGCCCTCGAGAGCTCCGCCGCCTCCCTCCCTCCCACTGACTCTGACAGGATCTCTACACAGCAGCCCAGCCCACAGCCCACGGGGTAGTGCATGCTCTCACCTCTCCATTCTCTGATCAAAATATAAAGTTTCCTTTGCTTGTGAACCAAACTCAGTCTCGATCTGTTGGCCCCAATGACACTGGGCAGGGGGACACTTGTTGGGGTCCACTCTGGAGGATCAGTAACAGAAATTGAGACTATTGTAACCTCAATGAACAGATGTGTGAGCCAAACTGTAGTTAACATAGAACAGTGTATAAGGCTCGGGTAAAATAAGATGTTTTTAACACTTCCATTTGATATTTCCATCACTTTTTATAAGCAAGTTCAGTGAAAAGGTTTGTCTTATTTGTCAGGTCAATATTAGAGAAACGAAGTGATTTCTTTCCAAGGATGTACATCTAATAATCTTGGTTAAACCTTCAATCTTGTTTTAAATGCTTTTCCATTGAAAATGATACCTCTCTTTCAGCTCCCCCATTTCTGAGAAGTATAAAATCTTATAATTTATTATTACCAAAGGGGAAAGGTGGGAGGAGGGATAAATTAACAGTTTGGAATTAACACATACACACTGCTATGTATAAAATAGATCATCAACAAGGAACTACTGTATAGCACAGGGAACTACACTCAACATTTTGCAATAACCTATAAGGGGAAATAATCTGAAAAAGAATAGATATTTTTATTGACATCATCTATCAATGACAGTTAAAGTGTAGCCTAAGGGAAGCTGGTGGTGAGTGCTTCTGACCCTGAAGACTTCAATCATCTAAAGTTTGGACTCTGCCTACTTCCCAAGGCCCTTAATGAACATATGTGTAGCCGTAGCTTAAAAAATTCCCCAGTTTGGGTTTCGGGGAGACACTGATTTTGAAAAAGCCCTGGTGTTCTCCTTACATGAATGGGACTCTTCCTACTGCTAAAACATGTCTGTCACACCCAGAGGATGGTATACCGTCTGATCGGGAAGAGTGTGGAAAAGGCATCTCATCTCCTCATCTCCTGGTGCTCGGGTTCACCCCTCCAGCGTCTTTACTAACAGTCTCCCCACTTGGAGATGTCAGCACTGTCAACATCCTGTTGCGTACAGTTTGGAATTTGTCCAGAGGATGAAGCGGAAGGATGAGGAACAATGAGAGACAAGTCCTAGGTGTTCAGACAGGCACATGTCACTCTAATTTCCAATCAGGAAGACGAATTGACCAAAGGCTAGGGTTGCCCATGGAAACAGTATAGGGCTTGAGGAAATCCCGCTGCTTTGTGGCCAGTTCCCATAAACACAAGTTGAACAATGGAACTCAGGGGCAGTAAAATTCACGAAACTGCAGAGTTGAAAATATCCATCACTGAAAAATGTCTTGAGGAAAGTCAGAGAAAAGGACTTGTAAGCAAGGGAGAATGGCAGGAAAGGGATTTGAGGAGGTAGAAAGGACTCGCCATTAAGCACAAGAAAAGGAGCTGAACATTGCCAACATTGCAGTTGGCCAAAAAGGGTGTATGCGTTTTCTTCTGTATATATTCAAGAAAAGGGCATACACTTTTTTAGCCAACCAAACAGGTGGGCACTGGAAGTCAATACTACAAAAGATATCACTTCGCATCAGTCAGAAGAGCCATCCTCATAAAGCGTAAACAACAGAAATGCAGGACAGGGCAAGGAGAAGAGGGAGCCCTGTGAGACTTATAGTGGAAATGTATATTGCCAACGGCCATTCTGGAGAAGTGTATTGTGTTTACTAAAGCATCTAAAAAATGAGCTACAGAGCATAGGGCACTTGCACTCATGGGCGTATATCTTGGGAAAAACAAAAATCGAGAGGACACAGGCACCCCAATGTTTACCCCCTCTCTGTTTAAAAGATCCTCGACTAGGATATAACTTAAATGTCTCTGGAGGGAAAAAATGGATAGAGATGTGGTACTTAGGTAGAGTGGAATATTATTCAGCCTGGAAATCAATGAAATATGGCCAGTTGTAACAACTCCAGAGGAGTTACGTATGATCATTCTAAGTGACAGAATTCAAAAAGAAAAAGACACATATCATAAGATATCACTTAAAGGTGGAATCCAAAATGGCTACACATGAAATAAATTACAAAACAAAAACATAGTCAAATATGTAGAAAACACGCATAAGGCTGCTAAACGGGAAAGGTGGGGAGGGGTGAGGCATCATCCAGGAGGTTGAAATTAGCAAAGATACCATTCCAAATACCAAACTGATAATCAACAAGGCCTACACGGTAGCTAAAAGAACTGCACTCAGCACACTCAAGTCACCGGAAAAGAATATATACGACTGGTAAGAATCTGAAAAAGAATTTACTGATGTCTCTCTGTACGTGAATCAAGTGGATGTACAACAGCAAGAAACAGAGCTTTGAAAATCAGCTGTAACCAATATAGTAATAAATTGAAAAAAATAAACGACAGAGAGACAGAGAAAACCTCTTACAACTTTTCCTCAGGGACGGTGATGCAACATGGATTGAACACATCTAGACCCACAGCAGGATGAGACATAAGGCTGGAAACTGTTTGCGCTAAGAGAAATGTGAGGTTGGGTGAGGAAATGCACACCCTTTAAAGTAATACTACCTGGTACCCATTCAATGGGTCCCAAATCTGCAGGTTCAAGGGATCTTCCTACAGCTAAAACATGCATGGAAAACCCAGAGGACTGTACACCATGTGATCGGGAGATGTGTCTAAAATGCACCTCATTTATCCTCTCCTGGTGCTCCTGTTCACCATTCCAGCCACGTTACTTAGAATCTCCCCACTTGGAGAATCAGCACATTTCAACTTCTGTTTCACACATTTTGCAAATTGTGAGGAGGATGAACGAGAAGAGGGGGAACCAATGAGAGAATAGTTGTAGGGGTTTGGACGGGCACATATCACTCTAATTTCCCATTAAGAATAAGAATTAAAGAAAGGCTCAGCCTGCCTCGCCGGAGCCAAAATAGGGCCTGAAGCAATCCTGCGGGTTTGAGGCCAGCTCACAAAAGAGCAACTCAAAAAATGGAGCTCAGGGTCACTGCAATTCACAAACCTGCAGAGTTATAAATGAAAACTAACGTCCAAAAATATGTTGAGGTAAGGCAAAGAAGAGGATCTGAATGCAAGACAGAATTGCAAGAAACAGATTTCAAGAGATAGATTGGACTCGTCTTTCACGCACATGAAAAGCGGCAGAATTTCGACAATGATGCAGTTGGCCCAAAAGGGCGTATGCGTTTTTTCCTGATTATATCCAGGAAAAAACGCATATGCACTTTATGGGCAACGAAGCAAGCAAGCAATGCAAATGTGCACAACAAAGAAGTCTCACTTCCCACCGGTCAAAAGGGCCATCCTAAAAAATTGTAAAAACCAGAAATGCAGGACAGGCCATGGAGAACAGGGAGCCTTTATACGCTGATGGGCAGTGTGTGAACTGCCGAGAGCCACTCTGGAGAAGTGTATGGTGGTTCCTAAATCATCTAAAAAAACAGAGCTACAGAGTATAGGACACTTCCAATCATGGGAGTATATCTAGGGAAGTCTAAAAATCAACAAGACACAAGCACACCACAGTTTAGGGCTACTCTGTTTACAAGAACCTCAACTTCAGTACACCTTAAATATCCCAGGAAAGAGAACAATGGATAAAGAAGATGTGGTACTTATGTACAATGGAATATCTCTTCACCATGAAATCAATGTAATAAGGCTAGTAGAAGGATAAAGAGTGGATTTAGGTCCGATAATACTACTTGAAATAAGTCAAACAGAAAAAGAAACATATCATAAGATATCACTTATAGAGGGAGGGTAAATATGGCTGCACAAGAAATGAATTACAGAACAGAACAGTGTCTCACATTTAGAAAACACACTTATGTCAGCTTAAGGGGAAAGGAGAGGTGGGGTGATGCATAAAACCAGAGTTTGAAATTAGCACAGATACCGTTCAATAAACCAAATAGGTATTAGACAAGATCTACACCTTGCTCAATGAACTGGCCTCAACACACCCTATACACCGCAGAGAAATATATCTGAGTAATAAGAATCTTAAAACCCATGTATTGATATATCTCCATAAGGGAATCAAGTGTGTGCAGAGCGGCACAAACACAGCAGTGAAAATGAGCTAAACCCCATTATAGAAATAAATTTTAAAAACAAAACGCTGAAACAATGAAAGAGAGAAAAATTCTTACAAAATTCGCTCAGGGGCTGTGATGCAACCTGGATTGACCACATATAAACCCACAGCTGGATAAGACATAAGGCTGGACACTTGGGGCTGAGAGGATTGGTGAGCTTTGGTGAGCAACTGCCGAAAGTTTAATGCAATACTTCATGCTACTCATTCCAAGGGTCCCAACACTCCAGGTTGAAGGGAATCTTCCTACAGCTAAACCATGCTTGGGAAACCCAGCGACTGGTATACCATATGATCGGGAAAGGTTTCTAAAACACACCTCATTTTTCCTCTCCTGGGGCTCCGGATCGACATTCCAGCCACTTTACTAACAACATCCCCACATGGAGAGTCAATGCCTTTAAGTTCTGGTATCGCACAGTCTGCAGTTAGTGCGGAGGATGAATGGGAATAGGGGGAACCAGTGAGAAACTAGCTGTAGCGGTTTCAATGGGCACATGTCACTCTAATTTCACATCAGTAAGAAGAATTAACCAAAGGCACAGCAAGGTGCCCCAGAAGAAGAATAGAGCTTCAAGGAATCCTGTGGTTATGGGGCAAGATCACAAAAATAAGAGCTGAAAAATGGAGCTAAGGGCCACTGCAATTCAAAAACCTGCAGAGTTATAAAGGCCAACTATTTTCAAAAAATATATTGAGGTAAGGCTATGAAGAAGCATTGAAAGCAAGGCAGAATTGCAGGAAACCGATTTCAGGAGGTACACTGGAATTGCATTGAAAACATATGAAGAGAGTCAGAACCTCGACAATGATGCACTTGGCCAAAAAGGGCGTATGTGGTTTTTCCTGAATATAGTCAGGAAAAAACGCATACACACTTTTTGGCCAACCAAGCAAGCTTGCAAAGGAAATCTGCACTACAATGAAGTCTCACTTTCCCCTGGTCAAAAGGGTCATCTGAAAAAAGTGTAAAATCCATAAAGGCACGACAGGCCATGGAGAACTGGGAGCCTTCTTATGCTGATGGGCGGGATGTAAATTGCCAACAGCCACTCTGGAGAAGTGTATGGTGTTTCCTGAAACATCTAAAAAACAAAGCAACAGAGCCTAGGGCACTTCCACTTATGGTCCTATAGTTTAGGGAAATTAAAATCAAAAAGACACAGCCACCCCAAAGTTTGGGACGGCTCTGTTTACAAGAACCTCATATACGGTACAAGTTCAATATCGCAGAAAGTGAAAAATGGATAAAGAAGTTGTGGTACTTAGGTACAATGCAATATCACTCAGCAATGAAATCTATGTCATCAGGCCCGTAGCAGCATAATGAGTGGATTAAGTACGATGAATCTAACTGAAATAAGTCACACAGCGAAAGAAACATCATAAGATATCACTAATACACGGAATGTAAACTTGGCTACACAGGAACTGAATTCCAAAACAGAACAGGGTCTCAAATTTAGAAAACCAACTTATGCTTGCTTAAGGGGAAAGGTGAGTTGGGGTGCTGCATAAAACCAGAGATTGAAATGAGCACAGATAAATTTCTATAAGCCAAATATGGAATAGACAAGAGCTACTCCTTGCTCAACGAAATGGACTCAACACCCCATATTCAACGCCTAGGAATATACCTGACTAGTAAGAATCATAAAAGCTATGGATTTATATATCTCTGTAAGAGAATCAAGAGTGTGTACTGCGGCATTAAAGCAGTGAAAATCAGCTAAATCCCATATTAAAAATAAATTTCTTAAACAAAACACAATGACAGTGAAATAGAGAGCAATACTTAAGTAATTCATTCAAGGCTTCTGAGGCAACCTGCATTACCATATCTACACCCAGAGCTGGGTGACACATAAGGCTGGACACTTGGGGCTCATAAGATTGGTGAGGTTCGGTGAGCAAATGCAGACCCTTTGAAGTCATATTGCATGGTACCCATTCCATGGGTCTCAACTCTCCAGGTTTAAGGGATTCTTCCTTCAGCTAAAACATGCATGTGGAACCCAGAGTATGATCCACCGTGTGATCGAGAAACGTGTTCAAATGTGTCTCACTTTTCGTTCCCTGGTACTCGGGTGCAACATTCCAGATGCTTTACTAACACTCTCCTCACTTGGAGAGTGAGTGCCTTTAACCTCCTGTTTGGCCCAGTTTGCAATTTCTGCGGAAGATGAACAGGAATAGGGAGAACCAATGAGAGACTAGCTGGAGGTGTCTGGACGGGCAAATTTAACTCTCATTTCCCACAGGGAAGAGGAATAAACCAAAGGCTCAGCATGCCGTGCCGGAACCAGATTAGGGCCTGAAGCCATCCTGCGGTGTTGCGGCCAGGTCACAAGAAAGCGAGTTGAAGAAAGGAGCTCAGGGGCACTGTAATTCACAAACCTGCAGATTTATAAATGACAGCTATTGTCCGAAAATATACTGAAGTAGGGCTGCCAAGAGGACTTGAATGCGGGGCAGAATTGCAGGAAACCGATTTCAGGAGGAATCGGAATTGGATTGCATTTAAAACACAGGAAAAGAGGCAGAACGTCGACAATGATGCACTTGGCCAAAAAGGGCGTATGCGTTTTTTCCTGAATATATTCAGGAAAAAACGCATACGCCCTTTTTGGCCAACCAAGCAAGCTTGCAAAGGAAATCTGCACTACAATGAAGTCTCACTTCCCCCCGGTCAAAAGGGCCATCTGAAAAAAGTGTAAAATCCAGAAAGGCAGGACAGGCCATGGAGAACTGGGAGCCTTGTTTTGTTGATGGGCAGGATGTAAATTGCCAACAGCCGCTCTGTAGAAGTGTATGGTGTTTCCTGAAACATCTAAAAAACAAAGCAACAGAGCCTAGGGCACTTCCACTTATGGTCCTATAGCTTAGGGAAATTAAAATCAAAAAGACACAGCCACCCCAAAATTTGGGACGGCTCTGTTTACAGGAATCTCTTCTGCGGCACAAGTTAAATATCCCAGAGAGCAAATAATGGATAAAGAAGTTGCGGTACTTATGTACAACAGAATACCACTCGGCAATGAAATCTATGTCACCAGGCCCGTACCAGCATAATGAGTGGATTGAGGCACGATGATTCTAAGTGAAATAAGTCACACAGAAAAAGAAACATCCTAAGGTATCACTAATACACGGAATGTGAACTTGGCTACACATGAACTGAATTCCAAAACAGAACAGGGTCTCAAATTTAGAAAACCAACTTATGCTTGCTTAAGGGGGAAGGTGAGTTGGGGTGCTGCATAAAAGCAGAGTTTGAAATTAGCACAGATACCGTTCCATAAGCCAAATATGTAATAGACAAGACCTACCCCTTGCTCAACGAAATGGATTCAACAATGAGGTATCACCTCACACCTGGTAGAATAGGCATCATTGAAAATCTACAAACAAAAAATGCTGGAAAGGGTGTGGAGAAAAGGAACCCTCTTCCACTATTGTTGGGAATATAAATTGATACAGTCATTATGGAGAACAATATGGAATTTCTTAAGAAACTAACAATAGAATTACCATATGATACAGCAATCCCAGTACTGGACATATACCCAGACAAAACCATAAATCAAAAAGAGTCATTCACCGCAATGTTCATTGCATCACTATTTACAATATCGAGGTAATGGAAGCAACCTAAATGCCCACAGACAGACGAATGCATAAAGCCGTGGTACATATATAAAATGGAATATTACTAAGCCATGAAAAGGAATGAAATTGGGTCATTTGTAGAGACGTCGATGGATCTAGAGACTGTCATACAGAGTGAAGTAAGTCAGAAAGAGAAAAACAAATCTTGTATATTCATGCATATATGTGGAACCTAGAAAAACTGTACAGGTTAACCATTTTGCAAGGCATAAATAGAGCAACAGATGTAGACAACAAACGTATGGACAACAATGGGGGAAAGCTGTTGAGGGGGTGGTGGTGGGAGGAGTTGAGAGACTGGGATTGGCATGTATACATTTATATGTATAAAATAGATAACCAATAAGAACCTGCTGTATAAAAATATAAAATAAAATTCAAAATTAAAAAGAAATAAAATTTAAAAAATAAAACAGAAAAAACAATTATTCCCTTCACATACATGTATTTATATGAATAAATTATTTCCATGCTTATATCTGTAAATACAAAAAAGAGGAATAAAATCTACCTTGAACCAAAAACGAAAAAGAGAAAAAAAACACAGAACCCACCAGTTCCACAGAGGAAAACCGTATCAGGGCACTTGCTCCAGTTGTAAACAATTCTGAAGTTGGTCAGTGGTGGGGAATCGTCTCCCATTCAGCCAGCAGCCCCCACACAACAAGCGTCCTCATTGCAAAGCTGGGGCACCGTGCCGAGGCATCTGTGAGTAAACGTGAGCTGAGCCCCAGGCCAGTTGCTGCTGAACTATTCCCACCCGTCCCAGGTAAAACACCTGAATATATACAAGGACTTGAAAGCCTAGAGGAAGGGCCATAGAGCCACACGAGTGACAGCATGCCGGCCGACTTGGTGCCTGCAGGCCAGCCAGGATGGTCCTGGCCCTGGGTGCTCTTCTGGAAGATTTCCATTTCCCTGCCTGAGATACCCGTCCTGTCCCTGCCCCCACTGCTTTTTTCCTTCCTCACCTCTGCCCAGGGAGAAATTCCAGCAGCAGGTATGGGTGACACATCCTCTTCTTTAGCAGGTGGCAGCCTGGCAACTGCTGCAGAAAGTCCAGCAGAGCCCCACTCACACTGGGCCACCCACAAAGCCGTGGCCTCTCACTCCCTCCCACCAGCCCAGCCCCGAGACTGCTGACAGGGCAGAGAAAATGGCGTCAGGCACGGCTGCAGGGGCTCTTGCTGCCTGGAGTGGTATTTATATTGATCTCAACCCAGGCACACCTGGGGAGGGCTGGCCGGCACGGTAAGGCTGCCCAGGTCAGCCAATCATCACCCCTCAGGTGCTCAAAGTTGCAGAAAATGGAACTTGCTGAACCGGCCAGGTCCAAGGAACAAGTGTGGGCTCCTGAGAGTCAGGATAGACAAGGGGCTGCAGCTTTGGCTTGTTTTCTAATCATTTTATCTGGCCCATGAGTGGGAGACAACTTCAAGAAAACCCTCTCCTAATGAGAGGAACCCAGGAGTCAGGGAGAGGAGGGGTGGGTGGTGGTTGGAGACAGAGGCCTGGTGCCCCGGATGCAGTGGAAGTCTCTGGAAGACCAGGTGGAGGGAGGCCACACAGAGTGATGCCCAGGGTCACAGACCTGTCGCAGCTGCTGTTTGTTAGTTCAAGTCCTGCTCTGAGGTGCTCTGTGTCAGCTCTGAGCGACAGGTGAGCTGGGGGTGCTCTGCAATGAGGGCTATGTGCACGGTTCCTGTGTGCCCAGCCCTGCCACGGTACCTGCAAGGGTAGCTCTGTATCCTGGGAGGGGCCTGACCACGAGAGCCCCGTGGGCTGGGGTGGGGGTGGGGTACCTGCCCAGGTGAGCTCCATATTCTGCGATTGGTCTGACCACGAGAGCCCCATGGGCTGCTGGGGACCTGGTAAAGGATGTCAGGACAGTCAGTGAAGCCACCGAGGATATACCTCCAGTTGCTCCTAATTCCTACACCCTGCTGGTCATTCTACCAACCACCAGGACATGGTATTCTGTATTAGTCTTCAATGATGCTTTCTTTTGTATTCCATTAGTCCCAGAGTCACAAGAAATTTTGGCTTGTGAGTGGCAGGACTCAACATACAACTAAAACAATACTTCCGGGCCGTCTGGCCCCAAGGGTGCAAAAATTCCCACACCATCTTTGGGGAAAGCTTAGCTAAAGACCTAAAAGTTCTGCCTCTGGAAAAGGAAACCCTCCTTCAATATGCAGACGACATTCTGATCGCCAGCCCTACTAAGGAGGCCTCTGAACTACCAAGCCAATAAAGGATAGAAGTTGTCCAAGAAAAAGCTCAAATATCACAGACTGCAGTGACCTGCCTGGGCTTCATTCTCACAGAAGGTCGGAGAAGCCCATCCCAGGAAAGGGAAGAAACCGTTTTCAGCCTTACCCCTTTCTAAAACTAGAAGACAGCTTTGGGGTTCCTGGGGAGGCCAGGGTTTGCTGCTTCTGGATCCCTAACTACAGTCTACTAGCTGGGCCTCTATATGAAACACTGAAAGGAAAAGATGATGATCCTTTTGAATAGAATCCAGAAGTGGCCTTTCAAGAATGGAAAGAGCAGTCAATTCAGACCCTTGCCCTGGAACTCCCTAATTTAGCTAAACCCTTTGACCTTTACATTCCCGGTGAAAGGTGAATCGCCATTGGAGAATTAGTGCAAAAACTGGGACCACTTGAAATGGAACAATGCAAGAATGCCATCCAGGTAGGATAAACTACGGTCACCAAGGGGCTTGGCCCACTGCCACATCTGGCCAAGATACTGGCGGTATCTAAAAACCTGGAAATCAGCAGCCCAAAAGGCCACCTCCCTCCTAAAAGAAAAGGACCCCACGTGGTGATCCTAACCACCAACCATGCCCTGAAGTTGCAGGGTTCGCTCCGTGGGCACACCGACCTCGAGTGAGGAGGCCCTCCAACTCCAACATCCAGAGAGATAACCGGGGGCAACAGGGCACCATGACGACTCATGTGAACATCACTTGACCTGGAGTTTCTCTCATAAAACAACAAGAGTGTGTCCCAAAAGAGTAGACTACTGCTTGCAGGACTTACTGCACCAAGAGGGGAGCTAATAATCTTGGCGGGGGAACCGTATATCACACTGTCACCATAGAAAAGCCTACAGACACCGTGCTGATGGTGGCCAATAAGATCGGCTGGACTCCTGTTTACTTCAAAAGGCTGTTGACTCAGTGGCCATCATGGTCCTTGATCACCACTGACCCTGGACTGTCTGGGAGTTGAGCGGGCAGGGCTCTGACACCTGGTGCTGTTTGTACGTTAATTCAGGGGCCTAATTGAAGAAAGCGCAGACTACTGGTCAGAGCATCTAGGCTGGCAGAAACGGTCAGCCTAAGGTGGCCGAACAAATGTGGGGCGGGGTGAAACCGGCCCCCACAGCGTCTCTGCACATCTCTTTCCTGGACCCTTAAAGGTCATTAGAATCTATAACACTTCCAATGCTGGTGCTCAGGTGGACGAGCAGGGAGGCAGGGGGCCTGGGGACAACCAACGTCACCGGGAGGCTGCTGGGGAGAAGCTCTGACCCTCGCCCCAGGGTATGAGGACTCCCAACTCAGCACTCAGCAGTTACAGAAGAAGGGTCTGCACCCTCAGCACTCCAAGAATGAGGAACGGGACAAAAGGCAGAGGAGGGGTTTGTCCCCAGCAAAGCCCATTAAAAATCCCTGGGAGATAAAAATAGAATCTGGGCAATAAAGTCAAGTCTAACCTTTTTTATCCTTTGTGCTTTGTCTAATTTCACGTGCTCCTAGGGTCCCGCATGCAGAGGTTCCACACCCGGCACTTCAGACCAGATTTCCTAGTGCAGAATGGCTGGGTCGACACCTCAGCTCCTGGGGCCCAGTGTAGACTCCACGATATAGAGCCTGAGCTACAGCCAACCCGGCCCTCGAGAGCTCCGCCGCCTCCCTCCCTCCCACTGACTCTGACAGGATCTCTACACAGCAGCCCAGCCCACAGCCCACGGGGTAGTGCATGCTCTCACCTCTCCATTCTCTGATCAAAATATAAAGTTTCCTTTGCTTGTGAACCAAACTCAGTCTCGATCTGTTGGCCCCAATGACACTGGGCAGGGGGACACTTGTTGGGGTCCACTCTGGAGGATCAGTAACAGAAATTGAGACTATTGTAACCTCAATGAACAGATGTGTGAGCCAAACTGTAGTTAACATAGAACAGTGTATAAGGCTCGGGTAAAATAAGATGTTTTTAACACTTCCATTTGATATTTCCATCACTTTTTATAAGCAAGTTCAGTGAAAAGGTTTGTCTTATTTGTCAGGTCAATATTAGAGAAACGAAGTGATTTCTTTCCAAGGATGTACATCTAATAATCTTGGTTAAACCTTCAATCTTGTTTTAAATGCTTTTCCATTGAAAATGATACCTCTCTTTCAGCTCCCCCATTTCTGAGAAGTATAAAATCTTATAATTTATTATTACCAAAGGGGAAAGGTGGGAGGAGGGATAAATTAACAGTTTGGAATTAACACATACACACTGCTATGTATAAAATAGATCATCAACAAGGAACTACTGTATAGCACAGGGAACTACACTCAACATTTTGCAATAACCTATAAGGGGAAATAATCTGAAAAAGAATAGATATTTTTATTGACATCATCTATCAATGACAGTTAAAGTGTAACCTAAGGGAAGCTGGTGGTGAGTGCTTCTGACCCTGAAGACTTCAATCATCTAAAGTTTGGACTCTGCCTACTTCCCAAGGCCCTTAATGAACATATGTGTAGCCGTAGCTTAAAAAATTCCCCAGTTTGGGTTTCGGGGAGACACTGATTTTGAAAAAGCCCTGGTGTTCTCCTTACATGAATGGGACTCTTCCTACTGCTAAAACATGTCTGTCACACCCAGAGGATGGTATACCGTCTGATCGGGAAGAGTGTGGAAAAGGCATCTCATCTCCTCATCTCCTGGTGCTCGGGTTCACCCCTCCAGCGTCTTTACTAACAGTCTCCCCACTTGGAGATGTCAGCACTGTCAACATCCTGTTGCGTACAGTTTGGAATTTGTCCAGAGGATGAAGCGGAAGGATGAGGAACAATGAGAGACAAGTCCTAGGTGTTCAGACAGGCACATGTCACTCTAATTTCCAATCAGGAAGACGAATTGACCAAAGGCTAGGGTTGCCCATGGAAACAGTATAGGGCTTGAGGAAATCCCGCTGCTTTGTGGCCAGTTCCCATAAACACAAGTTGAACAATGGAACTCAGGGGCAGTAAAATTCACAAAACTGCAGAGTTGAAAATATCCATCACTGAAAAATGTCTTGAGGAAAGTCAGAGAAAAGGACTTGTAAGCAAGGGAGAATGGCAGGAAAGGGATTTGAGGAGGTAGAAAGGACTCGCCATTAAGCACAAGAAAAGGAGCTGAACATTGCCAACATTGCAGTTGGCCAAAAAGGGTGTATGCATTTTCTTCTGTATATATTCAAGAAAAGGGCATACACTTTTTTAGCCAACCAAACAGGTGGGCACTGGAAGTCAATACTACAAAAGATATCACTTCGCATCAGTCAGAAGAGCCATCCTCATAAAGCGTAAACAACAGAAATGCAGGACAGGGCAAGGAGAAGAGGGAGCCCTGTGAGACTTATAGTGGAAATGTATATTGCCAACGGCCATTCTGGAGAAGTGTATTGTGTTTACTAAAGCATCTAAAAAATGAGCTACAGAGCATAGGGCACTTGCACTCATGGGCGTATATCTTGGGAAAAACAAAAATCGAGAGGACACAGGCACCCCAATGTTTACCCCCTCTCTGTTTAAAAGATCCTCGACTAGGATATAACTTAAATGTCTCTGGAGGGAAAAAATGGATAGAGATGTGGTACTTAGGTAGAGTGGAATATTATTCAGCCTGGAAATCAATGAAATATGGCCAGTTGTAACAACTCCAGAGGAGTTACGTATGATCATTCTAAGTGACAGAATTCAAAAAGAAAAAGACACATATCATAAGATATCACTTAAAGGTGGAATCCAAAATGGCTACACATGAAATAAATTACAAAACAAAAACATAGTCAAATATGTAGAAAACACGCATAAGGCTGCTAAACGGGAAAGGTGGGGAGGGGTGAGGCATCATCCAGGAGGTTGAAATTAGCAAAGATACCATTCCAAATACCAAACTGATAATCAACAAGGCCTACACGGTAGCTAAAAGAACTGCACTCAGCACACTCAAGTCACCGGAAAAGAATATATACGACTGGTAAGAATCTGAAAAAGAATTTACTGATGTCTCTCTGTACGTGAATCAAGTGGATGTACAGCAGCAAGAAACAGAGTTTTGAAAATCAGCTGTAACCAATATAGTAATAAATTGAAAAAAATAAACGACAGAGGGACAGAGAAAACCTCTTACAACTTTTCCTCAGGGACGGTGATGCAACATGGATTGAACACATCTAGACCCACAGCAGGACGAGACATAAGGCTGGAAACTGTTTGCGCTAAGAGAAATGTGAGGTTGGGTGAGGAAATGCACACCCTTTAAAGTAATACTACCTGGTACCCATTCAATGGGTCCCAAATCTGCAGGTTCAAGGGATCTTCCTACAGCTAAAACATGCATGGAAAACCCAGAGGACTGTACACCATGTGATCGGGAGATGTGTCTAAAATGCACCTCATTTATCCTCTCCTGGTGCTCCTGTTCACCATTCCAGCCACGTTACTTAGAATCTCCCCACTTGGAGAATCAGCACATTTCAACTTCTGTTTCACACATTTTGCAAATTGTGAGGAGGATGAACGGGAAGAGGGGGAACCAATGAGAGAATAGTTGTAGGGGTTTGGACGGGCACATATCACTCTAATTTCCCATTAAGAATAAGAATTAAAGAAAGGCTCAGCCTGCCTCGCCGGAGCCAAAATAGGGCCTGAAGCAATCCTGCGGGTTTGAGGCCAGCTCACAAAAGAGCAACTCAAAAAATGGAGCTCAGGGTCACTGCAATTCACAAACCTGCAGAGTTATAAATGAAAACTAACGTCCAAAAATATGTTGAGGTAAGGCAAAGAAGAGGATCTGAATGCAAGACAGAATTGCAAGAAACAGATTTCAAGAGATAGATTGGACTCGTCTTTCACGCACATGAAAAGCGGCAGAATTTCGACAATGATGCAGTTGGCCCAAAAGGGCGTATGCGTTTTTTCCTGATTATATCCAGGAAAAAACGCATACGCACTTTATGGGCAACGAAGCAAGCAAGCAATGCAAATGTGCACAACAAAGAAGTCTCACTTCCCACCGGTCAAAAGGGCCATCCTAAAAAATTGTAAAAACCAGAAATGCAGGACAGGCCATGGAGAACAGGGAGCCTTTATACGCTGATGGGCAGTGTGTGAACTGCCGAGAGCCACTCTGGAGAAGTGTATGGTGGTTCCTAAATCATCTAAAAAAACAGAGCTACAGAGTATAGGACACTTCCAATCATGGGAGTATATCTAGGGAAGTCTAAAAATCAACAAGACACAAGCACACCACAGTTTAGGGCTACTCTGTTTACAAGAACCTCAACTTCAGTACACCTTAAATATCCCAGGAAAGAGAACAATGGATAAAGAAGATGTGGTACTTATGTACAATGGAATATCTCTTCACCATGAAATCAATGTAATAAGGCTAGTAGAAGGATAAAGAGTGGATTTAGGTCCGATAATACTACTTGAAATAAGTCAAACAGAAAAAGAAACATATCATAAGATATCACTTATAGAGGGAGGGTAAATATGGCTGCACAAGAAATGAATTACAGAACAGAACAGTGTCTCACATTTAGAAAACACACTTATGTCAGCTTAAGGGGAAAGGAGAGGTGGGGTGATGCATAAAACCAGAGTTTGAAATTAGCACAGATACCGTTCAATAAACCAAATAGGTATTAGACAAGATCTACACCTTGCTCAATGAACTGGCCTCAACACACCCTATACACCGCAGAGAAATATATCTGAGTAATAAGAATCTTAAAACCCATGTATTGATATATCTCCATAAGGGAATCAAGTGTGTGCAGAGCGGCACAAACACAGCAGTGAAAATGAGCTAAACCCCATTATAGAAATAAATTTTAAAAACAAAACGCTGAAACAATGAAAGAGAGAAAAATTCTTACAAAATTCGCTCAGGGGCTGTGATGCAACCTGGATTGACCACATATAAACCCACAGCTGGATAAGACATAAGGCTGGACACTTGGGGCTGAGAGGATTGGTGAGCTTTGGTGAGCAACTGCCGAAAGTTTAATGCAATACTTCATGCTACTCATTCCAAGGGTCCCAACACTCCAGGTTGAAGGGAATCTTCCTACAGCTAAACCATGCTTGGGAAACCCAGCGACTGGTATACCATATGATCGGGAAAGGTTTCTAAAACACACCTCATTTTTCCTCTCCTGGGGCTCCGGATCGACATTCCAGCCACTTTACTAACAACATCCCCACATGGAGAGTCAATGCCTTTAAGTTCTGGTATCGCACAGTCTGCAGTTAGTGCGGAGGATGAATGGGAATAGGGGGAACCAGTGAGAAACTAGCTGTAGCGGTTTCAATGGGCACATGTCACTCTAATTTCACATCAGTAAGAAGAATTAACCAAAGGCACAGCAAGGTGCCCCAGAAGAAGAATAGAGCTTCAAGGAATCCTGTGGTTATGGGGCAAGATCACAAAAATAAGAGCTGAAAAATGGAGCTAAGGGCCACTGCAATTCAAAAACCTGCAGAGTTATAAAGGCCAACTATTTTCAAAAAATATATTGAGGTAAGGCTATGAAGAAGCATTGAAAGCAAGGCAGAATTGCAGGAAACCGATTTCAGGAGGTACACTGGAATTGCATTGAAAACATATGAAGAGAGTCAGAACCTCGACAATGATGCACTTGGCCAAAAAGGGCGTATGTGGTTTATTCTGAATATAGTCAGGAAAAAACGCATACACACTTTTTGGCCAACCAAGAAAGCTTGCAAAGGAAATCTGCACTACAATGAAGTCTCACTTTCCCCTGGTCAAAAGGGCCATCTGAAAAAAGTGTAAAATCCATAAAGGCACGACAGGCCATGGAGAACTGGGAGCCTTCTTATGCTGATGGGCGGGATGTAAATTGCCAACAGCCACTCTGGAGAAGTGTATGGTGTTTCCTGACACATCTAAAAAACAAAGCAACAGAGCCTAGGGCACTTCCACTTATGGTCCTATAGTTTAGGGAATTTAAAACAAAAAGACACAGCCACCCCAAGTTTGGAACCGCTCTGTTTACAAGAACCTCGTTTACGGTACAAGTTCAATATCGCAGAAATAGAATAATGGATAAAGAAGTGGTGGTACTTACGTACAATGCAATATCACTCAGCAATGAAATCTATGTCATCAGGCCCATAGCAGAATAATGAGTGGATTCAGGTACGATGATTCTAACTGAAATAAGTCACACAGAAAAAGAAACATCATAAGATATCACTAATACACAGAATGTAAACTTGGCTACACAGGAACTGGATTACAAAACAGAACAGGGTCTCAAATTTAGAAAACCAACTTATGCTTGCTTAAGGGGAAAGGTGAGTTGGGGTGCTGCATAAATCCAGAGATTGAAATGAGGACAGATAAAGTTCCTTAAGCCAAATATGGAATAGACAAGAGCTACTCCTTGCTCAAGGAAATGGACTCAACACCCCATACTAAACGCCTAAGAATGTACCTGACTAGTAGGTATCTGAAAACCTATGGATTGCTATGTCTCCGAAAGAGAATCAAGCATGTGTACAGGGGCATAAACGCAGCAGTGATAGGATTGGAGAGGTTCGGTGAGCAAATGAAGACCCTTTGAAGTCACATTGCATGGTACCCATTCCACGGGTCTCAACTCTCCAGGTTTAAGGGATTCTTCCTTCAGCTAAAACATGCATGTGGAATCCAGAGTATGATCAACCGTGTGATCGTGAGACGTGTTCCAATATGTCTCAGTTCTCGTCCCCTGGTACTCGGGTGCAACATTCCAGACGCTTTACCAACACTCTCCCGACTTGGAGAGTCAGTGCCTTTAACCTCCTGTTTGGCCCAGTTTGCAATTTCTGCGGAAGATGAACAGGAATAGCGAGAACCAATGAGAGACTAGCTGGAGGTGTCTGGACGGGCAAATTTAACTCTCATTTCCCACCAGGAAGAGGAATTAACCAAAGGCTCAGCGTGCCGTGACGGAACCAGATTAGGGCCTGAAGCAATCCTGCGTTGTTGCGGCCAGCTCACAAGAAAACGAGTTGAAGAAAGGAGCTCAGGGGCACTGTAATTCACAAACCTGCAGAGTTATAAATGACAGCTATCGTCCAAAAATATACTGAAGTAAGGCTGCCAAGAGGACTTGAAAGTGGGGCAGAATTGCAGGAAACCGATTTAAGGAGGTCGACTGGAATTGCATTTAAAGCATAGGAAAAGAGGCAGAACGTCGACAATGATGCACTTGGCCAAAAAGGGCATATGCGTTTTTCCTGAATATATTCAGCATAAAACGCATACGCCCTTTTTGGCCAACCAAGCAAGCTTGCAAAGGAAATCTGCACTACAATGAAGTCTCACATCCCCCCCGGTCAAAAGGGCCATCTGAAAAAAGTGTAAAATCCAGAAAGGCAGGACAGGCCATGGAGAACTGGGAGCCTTCTTATGCTGATGGGCGGGATGTAAATTGCCAACAGCCACTCGGGAGAAGTGTATGGTGTTTCCTGAAACATCTAAAAAACAAAGCAACAGAGCCTAGGGCACTTCCACTTATTGTCCTATAGCTTAGGGAAATTAAAACAAAAAGACACAGCCACCCCAAGTTTGGGATGGCTCTGTTTACAAGAACCTCGTTTACAGTACAAGTTCAATATCGCAGAAATAGAATAATGGATAAAGAATTTGTGGTACTTACGTACAATGCAATATCACTCAGCCATGAAATCTATGTCATCAGGGCCGTAGCAGCATAATGAGTGGATTCAGGTATGATGATTCTAACTGAAATAAGTCACACAGAAAAAGAAACATCATAAGATATCACTAATACACGGAATGTAAACTGGGCTACACAGGAACTGGATTACAAAACAGAACAGGGTCTCAAATTTAGAAAACCAACTTATGCTTGCTTAAGAGGAAAGGTGAGTTGGGGTGCTGCATAAATCCAGAGATTGAAATGAGCACAGATAAAGTTCCTTAAGCCAAATATGGAATAGACAAGAGCTACTCCTTGCTCAACGAAATGGACTCAACACCACATATTAAACGCCTAAGAATGTACCTGACTTGTAGGTATCTGAAAACCTATGGATTGCTATGTCTCCGAAAGAGAATCAAGCGTGTGTACAGGGGCATAAACGCAGCAGTGATAGGATTGGAGAGTTTCGGTGAGCAAATGAAGACCCTTTGAAGTCATATTGCATGGTACCCATTCCACGGGTCTCAACTCTCCAGGTTTAAGGGATTCTTCCTTCAGCTAAAACATGCATGTGGAACCCAGAGTATGATCCACCCTAACACTTCCCCGAAGCCTTACCCTAACCCATTCCCAAGTCCTAAACCGTACGCTAACACTAACCCATGCCCTCACACGTACGCTCATCTTAAACCGTTTTTGTACCCGCACCTGGACCCTAAACCGTACTGAAACCCTAACCCTAACCCTAGCCCGAACCCTAACCCTAACACTTCCCCGGAGCCTTCCCCTCACCCGTCACCTAATCCTAACCCGTACGCTAAAACTAAACCGTGCCCTCACACGTACGCTCCCCGTGAACCGTTGTCGTACCCTCACCTGGACCCTAAACCGTCCCCGTCCCCTAACCCTAACCTTAGGCCGAACCCTAAACATAACCGTTCCCCGAATCCTTCCCCTCACCCGTCGCATAATCCTAACCCGTACGCTAACACTAACCCGTGCCCTCACACGTACGCTCCCCGTGAAACGTTGTCGTACCCTCACCTGGACCCTAAAACGTCCCCGTCCCCTAACTCTAACTGTAGCCCGAACCCTAACACTAAACCTTCCCCGAAGCCTTCCCCTCACACGTCCCCTATTCCTAAGCCGTACGCTAACACTAACCCGTGCCCTCACACGTACGCTCCCCCTAAACCGTTGTCATACCCTCACCTGGACCCTAAACCGTCCCCATCCCCTAACCCTAACCCTAGCCGGAACCCTAACCCTAACCCTTCCCAGGAGCCTTCCACTCACCCGTCCCCTAATCCTAACCCGTACGCTAACATAAACCGTGCCCTCACACGTACGCTCCCCCTAAACAGTTGTCCTACCCTCACATGGACCCTAAACCGTCCCCGTCCCCTACACCTAACCCTAGACTGAACCCTAACCCTAACCCTTCCCCGAAGACTTCCCCTCACACGTCCCCTAATCCTAAACTTTACGCGGACACTAACTTGTGCCCTCACACGTACGCTCCCCCTAAACCGTTGTCGTACCTTCACCTGGACCCTAAACAATCCCTGTCCCCTAACCGTAACCCTAGCCCGAACCCTAACCCTAACCCTTCCCCGAAGCCTTCCCCTCATCCGTCCCCTAATCCTAACCCGTACGCTAACACAAACCCGTGCCCTCATACGTACGCTCACCTAAACCGTTGTCGTAACCTCACCTGGACCCTAAACCGTCCCCGTCCCCTAACCCTAACCCTAGCCCGAACCCTAAACCTACCACTTCCCCGAAGACTTCCCCTCACCCGTCCCTTAATCCTAACCCGTACGCTAACACTAAAATGTGCCCTCACATGTACGCTCCCCCTAAACCGTTGTCGTACCCTCACCTGGACCCTAAACCGTCCCCGTCCCCTAACCCTAACCCTAACCCGAACCCTAACCCTAACACTTCCCCGAAGCTTTCCCCTCACCCGTCCCCATCCTAACCCGTACTCTAACACTAACCCGTGCCCTCACATGTACGCACCCCCTAAACCACTGTCGTACCCTCAACTGGACCCTAAACCGTCCCCGTACCCCAACCCTAACCCTAGCCCGAACCCTAACCCTAACCCTTCCCCGAAGCCTTCCCCTCACCCGTCCTCTATTCATAAGCCGTACGCTAACACTAACCCGTGCCCTCACACGTAAGCTCCCCCTGAACCGTTGTCGTACCCTCACCTGGACCCTAAACCGTCCCCGTCTCCTAACCCTAACCCTAGCCCGAACCCTAAGCCTAACCCTTCCCCGAAACCTGACACTTACATGTCCCCTAATCCTAACCCGTACGCTAACACTAACCCGCGCCCTCACACGTACGCTCCCCCTAAAGCGTTGTCGTACCCTCCCCTGGACCCTAAACCGTCCCCGTCCCCTAACCCTAACCCTAGCCCGAACCCTAACCCTAACCCTTCCCCGAAGCCTGACCCTCACCCGTCCCCTAATCCTAACCCGTACGCTAACACTAACCCACGCCCTCACACGTACGCTCCCCCTAAAGCGTTGTCGTACCCTCCCCTGGACCCTAAACCGTCCCCGTCCCCTAACCCTAACTCTAGCCCGAACCCTAACCCTAAACCTTCCCCGAAACATGACCCTCACCCGTCCCCTAATCCTAACCCGTACGCTAACACTAACCCGTGCCCTCACACGTACACTCCCCCTAAAGCGTTGTCGTACCCTCCCCTGGACCCTGAACCGTCCCAGTCCCCTAACCCTAACCCTAGCCCGAACCCGAACACTAAACCTTCCCCAAAGCCTGACCCTCACCCGTCCCCTAATCCTAACCCGTACGCTAACACTAACCAGCGCCCTCACATGTACGCTCCCCATAAAGCGTTGTCGTACCCTCCCCTGGACCCTAAACCGTCCCCGTCCCCTAACCCTAACCCTAGCCCGAACCCTAACCCTAACCCTTCCCCGAAGCCTGACCCTCACCCGTCCCCTAACTCTAACCCGTACGCTAACACTAACCCGCGCCCTCACACGTACGCTCCCCCTAAAGCATTGTCTTACCCTCCCCTGGACCCTAAACCGTCCCCGTCCCCTAACCCTAACCCTAGCCCGAACCCTAACCCTAACCCTTCCCCGAAGCCTGACCCTCACCCGTCCCCTAACCCTAAGCCGTACGGTAACACTAACCCGCGCCCTCACACGTACGCTCCCGCTAAAGCATTGTCTTACCCTCCCCTGGACCCTAAACCGTCCCCTAATCCTAACCCTAACCCTAGCCCGAACCATAACCCTACCCCTTCCCCGAAGCCTGACCGTCACCCGTCCCCTAATCCTAACCCGTACGCTAACACTAACCCGCGCCCTCACACATACGCTCCCCCTGAAGCGTTGTCGTACCCTCCCCTGGACCCTAAGCCGTCCCCGTCCCCTAACCCTAAACCTAGCCCGAACCCTAACCCTAACACTTCCCCGAAGCCTGACCCTCACCCGTCCCCTAATCCTAACCCGTACGCTAACACTAACCCGCGCCCTCACATGTACGCTCTCCCTAAAGCGTTGTCGTACCCTCCCCTGAAACTTAAACCGTCCCCGTCCCCTAACACTAAACCTAGCCCGAACCCTAACCCTAACCCTTCCCCGAAGCCTGACCCTCAACCATCCCCTAATCCTAACCCGTACGCTAACACTAACCCGCGCCCTCACACGTACGCTCCCCCTAAAGCGTTGTCCTACCCTCCCCTGGACCCTAAACCGTCCCCTAACCCTAACCCTAACCCTAACCCGAACCCTAACCCTAACCCTTCCCGAAGCCTGACCCTCATTCGTCCCCTAATCCTAAACCGTACGCTAACACTAACCAGCGCCCTCACACGTACGCTCCCCCTAAAGCGTCGTCGTACCCTCCCCTGGACCCTAAGCCGTCCCCGTCCCCTAACCCTAACCCTAGCCCGAACCCTTCCCCGAAGCCTGACCCTCACACATCCCCTAATCCTAACCCGTACGCTAACACTAACCCGCGCCCTCACATGTTCGCTCCCCCTAAAGCGTTGTCGTACCCTCCCCTGAAACTTAAACCATCCCCGTCCCCTAACACTAAACCTAGCCCGAACCCTAACCCTAACCCTTCCCCGAAGCCTGACCCTCACCCATCCCCTAATCCTAACCCGTACGCTAACACTAACCCGCGCCGTCACACGTACGCTCCCCTTAAAGCGTTGTCGTACCCTCCCCTGGACCCTAAACCGTCCCCATGCCCTAACCCTAACACTAGCCCGAACCCTGACCCTAACCCTTCCCCGAAGCCTGATTCTCACCCGTCCCCTAATCCTAACCCGTACGCTAACACTAACCCGCGCCCTCACACGTACGCTCCCCCTAAAGCGTTGTCGTACCCTCCCCTGGACCCTGAACCGTCCCCGTCCCCTAACCCTAACCCTAGCCCGAACCCTGACCCTAACCCTTCCCCGAAGCCTGACCCTCACCCATCCCCTAATCCTAACCCGTACGCTAACACTAACCCGCGCCCGCACACGTACGCTCCCCCTAAAGCGTTGTCGTACCCTCCCCTGGACCCTAAACCGTCCCCGTCCCCTAACCCTAACCCTAGCCCGAACCCTAACCCTAACCCTTCCCCGAAGCCTGACCCTCACTCGCCCTCTAATCATAACCCGTACGCTAACACTAACCCGCGCCCTCACACGTACGCTCCCCCTAAAGAGTTGTCGTACCCTCACCTGGACCCTAAAACGTCCTCGTGCCCTAACCCTAACCCTAGCCCGAACCCTAACCCTAACCCTTCCCCGAAACATGACCCTCACCCGTCCCCTAATCCTAACCCGTACGCTAACACTAACCCTCGCCCTCACGTGTACGCTCCCCATAAAGCGTTGTCGTGCCCTCCCCTGGACCCTAAACCGTCCCCGTCCCCTAACCCTAACCCTAGGCCGAACCCTAACCCTAACCCTTCCCCGAAGCCTGACCCTCACCCGTCCCATAATCCTAACCCGTACGCTAACACTAACACGCGCCCTCACATGTACGCTCCCCATAAAGCGTTGTCGTACCCTCCCCTGGACCCTAAACCGTCCCCGTCCCCTAACCCTAACCCTAGCCCGAACCCTAACCCTAACCCTTCCCCGAAGCCTGACCCTCACCCATCCCCTAACCCTATCCCGTACGCTAACAATAACCCGCGCCCTCACACGTACGCTCCCCCTAAAGCATTGACTTACCCTCCCCTGGACCCTAAACCGTCCCCGTCCCCTAACCCTAACCCTAGCCCGAACCCTAACCCTAACCCTTCCCCGAAGCCTGACCCTCACCCGTCCCCTAACCCTAACCCGTACGCTAACACTAACCCGCGCCCTCACATGTACGCTCCCCCTAAAGCGTTGTCGTACCCTCCCCTGAAACTTAAACCGTCCCCGTCCCCGAACACTAAACCTAGCACGAACCCTAACCCTAACACTTCCCCGAAGCCTGACCCTCACCCATCACCTAATCCTAACCCGTACGCTAACACTAACCCGTGCCCTCACATGTACGCTCCCCCTAAACCGTTGTCGTACCCTCCCCTGGACCCTAAACCGTCCCCGTCCCCTAACCCTAACCCTAGCCCGAACCCTAATCCTAACCCTTCCCCGAAGCTTGACCCTCACCCGTCCCCTAATCCTAACCCGTACGCTAACACTAACCCGCGCTCTCACACGTACGCTCCCCCTAAAGCGTTGTCGTACCCTCCCCTGGATCCTAAATCGTTCCTGTCCCCTAACCCTAACCCTAGGCCGAACCCTAACCCTAACCCTTCCCCGAAGCCTGACCGTCACACGTCCCCTAATCCTAACCCGTACGCTAACACTAACCCGTGCCCTCACAGTTACGAGCCCCCTAAAGCATTGTCGTACCCTCCCCTGGACCCTAAACCGTCCCCGTCCCCTCACCCTAACCCTAGTCCGAACCCTAACCCTAACCCTTCCCCGAAGCCTGACCCTCACCCGTCCCCTAATCCTAACCCGTACGCTAACACTAACCCGCGCCCTCACACGTACGCTCCCCCTAAATCGTTGTCCTACCCTCCCCTGGACCCTAAACCGTCCCCGTACCCTAACCCTAACCCGAACCCGAACCCTAACCCTAACCCTTCCCGAAACCTGACCCTCATTCGTCCCCTAATCCTAAACCGTACGCTAACACTAACCAGCGCCCTCACACGTACGCTCCCCCTAAAGCGTTGTCGTACCCTCCCCTGGACCCTAAACCGTCCCCGTCCCCTAAACCTAACACTAGCCCGAACCCTAACCCTAACCCTTCCCCGAAGCCTGACCCTCACCCGTCCCCTAATCCTAACACGTACGCTAACACTAACCCGCGCCCTCACACGTACGCTACCCCTAAAGCGTTGTCGTACCCTCCCCTGGACCCTAAACCGTCCCCGTCCCCTAACCCTAACAATAGCCCGAACCCTAACCCTAACCATTCCCCGAAGCCTGACCCTCACCCGTCCCCTAATCCTAACACGTACGCTAACACTAACCCACGCCCTCACGCGTACGCTCCCCCTAAAGCGTTGTGGTACCCTCCCCTGGACCCTAAACCGTCCCCGTCCCCTAACCCTAACCCTAGGCCGAACCCTAACCCTAATCCTTCCCCGAAGCCTGACCCTCACCCGTCCCCTAATCCGAACCCGTACGCTATCACTAACACGTGCCCTTACACGTACGCTCCCCCTAAAGCTTTGCCGTACCCTCCCCTGGACCCTAAACCGTCCCCGACCCATAACCCTTACCCTAGCCCGAACCCTAACCCTAACCCTTCCCCGAAGCATGACCCTCACCCGTCCCCTAATCCTAACCCGTACGCTAACACTAACCCGCGCCCTCACACGTACGTTCCCCCTAAAGCGTTGTCGTACCCTCCCCTGGACCCTAAACCGTCCCCGTCCCCTAACCCTATCCCTAGGCCGAACCCTAACCCTAACCCTTCCCCGAAGCCTGACCCTCATCCGTCCCCTAATCCTAACCCATACGCTAACACTAACCCGCGCCCTCACACGTACGCTCCCCCTAAAGCGCTGTCGTACCCTCCCCTGGACCCTAAGCCGTCCCCGTCCCCTAACCCTAACCCTAGCCCCAACCCTAACCCTAACCCTTCCCCGAAGCCTGACCCTCACCCGTCCCCTAATCCTAACCCGTACGCTTACACTAACCCTCGGCCTCACGCGTACGCTCCCCATAAAGCGTTGTCGTGCCCTCCCCTGGACCCTAAACCGTCCCCGTCCCCTAACCCTAACCCTAGCCCGAACCCTAAACCTAACCCTTCCCCGAAGCCTGACCCTCACCCGTCCCGTAATCCTAACCCGTACGCTAACACTAACCCGCGCCCTCACATGTACGCTCCCCCTAAAGCGTTGTCGTACCCTCCCCTGAAACTTAAACCGTCCCCGTCCCCTAACACTAAACCTAGCCCGAATCCTAACCCTTACCATTCCCCGAAGCCTGACCCTCACCCATCCCCTAATCCTAACCCGTACGCTAACACTAACCCGCGCCCTCACACGTACGCTCCCCTTAAAGCGTTGTCGTACCCTCCCCTGGACCCTAAACCGTCCCCATGCCCTAACCCTAACCCTAGCCCGAACCCTAACCCTAACCCTTCCCCGAAGCCTGATTCTCACCCGTCCCCTAATCCTAACCCGTACGCTAACACTAACCCGCGCCCTCACACGTACGCTCCCCCTAAAGCGTTGTCGTATCCTCCCCTGGACCCAAAACCGTCCCCGTCCCCTAACCCTAACCCTAGCCCGAACCCTAACCCTAACACTTCCCCGAAGCCTGACCCTCACCCGTCCCCTAATCCTAACCCGTACGCTAACACTAACCCGCGCCCTCACACATACGCTCCCCCTGAAGCGTTGTCGTACCCTCCCCTGGACCCTAAACCGTCCCCGTCCCCTAACCCTAACCCTAGCCCGAACCCTAACACTAACCCTTCCCCGAAGCCTGACCCTCACCCGTCCCCTAATCCTAACCCGTACGCTAACACTAACCCGCGCCCTTACACGTACGCTCCCCTTAAAGCGTTGCCGTACCCTCCCCTGGACCCTAAACCGTCCCCGTCCCCTAACCCTAACCCTAGCCCGAACCCTAACCCTTACCCTTCCCCGAAGCCTGACCCTCACCCGTCCCCTAATCCTAACCCGTACGTTAACACTAACCCGCGCTCGCACACGTACGCTCCCCCTAAAGCGTTGTCGTACCCTCCCCTGGACCCTAAACCGTCCCCATCCCCTAACCCTAACCCTAGCCCGATCCCTAACCCTAACCCTTCCCCTAAGCCTGACCCTCACTCGTCCTCTAATCCTAAGCCGTACGCTAACACTAACCCGCGCCCTCAAACGTACACTCCCCCTAAAGCGTTATCGTACCCTCACCTGGACCCTAAAATGTCCTCGTGCCCTAACCCTAACCCTAGCCCGAACCCTAACCCTAACCCTTCCCCGAAGCCTGACCCTCACCCGTCCCCTAATCCTAACCCGTACGCTAACACTAACCCGCGCCCTCAAATGTACGCTCCCCCTAAAGCGTTGTCGTACCCTCCCCTGGACCCTAAACCGTCCCCGTCCCCTAAACCTAACCCTACCCCGAACCCTAACCCTAACCCTTCCCCGAAGCCTGACCCTCACCCGTCCCCTAATTCTAACCCGTACGCTATCACTAACACGTGCCCTTACACGTACGCTCCCCCTAAAGCTTTGCCGTACCCTCCCCTGGACCCTAAACCGTCCCCGTCCCCTAACCCTAACGCTAGCCCGAAACCTAAACCTAACCCTTCCCGGAAGCATGACCCTCACCCGTCCCCTAATCCTAACCCGTACGCTAACACTAACCCGCGCCCTCACACGTACACTCCCCCTAAAGCGTTGTCGTACCCTCCCCTGGTCCCTAAACCGTCCCCGTCCCCTAACCCTATCCCTAGGCCGAACCCTAACCCTAACCCTTCCCCGAAGCCTGACCCTCATCCGTCCCCTAATCCTAACCCATACGCTAACACTAACCCGCGCCCTCACACGTACGCTCCCCCTAAAGCGCTGTCGTACCCTCCCCTGGACCCTAAACCGTCCCCGTCTCCTAACACTAACCCTTGCCCGAACGCTAACCCTAACGCTTCCCCGAAGCCTAACCCTCACCCGTCCCGTAATCCTAACCCGTACGCTAACACTAACCTGCGCCCTCACGCGTACGCTCCCCCTAAAGCTTTGTCGTACACTCCCCTGGACCCTAAACCGTCCCCGTCCCCTAACCCTAACCCTAGCCCGAACCCTAACCCTAACCCTTCCCCGAAGCCTGACCCTCACCCGTTCCCTAATCCTAACCCGTACGCTAACACTAACCCGCGCCCTCACACGTACGCTCTCCCTAAAGCGTTGTCGTACCCTCCCCTGGACCCTAAGCCGTCCCCGTCCCCTAACCCTAACCCTAGCCCGAACCCTAAACCTAACCCTTCCCCGAAGCCTGACCCTCACCCGTCCCCTAATCCTAACCCGTACGCTAACACTAAACCTCGCCCTCATGCATACGCTCCCCATAAAGCGTTGTCGTGCCCTCCCCTGGACCCTAAACCGTCCCCGTCCCCTAACCCTAACCCTAACACTTCCCCGAAGCCTGACCCTCACCCGTCCCCTAATCCTAACCCGTACGCTAACACTAACTCGCGCCCTCACATGTACGCTCCCCCTAAAGCGTTGTCGTACCCTCCCCTGGACCCTAAACCGTCCCCGTCCCCTAACCCTAACCCTAGCCCGAACCCTAACCCTAACCCTTCCCCGATGCCTGACTCTCACCCGTCCCATAACCCTAACCCGTACGCTAACACTAACCCGCGCCCTCACACGTACGCTCCCCCTAAAGCATTGTCTTACCCTCCCCTGGCCCCTAAACCGTCCCCGTCCCCTAACCCTAACCCTAGCCCGAACCCTAACCCTAACCCTTCCCGAAGCCTGACCCTCACCCGTCCCCTAACCCTAACCCGTACGCTAACACTAACCCACGCCCTCACACGTACGCTCCCCCTAAAGCATTGTCTTACCCTCCCCTGGACCCTAAACCGTCCCCGTCCCCTAACCCTAAACCTAGCCCGAACCCTAACCCTAACCCTTCCCCGAAGCCTGACCCTAACCCGTCCCCTAACCCTAACCCGTACGCTAACACTAACCCACGCCCTCACACGTACGCTCCCCCTAAAGCATTGTCTTACCCTCCCCTGGACCCTAAACCGTACCCGTCCCCTAACCCTATCCCTAGCCCGAACCCTAACCCTAACACTTCCCCGAATCCTGACCCTCACCCGTCCCCTAATCCTAACCCGTACGCCTACACTAACCCGCGCCCTCACATGTACGCTCCCCCTAAAGCGTTGTCGTACCCTCCCCTGAAACTTAAACCGTCCCCGTCCCCTAACACTAAACCTAGCCCGAACCCTAACCCTAAACCTTCCCCGAAGCCTGACCCTCACCCATCCCCTAATCCTAACCCGTACGCTAACACTAACCCGCGCCCTCACACGTACGCTCCCCTTAAAGCGTTGTCGTACCCTCCCCTGGACCCTAAACCGTCCCCATGCCCTAACCCTAACCCTAGCCCGAACCCTAACCCTAATCCTTCCCTGAAGCCTGATTCTCACCCGTCCCCTAATCCTAACCCTTACGCTAACACTAACCCGCGCTCTCACAAGTACGCTCCCCCTAAAGCGTTGTCGTACCCTCCCCTGGACCCTAAACCGTCCCCGTCCCCTAACCCTAACCCTAGCCCGAACCCTAACCCTAACACTTCCCCGAAGCCTGACCCTCACCCATCCTCTAATCCTAACCCGTATGCTAACACTAACCCGCGCCCTCACACATACGCTCCCCCTGAAGCGTTGTCGTACCCTCCCCTGGACCCTAAACCGTCCCCGTCCCCTAAACCTAACCCTAGCCCGAACCCTAACACTAACCCTTCCCCGAAGCCTGACCCTCACCCGTCCCCTAATCCTAACCCGTACGCTAACACTAACCCTCGCCCGCACACGTACGCTCCCCCTAAAGCGTTGTCGTACCCTCCCCTGGACCCTAAACCGTCCCCGTCCCCTAACCCTAACCCTAGCCCGAACCCTAACCCTAACCCTTCCCCGAAGCCTGACCCTCAATCGTCCTCTAATCCTAAGCCGTACACTAACACTAACCCGCGCCCTCACACGTACACTCCCCCTAAAGCGTTGTCGTACCCTCCCCTGGACCCTAAACCGTCCCCGTCCCCTAAACCTAACCCTAGCCCGAACCCTAACCCTAACACTTCCCCGAAGCCTGACCCTCACCCGTCCCCTAATCCTAACCCGTACGCTAACACTAACCCACGCCCTCACACGTACGCTCCCCCTAAAGCGTGTCGTACCCTCGCCTGGACCCTAAACCGTCCCCGTCCCCTAACCCTAACTCTAGCCCGAACCCTAACCCTAAACCTTTTCCGAAACATGACCCTCACCCGTCCCCTAATCCTAACCCGTACGCTAACACTAACCCGCGCCCTCACACGTACGGTCCCCCTAAAGCGTTGTCGTACCCTCCCCTGGACCCTAAAACGTCCCCGTCCCCTAACCCTAACCCTAGCCCGAACCCTAACTCTAACACTTCCCCGAAGCCTGACCCTCACCCGTCCCCTAATCCTAACCCGTACGCTAACACTAACCCGCGCCCTCACACATACGCTCCCCCTGAAGCGTTGTAGTACCCTCCCCTGGACCCTAAACCGTCCTCGTCCCCTAAACCTAACCCTAGCCCGAACCCTAACACTAACCCTTCCCCGAAGCCTGACCCTCACCCGTCCCCTAATCCTAAACCTTACGCTAACACTAACCCGCGCCCTTACACGTACGCTCCCCTTAAAGCGTTGCCGTACCCTCCCCTGGACCCTAAACCGTCCCCGTCCCCTAACCCTAACCCTAGCCCGATCCCTAACCCTAACACTTCCCCGAAGCCTGACGCTCACCCGTCCCCTAATCCTAACCCGTAAGCTAACACTAACCCACGCCCTCACATGTAGGCTCCCCCTAAAGCGTTGTCGTACCCTCCCCTGGACCATAAACCGTCCCCGTCCCCTAACCCTAACCCTAGCCCGAACCCTAACCCTAACCCTTCCCCGAAGCCTGACCCTCACTCGTCCCCTAATCCTAACCCGTACGATAACACTAACCCACGCGCTCACGCATACGCTCCCCCTAAAGCGTTGTGGTACCCTCCAATGGACCCTAAACCGTCCCCGTCCCCTAACCCTAACCCTAGGCCGAACCCTAACCCTAACCCTTCCCCGAAGCCTGACCCTCACCCGTCCCCTAATCCTAACCCATACGCTAACACTAACCCGCGCCCTCACACGTACGCTCCCCCTAAAGCGCTGTCGTACCCTCCCCTGGACCCTAAGCCGTCCCCGTCCCCTAACCCTAACCCTAGCCCGAACCCTAACCCTAACCGTTCCGCGAAGCCTGAACCTCACCCATCCCCTAATCCTAACCCGTACGCTTACACTAACCCTCGGCCTCACGCGTACGCTCCCCATAAAGCGTTGTCGTGCCCTCCCCTAGACCCTAAACCGTCCCCGTCCCCTAACCCTAACCCTAGCCCGAACCCTAACCCTAACCCTTCCCCGAAGCCTGACCCTCACCCGTCCCCTAATCCTAACCCGTACGCTAACACTAACCCGCGCCCTCACACGTACGCTCCCCCTAAAGCGTTGTCGTGTCCTCCCCTGGACCCTAAACCGTCCCCGTCCCCTAACCCTAACCCTAGCCCGAACCCTAACCCTAACACTTCCCCGAAGCCTGACCCTCACCCGTCCCTTAATCCTAACCCGTACGCTAACACTAACCCACGCTCTCACGGGTACGCTCCCCGTAAAGCATTGTGGTACCCTCCCCTGGACCCTAAACCGTCCCCGTACCCTAACCCTAACCCTAGCCCGAACCCTAACCTTAACCCTTCCCCGAAGCCTGACCCTCACCCGTCCCCTAACCCTAACCCGTACGCTAACACTAACCCGCGCCCGCACACGTACGCTCCCCCTAAAGCGTTGTCGTACCCTCCCCTGGACCCTAAACCGTCCCCGTCCCCTAACCCTAACCCTAGCCCGAACACTAACCCTAACCCTTCCCCGAAGCCTGACCCTCACCCGTCCCCTAATCCTAACCCGTACGCTAACACTAACCTGCGCCCTAATGCGTACGCTCCCCCTAAAGCATTGTCGTACCCTCCCCTGGACGCTAAACCGTCCCCGTCCCCTAACCCTAACCCTAGCCCGAACCCTAAGCCTAAAACTTCCCCGAAGCCTGACCCTCACCCGTCCCCTAATCCTAACCCGTACGCTGACACTAAACCGCGCCCTCACACGTACGCTCCCCCTAAAGCGTTGTCGTACCCTTCCCTGGACCCTAAACCGTCCCCGTCCCCTAACCCTAACCCTAGCCGGAACCCTAACCCTAACCCTTCCCCGAAGCCTGACCCTCACCCATCCCCTAATCCTAACCCGTATGCTAACACTAACCCGCGCCCTCACATGTACGCTCCCCCTAAAGCGTTGTCGTACCCTCCCCTGGACCCTAAACCGTCCCCGTCCCCTAACCCTAAACCTAGCCCGAACCCTAACCCTAACTCTTCCCCGAAGCCTGACCCTCACCCGTCCCCTAATCCTAACCTGTACGCTAACACTAACCTGCGCCCTCACGCGTACGCTCCCCCTAAAGCTTTGTCGTACCCTCCCCTGGACCCTAAACCGTCCCCGTCTCCTAACCCTAAGCCTAGCCCGAACCCTAAGCCTAACCCTTCCCCGAAACCTGACACTCACCCGTCCCCTAATCCTAACCCGTACGCTAACACTAACCCTCGCCCGCACACGTACGCTCCCCCTAAAGCGTTGTCGTACCCTCCCCTGGACCCTAAACCGTCCCCGTCCCCTAACCCTAACCCTAGCCCGAACCCTAACCCTAACACTTCCCCGAAGCCTGACCCTCACCCATCCCCTAATCCTAACCCGTACGCCTACACTAACCCGCGCCCTCACATGTACGCTCCCCCTAAAGCGTTGTCGTACCCTCCCCTGAAACTTAAACCGTCCCCGTCCCCTAACACTAAACCTAGCCCGAACCCTAACCCTAAACCTTCCCCGAAGCCTGACCCTCACCCATCCCCTAATCCTAACCCGTACGCTAACACTAACCCGCGCCCTCACACGTACGCTCCCCTTAAAGCGTTGTCGTACCCTCCCCTGGACCCTAAACCGTCCCCATGCCCTAACCCTAACCCTAGCCCGAACCCTAACCCTAATCCTTCCCTGAAGCCTGATTCTCACCCGTCCCCTAATCCTAACCCTTACGCTAACACTAACCCGCGCTCTCACAAGTACGCTCCCCCTAAAGCGTTGTCGTACCCTCCCCTGGACCCTAAACCGTCCCCGTCCCCTAACCCTAACCCTAGCCCGAACCCTAACCCTAACACTTCCCCGAAGCCTGACCCTCACCCATCCTCTAATCCTAACCCGTATGCTAACACTAACCCGCGCCCTCACACATACGCTCCCCCTGAAGCGTTGTCGTACCCTCCCCTGGACCCTAAACCGTCCCCGTCCCCTAAACCTAACCCTAGCCCGAACCCTAACACTAACCCTTCCCCGAAGCCTGACCCTCACCCGTCCCCTAATCCTAACCCGTACGCTAACACTAACCCTCGCCCGCACACGTACGCTCCCCCTAAAGCGTTGTCGTACCCTCCCCTGGACCCTAAACCGTCCCCGTCCCCTAACCCTAACCCTAGCCCGAACCCTAACCCTAACCCTTCCCCGAAGCCTGACCCTCAATCGTCCTCTAATCCTAAGCCGTACACTAACACTAACCCGCGCCCTCACACGTACACTCCCCCTAAAGCGTTGTCGTACCCTCCCCTGGACCCTAAACCGTCCCCGTCCCCTAACCCTAACCCTAGCCCGAACCCTAACCCTAACACTTCCCCGAAGCCTGACCCTCACCCGTCCCCTAATCCTAACCCGTACGCTAACACTAACCCACGCCCTCACACGTACGCTCCCCCTAAAGCGTGTCGTACCCTCGCCTGGACCCTAAACCGTCCCCGTCCCCTAACCCTAACTCTAGCCCGAACCCTAACCCTAAACCTTTTCCGAAACATGACCCTCACCCGTCCCCTAATCCTAACCCGTACGCTAACACTAACCCGCGCCCTCACACGTACGGTCCCCCTAAAGCGTTGTCGTACCCTCCCCTGGACCCTAAAACGTCCCCGTCCCCTAACCCTAACCCTAGCCCGAACCCTAACTCTAACACTTCCCCGAAGCCTGACCCTCACCCGTCCCCTAATCCTAACCCGTACGCTAACACTAACCCGCGCCCTCACACATACGCTCCCCCTGAAGCGTTGTAGTACCCTCCCCTGGACCCTAAACCGTCCTCGTCCCCTAAACCTAACCCTAGCCCGAACCCTAACACTAACCCTTCCCCGAAGCCTGACCCTCACCCGTCCCCTAATCCTAAACCTTACGCTAACACTAACCCGCGCCCTTACACGTACGCTCCCCTTAAAGCGTTGCCGTACCCTCCCCTGGACCCTAAACCGTCCCCGTCCCCTAACCCTAACCCTAGCCCGATCCCTAACCCTAACACTTCCCCGAAGCCTGACGCTCACCCGTCCCCTAATCCTAACCCGTAAGCTAACACTAACCCACGCCCTCACATGTAGGCTCCCCCTAAAGCGTTGTCGTACCCTCCCCTGGACCATAAACCGTCCCCGTCCCCTAACCCTAACCCTAGCCCGAACCCTAACCCTAACCCTTCCCCGAAGCCTGACCCTCACTCGTCCCCTAATCCTAACCCGTACGATAACACTAACCCACGCGCTCACGCATACGCTCCCCCTAAAGCGTTGTGGTACCCTCCAATGGACCCTAAACCGTCCCCGTCCCCTAACCCTAACCCTAGGCCGAACCCTAACCCTAACCCTTCCCCGAAGCCTGACCCTCACCCGTCCCCTAATCCTAACCCATACGCTAACACTAACCCGCGCCCTCACACGTACGCTCCCCCTAAAGCGCTGTCGTACCCTCCCCTGGACCCTAAGCCGTCCCCGTCCCCTAACCCTAACCCTAGCCCGAACCCTAACCCTAACCGTTCCGCGAAGCCTGAACCTCACCCATCCCCTAATCCTAACCCGTACGCTTACACTAACCCTCGGCCTCACGCGTACGCTCCCCATAAAGCGTTGTCGTGCCCTCCCCTAGACCCTAAACCGTCCCCGTCCCCTAACCCTAACCCTAGCCCGAACCCTAACCCTAACCCTTCCCCGAAGCCTGACCCTCACCCGTCCCCTAATCCTAACCCGTACGCTAACACTAACCCGCGCCCTCACACGTACGCTCCCCCTAAAGCGTTGTCGTGTCCTCCCCTGGACCCTAAACCGTCCCCGTCCCCTAACCCTAACCCTAGCCCGAACCCTAACCCTAACACTTCCCCGAAGCCTGACCCTCACCCGTCCCTTAATCCTAACCCGTACGCTAACACTAACCCACGCTCTCACGGGTACGCTCCCCGTAAAGCATTGTGGTACCCTCCCCTGGACCCTAAACCGTCCCCGTACCCTAACCCTAACCCTAGCCCGAACCCTAACCTTAACCCTTCCCCGAAGCCTGACCCTCACCCGTCCCCTAACCCTAACCCGTACGCTAACACTAACCCGCGCCCGCACACGTACGCTCCCCCTAAAGCGTTGTCGTACCCTCCCCTGGACCCTAAACCGTCCCCGTCCCCTAACCCTAACCCTAGCCCGAACACTAACCCTAACCCTTCCCCGAAGCCTGACCCTCACCCGTCCCCTAATCCTAACCCGTACGCTAACACTAACCTGCGCCCTAATGCGTACGCTCCCCCTAAAGCATTGTCGTACCCTCCCCTGGACGCTAAACCGTCCCCGTCCCCTAACCCTAACCCTAGCCCGAACCCTAAGCCTAAAACTTCCCCGAAGCCTGACCCTCACCCGTCCCCTAATCCTAACCCGTACGCTGACACTAAACCGCGCCCTCACACGTACGCTCCCCCTAAAGCGTTGTCGTACCCTTCCCTGGACCCTAAACCGTCCCCGTCCCCTAACCCTAACCCTAGCCGGAACCCTAACCCTAACCCTTCCCCGAAGCCTGACCCTCACCCATCCCCTAATCCTAACCCGTATGCTAACACTAACCCGCGCCCTCACATGTACGCTCCCCCTAAAGCGTTGTCGTACCCTCCCCTGGACCCTAAACCGTCCCCGTCCCCTAACCCTAAACCTAGCCCGAACCCTAACCCTAACTCTTCCCCGAAGCCTGACCCTCACCCGTCCCCTAATCCTAACCTGTACGCTAACACTAACCTGCGCCCTCACGCGTACGCTCCCCCTAAAGCTTTGTCGTACCCTCCCCTGGACCCTAAACCGTCCCCGTCTCCTAACCCTAAGCCTAGCCCGAACCCTAAGCCTAACCCTTCCCCGAAACCTGACACTCACCCGTCCCCTAATCCTAACCCGTACGCTAACACTAACCCGCAACCTCACACGTATGCTCCCCCTAAAGCGTTGTCGTACCCTCCCCTGGACCCTAAGCCGTCCCCGTCCCCTAAAGCTAACCCTAGCCCGAACCCTAAGCCTAACCCTTCCGCGAAGCCTGACCCTCACATGTCCCCTAATCCTAACCCGTACGCTAACACTAACCCGCGCCCTCACATGTACGCTCCCCCTAAAGCGTTGTCGTACCCTCCCCTGGACCCTAAACCGTCCCCGTCCCCTAACCCTAACCCTAGCCCGAACCCTAACCCTAAACCTTCCCAGAAACATGACCCTCACCCTTCCCCTAATCCTAACCCGTACGCTAACACTAACCCGCGCCCTCACACATACGCTCCCCCTGAAGCGTTGTCGTACCCTCCCCTGGACCCTAAACCGTCCCCGTCCCCTAAACCTAACCCTAGCCCGAACCCTAACACTAACCCTTCCCCGAAGCCTGCCCCTCACCCGTCCCCTAATCCTAAACCTTACGCTAACACTAACCCGCGCTCTTACACGTACGCTCCCCTTAAAGCGTTGCCGTACCCTCCCCTGGACCCTAAACCGTCCCCGTCCCCTAACCCTAACCCTAGCCCGAACCCTAACCCTAACCCTTCCCCGAAGCCTGACCCTCACATGTCCCCTAATCCTAACCCGTAAGCTAACACTAACCCACGCCCTCACATGTACGCTCCCCCTAAAGCGTTGTCGTACCCTCCCCTGGACCCTAAACCGTCCCCATCTCCTAACCCTAACCCTAGCCCGAACCCTAACCCTAACCCTTCCCCGAAGCCTGACCCTCACTCGTCCCCTAATCCTAAGCCGTACGCTAACACTAACCCGCGCCCTCACACGTACGCTCCCCCTAAAGCGTTGTCGTACCCTCACCTGGACCCTAAACCGTCCCCGTGCCCTAACCCTAACCCTAGCCCGAACCCTAACCCTAACCCTTTCCCGAAGCCTGACCCTCACCCGTCCCCTAATCCTAACCCGTACGCTAACACTAACCCGCGCCCGCACACGTACGCTCCCCCTAAAGCGTTGTCGTACCCTCCCCTGGACCCTAAACCGTCCCCGTCCCCTAACCCTAACCCTAGCCCGAACCCTAACCCTAACCTTTCCCCGAAGCCTGACCCTCACTCGTCCTCTAATCCTAAGCCGTACGCTAACACTAACCCGCGCACTCACACGTACACTCCCCTTAAAGCGTTGTCGTACCCTCACCTGGACCCTAAAACGTCCTCGTGCCCTAACCCTAACCCTAGCCCGAACCCTAACCCTAACCCTTCCCCGAAGCCTGACCCTCACCCGTCCCCTAATCCTAACCCGTACGCTAACACTAACCCGCGCCCTCAAACTTACGCTCCCCCTAAGCGTTGTCGTACCCTCCCCTGGACCCTAAACCGTCCCCGTCCCCTAAACCTAACCCTAGCCCGAACCCTAACCCTAACCCTTCCCCGAAGCCTGACCCTCACCCGTCCCCTAATCCTAACCCGTACGCTAACACTAACCTGCGCCCTCACACGTACTCTCCCCCTAAAGCGTTGTCGTACCCTCCCCTGGACCCTAAACCGTCCCCGTCCCCTAACCCTATCCCTAGGCCGAACCCTAACCCTAACCCTTCCCCGATGCCTGACCCTCATCCGTCCCCTAATCCTAACCCATACGCTAACACTAACCCGCGCCCTCACACGTACGCTCCCCCTAAAGCGCTGTCGTACCCTCCCCTGGACCCTAAGCCGTCCCCGTCCCCTAACCCTAACCCTAGCCCGAACCCTAACCCTAACCCTTCCCCGAAGCCTGACCCTCACCCGTCCCCTAATCCTAACCCGTACGCTAACACTAACCCTCGCCCTCACGCGTACGCTCCCCATAAAGCGTTGTCGTGCCCTCCCCTGGACCCTAAACCGTCTCCGTCCCCTAACCCAAACCCTAACACTTCCCCGAAGCCTGACATTCACCCGTCCCCTAATCCTAACCCGTACGCTAACACTAACCCGCGCCCTCACATGTACGCTCCCCCTAAAGCGTTGTCGTACCATCCCCTGGACCCTAAACCGTCCCCGTCCCCTAAACCTAACCCTAGCCCGAACCCTAACCCTAACACTTCCCCGAAGCCTGACCCTCATCCGTCCCCTAATCCTAATCCGTACGCTAACACTAACCCGCGCCCTCACACGTACGGTCCCCCTAAAGCGTTGTCGTACCCTCCCCTGGACCCTAAACCGTCCCCGTCCCCTAACCCTAACCCTAGCCCGAACCCTAACCCTAACACTTCCCCGAAGCCTGACCCTCACCCGTCCCCTAATCCTAACCCGTACGCTAACACTAACCCACGCCCTCACACATACGCTCCCCCTGAAGCGTTGTCGTACCCTCCCCTGGACCCTAAACAGTCCTCGTCCCCTAAACCTAACCCTAGCCCGAACCCTAACACTAACCCTTCCCCGAAGCCTGACCCTCACCCGTCCCCTAATCCTAAACCTTACGCTAACACTAACCCACGCCCTTACACGTACGCTCCCCTTAAAGCGTTGCCGTACCCTCCCCTGGACCCTAAACCGTCCCCGTCCCCTAACCCTAACCCTAGCCCGATCCCTAACCCTAACACTTCCCCGAAGCCTGACCCTCACCCGTCCCCTAATCCTAACCCGTAAGCTAACACTAACCCACGCCCTCACATGTACGCTCCCCCTAAAGCGTTGTCGTACCCTCCCCTGGACCCTAAACCGTCCCCGTCCCCTAACCCTAACCCTAGCCCGAACCCTAACCCTAACCCTTCCCCGAAGCCTGACCCTCACTCGTCCCCTAATCCTAACCCGTACGATAACACTAACCCACGCCCTCATGCATACGCTCCCCCTAAAGCGTTGTGGTACCCTCCAATGGACCCTAAACCGTCCCCGTCCCCTAACCCTAACCCTAGGCCGAACCCTAACCCTAACCCTTCCCCGAAGCCTGACCCTCACCCGTCCCATAATCCGAACCCGTACGCTATCACTAACACGTGCCCTTACACGTACGCTCCCCCTAAAGCTTTGCCGTACCCTCCCCTGGACCCTAAACCGTCCCCGTCCCCTAACCCTAACCCTAGCCCGAACCCTAAACCTAACTCTTCCCCGAAGCATGACCCTCACCCGTCCCATAATCCTAACCCGTACGCTAACACTAACCCGCGCCCTCACACGTACGCTCCCCCTAAAGTGTTGTCGTACCCTCCCCTGGACCCTAAACCGTCCCCGTCCCCTAACCCTATCCCTAGGCCGAACCCTAACCCTAACCCTTCCCCGAAGCCTGACCCTCATCCGTCCCCTAATCCTAACCCATACGCTAACACTAACCCGCGCCCTCACACGTACGCTCCCCCTAAAGCGCTGTCGTACCCTCCCCTGGACCCTAAGCCGTCCCCGTCCCCTAACCCTAACCCTAGCCCGAACCCTAACCCTAACCCTTCCGCGAAGCCTGAACCTCACCCGTCCCATAATCCTAACCCGTACGCTTACACTAACCCTCGGCCTCACGCGTACGCTCCCCATAAAGCGTTGTCGTGCCCTCCCCTGGACCCTAAACCGTCCCCGTCCCCTAACCCTAACCCTAGCCCGAACCCTAACCCTAACACTTCCCCGAAGCCTGACCCTCACCCGTCCCCTAATCCTAACCCGTACGCTAACACTAACCCGCGCCCTCACACGTACGCTCCCCCTAAAGCGTTGTCGTATCCTCCCCTGGACCCTAAACCGTCCCCGTCCCCTAACCCTAACCCTAGCCCGAACCCTAACCCTAACCCTTCCCCGAAGCCTGACCCTCACCCGTCCCTTAATACTAACCCGTACGCTAACACTAACCCACGCTCTCACGGGTACGCTCCCCGTAAAGCATTGTGGTACCCTCCCCTGGACCCTAAACCGTCCCCGTACCCTAACCCTAACCCTAGCCCGAAGCCTAAACTTAACCCTTCCCCGAAGCCTGACCCTCACCCGTCCCCTAACCCTAACCCGTACGCTAACACTAACCCGCGCCCGCACACGTACGCTCCCCCTAAAGCATTGTCGTACCCTCCCCTGGACCCTAAACCGTCCCCGTCCCCTAACCCTAACCCTAGCCCGAACCCTAACCCTAACCCTTCCCCGAAGCCTGACCCTCACCCGTCCCCTAATCCTAACCCGTACGCTAACACTAACCTGCGCCCTAATGCGTACGCTCCCCCTAAAGCATTGTCGTACCCTCCCCTGGACGCTAAACCGTCCCCGTCCCCTAACCCTAACCCTAGCCCGAACCCTAAGCCTAACACTTCCCCGAAGCCTGACCCTCACCCGTCCCCTAATCCTAACCCGTACGCTGACACTAACCCGCGCCCTCACACATACGCTCCCCCTAAAGCGTTGTCGTACCCTTCCCTGGACCCTAAACCGTCCCCGTCCCCTAACCCTAACCCTAGCCGGAACCCTAACCCTAACCCTTCCCCGAAGCATGACCCTCACCCATCCCCTAATCCTAACCCATATGCTAACACTAACCCGCGCCCTCACATGTACGCTCCCCCTAAAGCGTTGTCGTACCATCCCCTGGACCCTAAACCGTCCCCGTCCCCTAACCCTAAACCTAGCCCGAACCCTAACCCTAACCCTTCCCCGAAGCCTGACCCTCACCCGTCCCCTAATCCTAACCCGTACGCTAACACTAACCTGCGCCCTGACGCGTACGCTCCCCCTAAAGCTTTGTCGTACCCTCCCCTGGACCCTAAACCGTCCCCGTCCCCTAACCCTAACCCTAGCCCGAACCCTAACCTTAACACTTCCCCGAAGCCTGACCCTCACCCGTCCCCTAATCCTAACCCGTACGCTAACACTAACCCGCGGCCTCACACATACGCTCCCCCTGAAGCGTTGTCGTACCCTCCCCTGGACCCTAAACCGTCCCCATCCCCTAAACCTAACCCTAGCCCGAACCGTAACACTAACCCTTCCCCGAAGCCTGACCCTCACCCGTCCCCTAATCCTAACCCGTACGCTAACACTAACCCGCGCCCTTACACGTACGCTCCCCTTAAAGCGTTGCCGTACCCTCCCCTGGACCCTAAACCATCCCCGTGCCCTAACCCTAACCCTAGCCCGAACCCTAACCCTAAACCTTCCCCGAAGCCTGACCCTCACCCGTCCCCTAATCCTAACCCGTACGCTAACACTAACCCGCGCCCGCACACGTACGCTCCCCCTAAAGCGTTGTCGTACCCTCCCCTGGACCCTAAACCGTCCCCATCCCCTAACCCTAACCCTAGCCCGAACCCTAACCCTAACCCTTCCCCGAAGCCTGACCCTCACTCGTCCTCTAATCCTAAGCCGTACGCTAACACTAACCCGCGCCCTCACACGTACACTCCCCCAAAAGCGTTGTCGTACCCTCACCTGGACCCTAAAACGTCCTCGTGCCCTAACCCTAACCCTAGCCCGAACCCTAACCCTAACCCTTCCCCGAAGCCTGACCCTCACCCGTCCCCTAATTCTAACCCGTACGCTATCACTAACACGTGCCCTTACACGTACGCTCCCCCTAAAGCTTTGCCGTACCCTCCCCTGGACCCTAAACCGTCCCCGTCCCCTAACCCTAACGCTAGCCCGAACCCTAAACCTAACCCTTCCCGGAAGCATGACCCTCACCCGTCCCCTAATCCTAACCCGTACGCTAACACTAACCCGCGCCCTCACACGTACACTCCCCCTAAAGCGTTGTCGTACCCTCCCCTGGACCCTAAACCGTCCCCGTCCCCTAACCCTATCCCTAATCCGAACCCTAACCCTAACCCTTCCCCAAAGCCTGACCCTCATCCGTCCCCTAATCCTAACCCATACGCTAACACTAACCCGCGCCCTCACACGTACGCTCCCCCTAAAGCGCTGTCGTACCCTCCCCTGGACCCTAAACCGTCCCCGTCCCCTAACCCTAACCCTAGCCCGAACCCTAACCCTAAACCTTCCCAGAAACATGACCCTCACCCTTCCCCTAATCCTAACCCGTACGCTAACACTAACCCGCGCCCTCACACATACGCTCCCCCTGAAGCGTTGTCATACCCTCCCCTGGACCCTAAACCGTCCCCGTCCCCTAAACCTAACCCTAGCCCGAACCCTAACACTAACCCTTCCCCGAAGCCTGACCCTCACCCGTCCCCTAATCCTAACCCTTACGCTAACACTAACCCGCGCTCTTACACGTACGCTCCCCTTAAAGCGTTGCCGTACCCTCCCCTGGACCCTAAACCGTCCCCGTCCCCTAACCCTAACCCTAGCCCGAACCCTAACCCTAACCCTTTCCCGAAGCCTGACCCTCACCCGTCCCCTAATCCTAACCCGTACGCTAACACTAACCCGCGCCCGCACACGTACGCTCCCCCTAAAGCGTTGTCGTACCCTCCCCTGGACCCTAAACCGTCCCCGTCCCCTAACTCTAACCCTAGCCCGAACCCTAACCCTAACCTTTCCCCGAAGCCTGACCCTCACTCGTCCTCTAATCCTAAGCCGTACGCTAACACTAACCCGCGCCCTCACACGTACACTCCCCCTAAAGCGTTGTCGTACCCTCACCTGGACCCTAAAACGTCCTCGTGCCCTAACCCTAACCCTAGCCCGAACCCTAACCCTAAACCTTCCCCGAAGCCTGACCCTCACCCGTCCCCTAATCCTAACCCGTACGCTAACACTAACCCGCGCCCTCAAACTTACGCTCCCCCTAAAGCGTTGTCGTACCCTCCCCTGGACCCTAAACCGTCCCCGTCCCCTAAACCTAACCCTAGCCCGAACCCTAACCCTAACCCTTCCCCGAAGCCTGACCCTCACCCGTCCCCTAATCCTAACACGTACGCTAACACTAACCCGCGCCCTCACACGTACGCTCCCCCTAAAGCGTTGTCGTACCCTCCCCTGGACCCTAAACCGTCCCCGTCCCCTAACCCTAACAATAGCCCGAACCCTAACCCTAACCCTTCCCCGAAGCCTGACCCTCACCCGTCCCCTAATCCTAACACGTACGCTAACACTAACCCACGCCCTCACGCATACGCTCCCCCTAAAGCGTTGTGGTACCCTCCCCTGGACCCTAAACCGTCCCCGTCCCCTAACCCTAACCCTAGGCCGAACCCTAACCCTAACCCTTCCCCGAAGCCTGACCCTCACCCGTCCCCTAATCCGAACCCGTACGCTATCACTAACACGTGCCCTTACACGTACGCTCCCCCTAAAGCTTTGCCGTACCCTCCCCTGGACCCTAAACCGTCCCCGACCCATAACCCTAACCCTAGCCCGAACCCTAAACCTAACCCTTCCCCGAAGCATGACCCTCACCCGTCCCCTAATCCTAACCCGTACGCTAACACTAACCTGCGCCCTCACACGTACGCTCCCCCTAAAGCGTTGTCGTACCCTCCCCTGGACCCTAAACCGTCCCCGTCCCCTAACCCTATACCTAGGCCGAACCCTAACCCTAACCCTTCCCCGAAGCCTGACCCTCATCCATCCCCTAATCCTAACACATACGCTAACACTAACCCGCGCCCTCACACGTACGCTCCCCCTAAAGCGCTGTCGTACCCTCCCCTGGACCCTAAGCCGTCCCCGTCCCCTAACCCTAACCCTAGCCCGAACCCTAACCCTAACCTTTCCCCGAAGCCTGACCCTCACCTGTCCCCTAATCCTAACCCGTACGCTTACACTAACCCTCGGCCTCACGCGTACGCTCCCCATAAAGCGTTGTCGTGCCCTCCCCTGGACCCTAAACCGTCCCCGTCCCCTAACCCTAACCCTAGCCCGAACCCTAAGCCTAACCCTTCCCCGAAGCCTGACCCTCACCCGTCCCCTAATCCTAACCCGTACGCTAACACTAACCCGCGCCCTCACACGTACGCTCCCCCTAAAGCATTGTCGTATCCTCCCCTGGACCCTAAACCATCCCCGTCCCCTAACCCTATCCCTAGCCCGAACCCTAACCCTAACCCTTCCCCGAAGCCTGACCCTCACCCGTCCCCTAATCCTAAACCGTACGCTAACACTAACCCGCGCCCTCACATGTACGCTCCCCCTAAAGCGTTGTCGTACCCTCCCCTGAAACTTAAACCGTCCCCGTCCCCTAACACTAAACCTAGCCCGAATCCTAACCCTAACCATTCCCCGAAGCCTGACCCTCACCCATCCCCTAATCCTAACCCGTACGCTAACACTAACCCGCGCCCTCACACGTACGCTCCCCTTAAAGCGTTGTCGTACCCTCCCCTGGACCCTAAACCGTCCCCATGCCCTAACCCTAACCCTAGCCCGAACCCTAACCCTAACCCTTCCCCGAAGCCTGATTCTCACCCGTCCCCTAATCCTAACCCGTACGCTAACACTAACCCGCGCCCTCACACGTACGCTCCCCCTAAAGCGTTGTCGTACCCTCCCCTGGACCCTAAACCGTCCCCGTCCCCTAACCCTAACCCTAGCCCGAACCCTAACCTTAACACTTCCCCGAAGCCTGACCCTCACCCGTCCCCTAATCCTAACCCGTACGCTAACACTAACCCGCGCCCTCACACATACGCTCCCCCTGAAGCGTTGTCGTACCCTCCCCTGGACCCTAAACCGTCCCCATCCCCTAAACCTAACCCTAGCCCGAACCCTAACACTAACCCTTCCCCGAAGCCTGACCCTCACCCGTCCCCTAATCCTAACCCGTACGCTAACACTAACCCGCGCCCTTACACGTACGCTCCCCTTAAAGCGTTGCCGTACCCTCCCCTGGACCCTAAACCATCCCCGTCCCCTAACCCTAACCCTAGCCCGAACCCTAACCCTAACCCTTCCCCGAAGCCTGACCATCACCCGTCCCCTAATCCTAACCCGTACGCTAACACTAACCCGCGCCCGCACACGTACGCTCCCCCTAAAGCGTTGTCGTACCCTCCCCTGGACCCTAAACCCTCCCCATCCCCTAACCCTAACCCTAGCCCGAACCCTAACCCTAACCCTTCCCCGAAGCCTGACCCTCACTCGTCCTCTAATCCTAAGCCGTACGCTAACACTAACCCGCGCCCTCACACATACGTTCCCCCTAAAGCATTGTCGTATCCTCCCGTGGACCCTAAACCGTCCCCGTCCCCTAACCCTAACCCTAGCCCGAACGCTAACCCTAACCCTTACCCGAAGCCTGACCCTCACCCGTCCCCTAATCCTAACCCGTACGCTAACACTAACCCGCGCCCTCACACGTACGCTCCCCCTAAAGCGTTGTCGTACCCTCCCCTGGACCCTAAACCGTCCCCGTCCCCTAACCCTAACCCTAGCCCGAACCCTAACCCTAACCCTTCCCCGAAGCCTGACCCTCACTCGTCCTCTAATCCTAAGCCGTACGCTAACACTAACCCGCGCCCTCACACGTACACTCCCCCAAAAGCGTTGTCGTACCCTCACCTGGACCCTAAAACGTCCTCGTGCCCTAACCCTAACCCTAGCCCGAACCCTAACCCTAACCCTTCCCCGAAGCCTGACCCTCACCCGTCCCCTAATTCTAACCCGTACGCTATCACTAACACGTGCCCTTACACGTACGCTCCCCCTAAAGCTTTGCCGTACCCTCCCCTGGACCCTAAACCGTCCCCGTCCCCTAACCCTAACGCTAGCCCGAACCCTAAACCTAACCCTTCCCGGAAGCATGACCCTCACCCGTCCCCTAATCCTAACCCGTACGCTAACACTAACCCGCGCCCTCACACGTACACTCCCCCTAAAGCGTTGTCGTACCCTCCCCTGGACCCTAAACCGTCCCCGTCCCCTAACCCTATCCCTAATCCGAACCCTAACCCTAACCCTTCCCCAAAGCCTGACCCTCATCCGTCCCCTAATCCTAACCCATACGCTAACACTAACCCGCGCCCTCACACGTACGCTCCCCCTAAAGCGCTGTCGTACCCTCCCCTGGACCCTAAACCGTCCCCGTCCCCTAACCCTAACCCTAGCCCGAACCCTAACCCTAAACCTTCCCAGAAACATGACCCTCACCCTTCCCCTAATCCTAACCCGTACGCTAACACTAACCCGCGCCCTCACACATACGCTCCCCCTGAAGCGTTGTCATACCCTCCCCTGGACCCTAAACCGTCCCCGTCCCCTAAACCTAACCCTAGCCCGAACCCTAACACTAACCCTTCCCCGAAGCCTGACCCTCACCCGTCCCCTAATCCTAACCCTTACGCTAACACTAACCCGCGCTCTTACACGTACGCTCCCCTTAAAGCGTTGCCGTACCCTCCCCTGGACCCTAAACCGTCCCCGTCCCCTAACCCTAACCCTAGCCCGAACCCTAACCCTAACCCTTTCCCGAAGCCTGACCCTCACCCGTCCCCTAATCCTAACCCGTACGCTAACACTAACCCGCGCCCGCACACGTACGCTCCCCCTAAAGCGTTGTCGTACCCTCCCCTGGACCCTAAACCGTCCCCGTCCCCTAACTCTAACCCTAGCCCGAACCCTAACCCTAACCTTTCCCCGAAGCCTGACCCTCACTCGTCCTCTAATCCTAAGCCGTACGCTAACACTAACCCGCGCCCTCACACGTACACTCCCCCTAAAGCGTTGTCGTACCCTCACCTGGACCCTAAAACGTCCTCGTGCCCTAACCCTAACCCTAGCCCGAACCCTAACCCTAAACCTTCCCCGAAGCCTGACCCTCACCCGTCCCCTAATCCTAACCCGTACGCTAACACTAACCCGCGCCCTCAAACTTACGCTCCCCCTAAAGCGTTGTCGTACCCTCCCCTGGACCCTAAACCGTCCCCGTCCCCTAAACCTAACCCTAGCCCGAACCCTAACCCTAACCCTTCCCCGAAGCCTGACCCTCACCCGTCCCCTAATCCTAACACGTACGCTAACACTAACCCGCGCCCTCACACGTACGCTCCCCCTAAAGCGTTGTCGTACCCTCCCCTGGACCCTAAACCGTCCCCGTCCCCTAACCCTAACAATAGCCCGAACCCTAACCCTAACCCTTCCCCGAAGCCTGACCCTCACCCGTCCCCTAATCCTAACACGTACGCTAACACTAACCCACGCCCTCACGCATACGCTCCCCCTAAAGCGTTGTGGTACCCTCCCCTGGACCCTAAACCGTCCCCGTCCCCTAACCCTAACCCTAGGCCGAACCCTAACCCTAACCCTTCCCCGAAGCCTGACCCTCACCCGTCCCCTAATCCGAACCCGTACGCTATCACTAACACGTGCCCTTACACGTACGCTCCCCCTAAAGCTTTGCCGTACCCTCCCCTGGACCCTAAACCGTCCCCGACCCATAACCCTAACCCTAGCCCGAACCCTAAACCTAACCCTTCCCCGAAGCATGACCCTCACCCGTCCCCTAATCCTAACCCGTACGCTAACACTAACCTGCGCCCTCACACGTACGCTCCCCCTAAAGCGTTGTCGTACCCTCCCCTGGACCCTAAACCGTCCCCGTCCCCTAACCCTATACCTAGGCCGAACCCTAACCCTAACCCTTCCCCGAAGCCTGACCCTCATCCATCCCCTAATCCTAACACATACGCTAACACTAACCCGCGCCCTCACACGTACGCTCCCCCTAAAGCGCTGTCGTACCCTCCCCTGGACCCTAAGCCGTCCCCGTCCCCTAACCCTAACCCTAGCCCGAACCCTAACCCTAACCTTTCCCCGAAGCCTGACCCTCACCTGTCCCCTAATCCTAACCCGTACGCTTACACTAACCCTCGGCCTCACGCGTACGCTCCCCATAAAGCGTTGTCGTGCCCTCCCCTGGACCCTAAACCGTCCCCGTCCCCTAACCCTAACCCTAGCCCGAACCCTAAGCCTAACCCTTCCCCGAAGCCTGACCCTCACCCGTCCCCTAATCCTAACCCGTACGCTAACACTAACCCGCGCCCTCACACGTACGCTCCCCCTAAAGCATTGTCGTATCCTCCCCTGGACCCTAAACCATCCCCGTCCCCTAACCCTATCCCTAGCCCGAACCCTAACCCTAACCCTTCCCCGAAGCCTGACCCTCACCCGTCCCCTAATCCTAAACCGTACGCTAACACTAACCCGCGCCCTCACATGTACGCTCCCCCTAAAGCGTTGTCGTACCCTCCCCTGAAACTTAAACCGTCCCCGTCCCCTAACACTAAACCTAGCCCGAATCCTAACCCTAACCATTCCCCGAAGCCTGACCCTCACCCATCCCCTAATCCTAACCCGTACGCTAACACTAACCCGCGCCCTCACACGTACGCTCCCCTTAAAGCGTTGTCGTACCCTCCCCTGGACCCTAAACCGTCCCCATGCCCTAACCCTAACCCTAGCCCGAACCCTAACCCTAACCCTTCCCCGAAGCCTGATTCTCACCCGTCCCCTAATCCTAACCCGTACGCTAACACTAACCCGCGCCCTCACACGTACGCTCCCCCTAAAGCGTTGTCGTACCCTCCCCTGGACCCTAAACCGTCCCCGTCCCCTAACCCTAACCCTAGCCCGAACCCTAACCTTAACACTTCCCCGAAGCCTGACCCTCACCCGTCCCCTAATCCTAACCCGTACGCTAACACTAACCCGCGCCCTCACACATACGCTCCCCCTGAAGCGTTGTCGTACCCTCCCCTGGACCCTAAACCGTCCCCATCCCCTAAACCTAACCCTAGCCCGAACCCTAACACTAACCCTTCCCCGAAGCCTGACCCTCACCCGTCCCCTAATCCTAACCCGTACGCTAACACTAACCCGCGCCCTTACACGTACGCTCCCCTTAAAGCGTTGCCGTACCCTCCCCTGGACCCTAAACCATCCCCGTCCCCTAACCCTAACCCTAGCCCGAACCCTAACCCTAACCCTTCCCCGAAGCCTGACCATCACCCGTCCCCTAATCCTAACCCGTACGCTAACACTAACCCGCGCCCGCACACGTACGCTCCCCCTAAAGCGTTGTCGTACCCTCCCCTGGACCCTAAACCCTCCCCATCCCCTAACCCTAACCCTAGCCCGAACCCTAACCCTAACCCTTCCCCGAAGCCTGACCCTCACTCGTCCTCTAATCCTAAGCCGTACGCTAACACTAACCCGCGCCCTCACACATACGTTCCCCCTAAAGCATTGTCGTATCCTCCCGTGGACCCTAAACCGTCCCCGTCCCCTAACCCTAACCCTAGCCCGAACGCTAACCCTAACCCTTACCCGAAGCCTGACCCTCACCCGTCCCCTAATCCTAACCCGTACGCTAACACTAACCCGCGCCCTCACACGTACGCTCCCCCTAAAGCGTTGTCGTACCCTCCCCTGGACCCTAAACCGTCCCCGTCCCCTAACCCTAACCCTAGCCCGAACCCTAACCCTAACCCTTCCCCGAAGCCTGACCCTCACCCGTCCCCTAATCCTAACCCGTACGCTAACACTAACCCGCACCCTCACACATACGCTCCCCCTAAAGCATTGTCGTAACCTCCCGTGGACCCTAAACCGTCCCCGTCCCCTAACCCTAACCCTAGCCCGAACGCTAACCCTAACCCTTACCCGAAGCCTGACCCTCACCCGTCCCCTAATCCTAACCCGTACGCTAACACTAACCCGCGCCCTCACACGTACGCTCCCCCTAAAGCGTTGTCGTACCCTCCCCTGGACCCTAAACCGTCCCCGTCCCCTAACCCTAACCCTAGCCCGAACGCTAACCCTAACCCTTCCCCGAAGCCTGACCCTCACCCGTCCCCTAATCCTAACCCGTACGCTAACACTAACCCGCGCCCTCACACGTACGCTCCCCCTAAAGCATTGTCGTAACCTCCCCTGGACCCTAAACCGTCCCCGTCCCCTAACCCTAACCCTAGCCCGAACGCTAACCATAACCCTTCCCCGAAGCCTGACCCTCAACCGTCCCCTAATCCTAACCGGTACGCTAACACTAACCCGCGCCCTCACACGTTCGCTCCCCCTAAAGCATTGTCGTACCCTCCCCTGGACCCTAAACCGTCCCCGTCCCCTAACCCTAACCCTAGCCCGAACCCTAACCCTAACACTTCCCCGAAGCCTGACTCTCACCCGTCCCCTAATCCTAACACGTACGCTAACACTAACCCGCGCCCTAACGCGTACGCTCCCCCTAAAGCGTTGTCGTACCCTCCCCTGGACCCTAAACCGTCCCCGTCCCCTAACCCTAACCCTAGCCCGAACGCTAACCCTAACCCTTCCCCGAAGCCTGACCCTCACCCGTCCCCTAATCCTAACCCGTACGCTAACACTAACCCGCGCCCTCACACGTACGCTCCCCCTAAAGCGTTGTCGTACCCTCCCCTGGACCCTAAACCGTCCCCGTCACCTAACCCTAACCCTAGCCCGAACCCTAACCCTAACCCTTCCCCGAAGCCTGACCCTCACCCGTCCCCTAATCCTAACCCGTACGCTAACACTAACCCGCGCCCTCACACATACGCTCCCCCTAAAGCATTGTCGTAACCTCCCGTGGACCCTAAACCGTCCCCGTCCCCTAACCCTAACCCTAGCCCGAACGCTAACCCTAACCCTTACCCGAAGCCTGACCCTCACCCGTCCCCTAATCCTAACCCGTACGCTAACACTAACCCGCGCCCTCACACGTACGCTCCCCCTAAAGCGTTGTCGTACCCTCCCCTGGACCCTAAACCGTCCACGTCCCCTAACCCTAACCCTAGCCCGAACCCTAAGCCTAAACCTTCCCCGAAGCCTGACCCTCACCCGTCCCCTAATCCTATCCCATACGCTAACACTAACCCGCGCCCTCACACGTACGCTACCCCTAAAGCATTGTCGTAACCTCCCCTGGACCCTAAACCGTCCCCGTCCCCTAACCCTAACCCTAGCCCGAACGCTAAAGCTAACCCTTCCCCGAAGCCTGACCCTCACCCGTCCCCTAATCCTAACCCGTACGCTAACACTAACCCGCGCCCTAACGCGTACGCTCCCCCTAAAGCGTTGTCGTACCCTCCCCTGGACCCTAAACCGTCCCCGTCCCCTAACCCTAACCCTAGCCCGAACCCTAACCCTAACCCTTCCCCGAAGCCTGACCCTCACCCGTCCCCTAATCCTAACCCGTACGCTAACACTAACCAGCGCCCTCACATATACGCTCCCCCTAAAGCATTGTCGTAAACTCCCGTGGACCCTAAACCGTCCCCGTCCCCTAACCCTAACCCTAGCCCGAACGCTAACCCTAACCCTTACCCGAAGCCTGACCCTCACACGTCCCCTAATCCTAACCCGTACGCTAACACTAACCCGCGCCCTCACACGTACGCTCCCCCTAAAGCGTTGTCGTACCCTCCCCTGGACCCTAAACCGTCCCCGTCCCCTAACCCTAACCCTAGCCCGAACCCTAACCCTAATCCTTCCCCGAAGCCTGACCCTCACCCGTCCCCTAATCCTAACCCGTACGCTAACACTAACCCGCGCCCTCACACGTACGCTCCCCCTAAAGCATTGTCGTAACCTCCCCTGGACCCTAAACCGTCCCCGTCCCCTAACCCTAACCCTAGCCCGAAGGCTAACCCTAACACTTCCCCGAAGCCTGACCCTCACCCGTCCCCTAATCCTAACCCGTACGCTAACACTAACCCGCGCCCTCACACGTACGCTCCCCCTAAAGCGTTGTCGTACCCTCCCCTGGACCCTAAACCGTCCCCGTCCCCTAACCCTAACCCTAGCCCGAACCCTAACCCTAACACTTCCCCGAAGCCTGACTCTCAGCCGTCCCCTAATCCTAACACGTACGCTAACACTAACCCGCGCCCTAACGCGTACGCTCCCCCTAAAGCGTTGTCGTACCCTCCCCTGGACCCTAAACCGTCCCCGTCCCCTAAACCTAACCCTAGCCCGAACCCTAACCCTAACCCTTCCCCGAAGCCTGACCCTCACACGTCCCCTAATCCTAACCCGTACGCTAACACTAACCCGCGCCCTCACACGTACGCTCCCCCTAAAGCGTTGTCGTACCCTCCCCTGGACCCTAAACCGTCCCCGTCCCCTAACCCTAACGCTAGCCCGAACCCTAAACCTAACCCTTCCCGGAAGCATGACCCTCACCCGTCCCCTAATCCTAACCCGTACGCTAACACTAACCCGCGCCCTCACACGTACACTCCCCCTAAAGCGTTGTCGTACCCTCCCCTGGACCCTAAACCGTCCCCGTCCCCTAACCCTATCCCTAGGCCGAACCCTAACCCTAACCCTTCCCCGAAGCCTGACCCTCATCCGTCCCCTAATTCTAACACATACGCTAACACTAACCCGCGCCCTCACACGTACGCTCCCCCTAAAGCGCTGTCGTACCCTCCCCTGGACCCTAAACCGTCCCCGTCCCCTAACACTAACCCTAGCCCGAACGCTAACCCTAACGCTTCCCCGAAGCCTAACCCTCACCCGTCCCGTAATCCTTACCCGTACGCTAACACTAACCTGCGCCCTCACGCGTACGCTCCCCCTAAAGCGTTGTCGTACACTCCCCTGGACCCTAAACCGTCCCCGTCCCCTAACCCTAACCCTAGCCCGAACCCTAACCCTAACCCTTCCCCGAAGCCTGACCCTCACCCGTTCCCTAATCCTAACCCGTATGCTAACACTAACCCGCGCCCTCACACGTACGCTCTCCCTAAAGCGTTGTCGTACCCTCCCCTGGACCCTAAGCCGTCCCCGTCCCCTAACCCTAACCCTAGCCCGAACCCTAACCCTAACCATTCCCCGAAGCCTGACCCTCATCCGTCCCCTAATCCTAACCCGTACGCTAACACTAACCCTCGCCCTCACGCGTACGCTCCCCATAAAGCGTTGTCGTGCCCTCCCCTGGACGCTAAACCGTCCCCGTCCCCTAACCCTAACCCTAACACTTCCCCGAAGACTGACATTCACCCGTCCCCTAATCCTAACCCGTACGCTAACACTAACCCGCGCCCTCACATGTACGCTCCCCCTAAAGCGTTGTCGTTCCCTCCCCTGAAACTTGAACCGTCCCCGTCCCCTAACACTAAACCTAGCCCGAACCCTAACGCTAACCCTTCCCCGAAGCCTGACCCTCACCCATCCCCTAATCCTAACCCGTACGCTAACACTAACCCGCGCCCTCACACGTACGCTCCCCTTAAAGCGTTGTCGTACCCTCCCCTGGACCCTAAACCGTCCCCATGCCCTAACCCTAACCATAGCCCGAACCCTAACCCTAACTCTTCCCCGAAGCCTGATTCTAACCCGTCCCCTAATCCTAACCAGTACGCTAACACTAACCCGCGCCCTCACACGTACGCTCCCCCTAAAGCGTTGTCGTACCCTCCACTGGACCCTAAACCGTCCCCGTCCCCTAACCCTAACCCTAGCCCGAACCCTAACCCTAACACTTCCCCGAAGCCTGACCCTCACCCGTCCCCTAATCCTAACCCGTACGCTAACACTAACCCGCGCCCTCACACATACGCTCCCCCTGAAGCGTTGTCGTACCCTCCCCTGGACCCTAAAGCGTCCCCGTCCCCTAAACCTAACCCTAGCCCGAACCCTAACACTAACCCTTCCCCGAAGCCTGACCCTCACCCGTCCCCTAATCCTAACCCTTACGCTAACACTAACCCACGCCCTTACACGTACGCTCCCCTTAAAGCGTTGCCGTACCCTCCCCTGGACCCTAAACCGTCCCCGTCCCCTAACCCTAACCCTAGCCCGAATCCTAACCCTAACCCTTCCCCGAAGCCTGACCCTCACCCGTCCCCTAATCCTAACCCATACGCTAACACTAACACGCGCCTGCACACGTACGCTCCCCCTAAAGCGTTGTCGTACCCCCCCCGGACCCTAAACCGTCCCCGTCCCCTAACCCTAACCCTAGCCCGAACCCTAACCCTAACCCTTCCCCGAAGCCTGACCCTCAATCGTCCTCTAATCCTAAGCCGTACACTAACACTAACCCGCGCCCTCACACGTACACTCCCCCTAAAGCGTTGTCGTACCCTCACCTGGACCCTAAAACGTCCTCGTGCCCTAACCCTAACCCTAGCCCGAACCCTAACCCTAACCCTTCCCCGAAGCCTGACCCTCACCCGTCCCCTAATCCTAACCCGTACGCTAACACTAACCCCCGCCCGCACACGTACGCTCCCCCTAAAGCGTTGTCGTACCCTCCCCTGGACCCTAAACCGTCCCCGTCCCCTAACCTTAACCCTAGCCCAAACCCTAACCCTAAGCCTTCCCCGAAGCCTGACCCTCACCCGTCCCCTAATCCTAACCCGTACGCTAACACTAACCCGCGCCCGCACACGTACGCTCCCCCTAAAGCGTTGTCGTAACCTCCCCTGGACCCTAAACCGTCCCCGTCCCCTAACCCTAACCCTAGCCCGAACGCTAACCCTAACCCTTCCCCGAAGACTGACCCTCACCCGTCCCCTAATCCTAACCCGTACGCTAACACTAACCCGCGCCCTAACGCGTACGCTCCCCCTAAAGCGTTGTCGTACCCTCCTCTGGACCCTAAACCGTCCCCGTCCCCTAACCCTAACCCTAGCCCGAACCCTAACCCTAACCCTTCCCCGAAGCCTGACCCTCACCCGTCCCCTAATCCTAACCCGTACGCTAATACTAACCCGCGCCCTCACACATACGCTCCCCCTAAAGCATTGTCGTAACCTCCCGTGGACCCTAAACCGTCCCCGTCCCCTAACCCTAACCCTAGCCCGAACGCTAACCCTAAACCTTACCCGAAGCCTGACCCTCACCCGTCCCCTAATCCTAACCCGTACGCTAACACTACCCCACGCCCTCACACGTACGCTCCCCCTAAAGCGTTGTCGTACCCTCCCCTGGACCCTAAACCGTCCCCGTCCCCTAACCCTAACCCTAGCCCGAACCCTAACCCTAACCCTTCCCCGAAGCCTGACACTTACCCGTCCCCTAATCCTAACCCGTACGCTAACACTAACCCGCGCCCTCACACGTACGCTCCCCCTAAAGCATTGTCGTAACCTCCCCTGGACCCTAAACCGTCCCCGTCCCCTAACCCTAACCCTAGCCCGAACGCTAACCCTAACCCTTCCCCGAAGCCTGACCCTCACCCGTCCCCTAATCCTAACCCGTACGCTAACAGTAACCCGCGCCCTCACACGTACGCTCCCCCTAAAGCGTTGTCGTACCCTCCCCTGGACCCTAAACCGTCCCCGTCCCCTAACCCTAACCCTAGCCCGAACCCTAAGCCTAAACCTTCCCCGAAGCCTGATTCTCACCCGTCCCCTAATCCTAACCCATACGCTAACACTAACCCGCGCCCTCACACGTACGCTGCCCCTAAAGTGTTGTCGTACCCTCCCCTGGACCCTAAACCGTCCCCGTCCCCTAACCCTAACCCTAGCCCGAACCCTAACCCTAACCCTTCCCCGAAGCGTGACTCTCACCCGTCCCCTAATCCTAACCCGTACGCTAACACTAACCCGCGCCCTCACACGTACGCTCCCCCTAAAGCGTTGTCGTACCCTCCCCTGGACCCTAAACCGTCCCCGTCCCCTAACCCTAACCCTAGCCCGAACCCTAACCCTAACCCTTCCCCGAAGCCTGACCCTCACCCGTCCCCTAATCCTAACCCGTACGCTAACACTAACCCGCGCCCTCACACGTACGCTGCCCCTAAAGTGTTGTCGTACCCTCCCCTGGACCCTAAACCGTCCCCGTCCCCTAACCCTAACCCTAGCCCGAACCCTAACCCTAACACTTCCCCGAAGCCTGACTCTCACCCGTCCCCTAATCCTAACCCGTACGCTAACACTAACCCGCGCCCTAACGCGTACGCTCCCCCTAAAGCGTTGTCGTACCCTCCCTTGGACCCTAAACCGTCCCCGTCCCCTAACCCTAACCCTAGCCCGAACCCTAACCCTAACCCTTCCCCGAAGCCTGACCCTCACCCGTCCCCTAATCCTAACCCGTACGCTAACACTAACCCGCGCCCTCACACGTACGCTGCCCCTAAAGTGTTGTCGTACCCTCCCCTGGACCCTAAACCGTCCCCGTCCCCTAACCCTAACCCTAGCCCGAACCCTAACCCTAACACTTCCCCGAAGCCTGACTCTCACCCGTCCCCTAATCCTAACCCGTACGCTAACACTAACCCGCGCCCTAACGCGTACGCTCCCCCTAAAGCGTTGTCGTACCCTCCCCTGGACCCTAAACCGTCCCCGTCCCCTAACCCTAACCCTAGCCCGAACCCTAACCCTAACCCTTCCCCGAAGCCTGATCCTCACCCGTCCCCTAATCCTAACCAGTACGCTAACACTAACCCGCGCCCTCACACGTACGCTCCCCCTAATGCATTGTCGTAACCTCCCCTGGACCCTAAACCGTCCCCGTCCCCTAACCCTAACCCTAGCCCGAACGCTAACCCTAACCCTTCCCCGAAGCCTGACCCTCACCCGTCCCCTAATCCTAACCCATACGCTAACACTAACCCGCGCCCTGCACACGTACGCTGCCCCTAAAGTGTTGTCGTACACTCCCCTGGACCCTAAGCCGTCCCCGTCCCCTAACCCTAACCCTAGCCCGAACCCTATGCCTAACCCTTCCCCGAAGCCTGACCCTCACCCGTCCCCTAATCCTAACCCGTACGCTAACACTAACCCGCGCCCTCACACGTACGCTGCCCCTAAAGTGTTGTCGTACCCTCCCCTGGACCCTAAACCGTCCCCGTTCCCTAACCCTAACCCTAGCCCGAACCCTAACCCTAACACTTCCGCGAAGCCTGACTCTCACCCGTCCCCTAATCCTAACCCGTACGCTAACACTAACCCGCGCCCTAACGCGTACGCTCCCCCTAAAGCGTTGTCGTACCCTCCCCTGGACCCTAAACCATCCCCGTCCCCTAACCCTAACCCTAGCCCGAACGCTAACCCTAACCCTTCCCCGAAGCCTGACCCTCACCCGTCCCCTAATCCTAACCCGTACGCTAATACTAACCCGCGCCCTCACACGTACACTACCCCTAAAGCGTTGTCGTACCCTCCCCTGGACCCCAGACCGTCCCCGTCCCCTAACCCTAACCCTAGCCCGAACCCTAACCCTAACCCTTCCCCGAAGCCTGACCCTCACCCGTCCCCTAATCCTAACCCGTACGCTAACACTAACCCGCGCCCTCACACATACGCTCCCCCTAAAGCATTGTCGTAACCTCCCGTGGACCCTAAACCGTCCCCGTCCCATAACCCTAACCCTAGCCCGAACGCTAACCCTAACCCTTACTCGAAGCCTGACCCTCACCCGTCCCCTAATCCTAACCCGTACGCTAACACTAACCCGCGCCCTCACACGTACGCTCCCCCTAAAGCGTTGTCGTACCCTCCCCTGGACCCTAAACCGTCCCCGTCCCCTAACCCTAACCCTAGCCCGAACCCTAACCCTAACCCTTCCCCGAAGCCTGACCCTTTCCCGTCCCCTAATCCTAACCCGTACGCTAACACTAACCCGTGCCCTCACACGTACGCTCCCCCTAAAGCATTGTCGTAACCTCCCCTGGACCCTAAACCGTCCCCGTTCCGTAACCCTAACCCTAGCCCGATCGCTAACCCTAACACTTCCCCGAAGCCTGACCCTCACCCGTCCCCTAATCCTAACCCGTACGCTAACACTAACCCGCGCCCTCACACGTACGCTCCCCCTAAAGCGTTGTCGTACCCTCCCCTGGACCCTAAATCGTCCACGTCCCCTAACCCTAACCCTAGCCCGAACCCTAAGCCTAAACCTTCCCCGAAGCCTGACCCTCACCCGTCCCCTAATCCTATCCCATACGCTAACACTAACCCGCGCCCTCACACGTACACTACCCCTAAAGCATTGTCGTAACCTCCCCTGGACCCTAAACCGTCCCCGTCCCCTATCCCTAACCCTAGCCCGAACGCTAACCCTAACCCTTCCCCAAAGCCTGACCCTCAGCCGTCCCCTAATCCTAACCCGTACGCTAACACTAACCCGCGCCCTAACGCGTACGCTCCCCCTAAAGCGTTGTCGTACCCTCCCCTGGACCCTAAACCGTCCCCGTCCCCTAACCCTAACCCTAGCCCGAACCCTAACCCTAACACTTCCCCGAAGCCTGATCCTCACCCGTCCCCTAATCCTAACCCGTACGCTAACACTAACCCGCGCCCTCACACATACGCTCCCCCTAAAGCATTGTCGTAACCTCCCGTGGACCCTAAACCGTCCCCGTCCCCTAACCCTAACCCTAGCCCGAACGCTAACCCTAACACTTACCCGAAGCCTGACCCTCACCCGTCCCCTAATCCTAACCCGTACGCTAACACTAACCCGCGCCCTCACACGTACGCTCCCCCTAAAGCGTTGTCGTACCCTCCCCTGGACCCTAAACCGTCCCCGTCCCCTAACCCTAACCCTAGCCCGAACGCTAACCCTAACCCTTCCCCGAAGCCTGACCCTCACCCGTCCCCTAATCCTAACCCGTACGCTAACACTAACCCGCGCCCTCACACGTACGCTCCCCCTAAAGCATTGTCGTAACCTCCCCTGGACCCTAAACCTTCCCCGTCCCCTAACCCTAACCCTAGCCCGAACGCTAACCCTAACCCTTCCCCGAAGCCTGACCCTCACCCGTCCCCTAATCCTAACCCGTACGCTAACACTAACCCGCGCCCTCACACGTACGCTCCCCCTAAAGCGTTGTCGTACCCTCCCCTGGACCCTAAACCGTCCCCGTCCCCTAACCCTAACCCTAGCCCGAACCCTAACCCTAACACTTCCCCGAAGCCTGACTCTCACCCGTCCCCTAATCCTAACCCGTACGCTAACACTAACCCGCGCCCTCACACGTACGCTCCCCCTAAAGCGTTGTCGTACCCTCCCCTGGACCCTAAACCGTCCCCGTCCCCTAACCCTAACCCTAGCCCGAACCCTAACCCTAACACTTCCCCGAAGCCTGACTCTCAGCCGTCCCCTAATCCTAACACGTACGCTAACACTAACCCGCGCCCTAACGCGTACGCTCCCCCTAAAGCGTTGTCGTACCCTCCCCTGGACCCTAAACCGTCCCCGTCCCCTAAACCTAACCCTAGCCCGAACCCTAACCCTAACCCTTCCCCGAAGCCTGACCCTCACACGTCCCCTAATCCTAACCCGTACGCTAACACTAACCCGCGCCCTCACACGTACGCTCCCCCTAAAGCGTTGTCGTACCCTCCCCTGGACCCTAAACCGTCCCCGTCCCCTAACCCTAACGCTAGCCCGAACCCTAAACCTAACCCTTCCCGGAAGCATGACCCTCACCCGTCCCCTAATCCTAACCCGTACGCTAACACTAACCCGCGCCCTCACACGTACACTCCCCCTAAAGCGTTGTCGTACCCTCCCCTGGACCCTAAACCGTCCCCGTCCCCTAACCCTATCCCTAGGCCGAACCCTAACCCTAACCCTTCCCCGAAGCCTGACCCTCATCCGTCCCCTAATTCTAACACATACGCTAACACTAACCCGCGCCCTCACACGTACGCTCCCCCTAAAGCGCTGTCGTACCCTCCCCTGGACCCTAAACCGTCCCCGTCCCCTAACACTAACCCTAGCCCGAACGCTAACCCTAACGCTTCCCCGAAGCCTAACCCTCACCCGTCCCGTAATCCTAACCCGTACGCTAACACTAACCTGCGCCCTCACGCGTACGCTCTCCCTAAAGCGTTGTCGTACCCTCCCCTGGACCCTAAGCCGTCCCCGTCCCCTAACCCTAACCCTAGCCCGAACCCTAACCCTAACCATTCCCCGAAGCCTGACCCTCATCCGTCCCCTAATCCTAACCCGTACGCTAACACTAACCCTCGCCCTCACGCGTACGCTCCCCATAAAGCGTTGTCGTGCCCTCCCCTGGACGCTAAACCGTCCCCGTCCCCTAACCCTAACCCTAACACTTCCCCGAAGACTGACATTCACCCGTCCCCTAATCCTAACCCGTACGCTAACACTAACCCGCGCCCTCACATGTACGCTCCCCCTAAAGCGTTGTCGTTCCCTCCCCTGAAACTTGAACCGTCCCCGTCCCCTAACACTAAACCTAGCCCGAACCCTAACGCTAACCCTTCCCCGAAGCCTGACCCTCACCCATCCCCTAATCCTAACCCGTACGCTAACACTAACCCGCGCCCTCACACGTACGCTCCCCTTAAAGCGTTGTCGTACCCTCCCCTGGACCCTAAACCGTCCCCATGCCCTAACCCTAACCATAGCCCGAACCCTAACCCTAACTCTTCCCCGAAGCCTGATTCTAACCCGTCCCCTAATCCTAACCAGTACGCTAACACTAACCCGCGCCCTCACACGTACGCTCCCCCTAAAGCGTTGTCGTACCCTCCACTGGACCCTAAACCGTCCCCGTCCCCTAACCCTAACCCTAGCCCGAACCCTAACCCTAACACTTCCCCGAAGCCTGACCCTCACCCGTCCCCTAATCCTAACCCGTACGCTAACACTAACCCGCGCCCTCACACATACGCTCCCCCTGAAGCGTTGTCGTACCCTCCCCTGGACCCTAAAGCGTCCCCGTCCCCTAAACCTAACCCTAGCCCGAACCCTAACACTAACCCTTCCCCGAAGCCTGACCCTCACCCGTCCCCTAATCCTAACCCTTACGCTAACACTAACCCACGCCCTTACACGTACGCTCCCCTTAAAGCGTTGCCGTACCCTCCCCTGGACCCTAAACCGTCCCCGTCCCCTAACCCTAACCCTAGCCCGAATCCTAACCATAACCCTTCCCCGAAGCCTGACCCTCACCCGTCCCCTAATCCTAACCCATACGCTAACACTAACACGCGCCTGCACACGTACGCTCCCCCTAAAGCGTTGTCGTACCCCCCCCGGACCCTAAACCGTCCCCGTCCCCTAACCCTAACCCTAGCCCGAACCCTAACCCTAACCCTTCCCCGAAGCCTGACCCTCAATCGTCCTCTAATCCTAAGCCGTACACTAACACTAACCCGCGCCCTCACACGTACACTCCCCCTAAAGCGTTGTCGTACCCTCACCTGGACCCTAAAACGTCCTCGTGCCCTAACCCTAACCCTAGCCCGAACCCTAACCCTAACCCTTCCCCGAAGCCTGACCCTCACCCGTCCCCTAATCCTAACCCGTACGCTAACACTAACCCCCGCCCGCACACGTACGCTCCCCCTAAAGCGTTGTCGTACCCTCCCCTGGACCCTAAACCGTCCCCGTCCCCTAACCTTAACCCTAGCCCAAACCCTAACCCTAAGCCTTCCCCGAAGCCTGACCCTCACCCGTCCCCTAATCCTAACCCGTACGCTAACACTAACCCGCGCCCGCACACGTACGCTCCCCCTAAAGCGTTGTCGTAACCTCCCCTGGACCCTAAACCGTCCCCGTCCCCTAACCCTAACCCTAGCCCGAACGCTAACCCTAACCCTTCCCCGAAGACTGACCCTCACCCGTCCCCTAATCCTAACCCGTACGCTAACACTAACCCGCGCCCTAACGCGTACGCTCCCCCTAAAGCGTTGTCGTACCCTCCTCTGGACCCTAAACCGTCCCCGTCCCCTAACCCTAACCCTAGCCCGAACCCTAACCCTAACCCTTCCCCGAAGCCTGACCCTCACCCGTCCCCTAATCCTAACCCGTACGCTAATACTAACCCGCGCCCTCACACATACGCTCCCCCTAAAGCATTGTCGTAACCTCCCGTGGACCCTAAACCGTCCCCGTCCCCTAACCCTAACCCTAGCCCGAACGCTAACCCTAAACCTTACCCGAAGCCTGACCCTCACCCGTCCCCTAATCCTAACCCGTACGCTAACACTACCCCACGCCCTCACACGTACGCTCCCCCTAAAGCGTTGTCGTACCCTCCCCTGGACCCTAAACCGTCCCCGTCCCCTAACCCTAACCCTAGCCCGAACCCTAACCCTAACCCTTCCCCGAAGCCTGACCCTTACCCGTCCCCTAATCCTAACCCGTACGCTAACACTAACCCGCGCCCTCACACGTACGCTCCCCCTAAAGCATTGTCGTAACCTCCCCTGGACCCTAAACCGTCCCCGTCCCCTAACCCTAACCCTAGCCCGAACGCTAACCCTAACCCTTCCCCGAAGCCTGACCCTCACCCGTCCCCTAATCCTAACCCGTACGCTAACAGTAACCCGCGCCCTCACACGTACGCTCCCCCTAAAGCGTTGTCGTACCCTCCCCTGGACCCTAAACCGTCCCCGTCCCCTAACCCTAACCCTAGCCCGAACCCTAAGCCTAAACCTTCCCCGAAGCCTGATTCTCACCCGTCCCCTAATCCTAACCCATACGCTAACACTAACCCGCGCCCTCACACGTACGCTGCCCCTAAAGTGTTGTCGTACCCTCCCCTGGACCCTAAACCGTCCCCGTCCCCTAACCCTAACCCTAGCCCGAACCCTAACCCTAACCCTTCCCCGAAGCGTGACTCTCACCCGTCCCCTAATCCTAACCCGTACGCTAACACTAACCCGCGCCCTCACACGTACGCTCCCCCTAAAGCAGTGTCGTACCCTCCCCTGGACCCTAAACCGTCCCCGTCCCCTAACCCTAACCCTAGCCCGAACCCTAACCCTAACCCTTCCCCGAAGCCTGACCCTCACCCGTCCCCTAATCCTAACCCGTACGCTAACACTAACCCGCGCCCTCACACGTACGCTGCCCCTAAAGTGTTGTCGTACCCTCCCCTGGACCCTAAACCGTCCCCGTCCCCTAACCCTAACCCTAGCCCGAACCCTAACCCTAACACTTCCCCGAAGCCTGACTCTCACCCGTCCCCTAATCCTAACCCGTACGCTAACACTAACCCGCGCCCTAACGCGTACGCTCCCCCTAAAGCGTTGTCGTACCCTCCCCTGGACCCTAAACCGTCCCCGTCCCCTAACCCTAACCCTAGCCCGAACCCTAACCCTAACCCTTCCCCGAAGCCTGATCCTCACCCGTCCCCTAATCCTAACCCTTACGCTAACACTAACCCGCGCCCTCACACGTACGCTCCCCCTAATGCATTGTCGTAACCTCCCCTGGACCCTAAACCGTCCCCGTCCCCTAACCCTAACCCTAGCCCGAACGCTAACCCTAACCCTTCCCCGAAGCCTGACCCTCACCCGTCCCCTAATCCTAACCCATACGCTAACACTAACCCGCGCCCTGCACACGTACGCTGCCCCTAAAGTGTTGTCGTACACTCCCCTGGACCCTAAGCCGTCCCCGTCCCCTAACCCTAACCCTAGCCCGAACCCTATGCCTAACCCTTCCCCGAAGCCTGACCCTCACCCGTCCCCTAATCCTAACCCGTACGCTAACACTAACCCGCGCCCTCACACGTACGCTGCCCCTAAAGTGTTGTCGTACCCTCCCCTGGACCCTAAACCGTCCCCGTTCCCTAACCCTAACCCTAGCCCGAACCCTAACCCTAACACTTCCCCGAAGCCTGACTCTCACCCGTCCCCTAATCCTAACCCGTACGCTAACACTAACCCGCGCCCTAACGCGTACGCTCCCCCTAAAGCGTTGTCGTACCCTCCCCTGGACCCTAAACCATCCCCGTCCCCTAACCCTAACCCTAGCCCGAACGCTAACCCTAACCCTTCCCCGAAGCCTGACCCTCACCCGTCCCCTAATCCTAACCCGTACGCTAATACTAACCCGCGCCCTCACACGTACACTACCCCTAAAGCGTTGTCGTACCCTCCCCTGGACCCCAGACCGTCCCCGTCCCCTAACCCTAACCCTAGCCCGAACCCTAACCCTAACCCTTCCCCGAAGCCTGACCCTCACCCGTCCCCTAATCCTAACCCGTACGCTAACACTAACCCGCGCCCTCACACATACGCTCCCCCTAAAGCATTGTCGTAACCTCCCGTGGACCCTAAACCGTCCCCGTCCCATAACCCTAACCCTAGCCCGAACGCTAACCCTAACCCTTACTCGAAGCCTGACCCTCACCCGTCCCCTAATCCTAACCCGTACGCTAACACTAACCCGCGCCCTCACACGTACGCTCCCCCTAAAGCGTTGTCGTACCCTCCCCTGGACCCTAAACCGTCCCCGTCCCCTAACCCTAACCCTAGCCCGAACCCTAACCCTAACCCTTCCCCGAAGCCTGACCCTTTCCCGTCCCCTAATCCTAACCCGTACGCTAACACTAACCCGTGCCCTCACACGTACGCTCCCCCTAAAGCATTGTCGTAACCTCCCCTGGACCCTAAACCGTCCCCGTTCCGTAACCCTAACCCTAGCCCGATCGCTAACCCTAACACTTCCCCGAAGCCTGACCCTCACCCGTCCCCTAATGCTAACCCGTACGCTAACACTAACCCGCGCCCTCACACGTACGCTCCCCCTAAAGCGTTGTCGTACCTTCCCCTGGACCCTAAATCGTCCACGTCCCCTAACCCTAACCCTAGCCCGAACCCTAAGCCTAAACCTTCCCCGAAGCCTGACCCTCACCCGTCCCCTAATCCTATCCCATACGCTAACACTAACCCGCGCCCTCACACGTACACTACCCCTAAAGCATTGTCGTAACCTCCCCTGGACCCTAAACCGTCCCCGTCCCCTATCCCTAACCCTAGCCCGAACGCTAACCCTAACCCTTCCCCAAAGCCTGACCCTCAGCCGTCCCCTAATCCTAACCCGTACGCTAACACTAACCCGCGCCCTAACGCGTACGCTCCCCCTAAAGCGTTGTCGTACCCTCCCCTGGACCCTAAACCGTCCCCGTCCCCTAACCCTAACCCTAGCCCGAACCCTAACCCTAACACTTCCCCGAAGCCTGATCCTCACCCGTCCCCTAATCCTAACCCGTACGCTAACACTAACCCGCGCCCTCACACATACGCTCCCCCTAAAGCATTGTCGTAACCTCCCGTGGACCCTAAACCGTCCCCGTCCCCTAACCCTAACCCTAGCCCGAACGCTAACCCTAACACTTACCCGAAGCCTGACCCTCACCCGTCCCCTAATCCTAACCCGTACGCTAACACTAACCCGCGCCCTCACACGTACGCTCCCCCTAAAGCGTTGTCGTACCCTCCCCTGGACCCTAAACCGTCCCCGTCCCCTAACCCTAACCCTAGCCCGAACGCTAACCCTAACCCTTCCCCGAAGCCTGACCCTCACCCGTCCCCTAATCCTAACCCGTACGCTAACACTAACCCGCGCCCTCACACGTACGCTCCCCCTAAAGCATTGTCGTAACCTCCCCTGGACCCTAAACCTTCCCCGTCCCCTAACCCTAACCCTAGCCCGAACGCTAACCCTAACCCTTCCCCGAAGCCTGACCCTCACCCGTCCCCTAATCCTAACCCGTACGCTAACACTAACCCGCGCCCTCACACGTACGCTCCCCCTAAAGCGTTGTCGTACCCTCCCCTGGACCCTAAACCGTCCCCGTCCCCTAACCCTAACCCTAGCCCGAACCCTAACCCTAACACTTCCCCGAAGCCTGACTCTCACCCGTCCCCTAATCCTAACCCGTACGCTAACACTAACCCGCGCCCTAACGCGTACGCTCCCCCTAAAGCGTTGTCGTACCCTCCCCTGGACCCTAAACCGTCCCCGTCCCCTAACCCTAACCCTAGCCCGAACGCTAACCCTAACACTTCCCCGAAGCCTGACCCTCACCCGTCCCCTAATCCTAACCCGTACGCTAACACTAACCCGCGCCCTAACGCGTACGCTCCCCCTAAAGCGTTGTCGTACCCTCCCCTGGACCCTAAACCGTCCCCGTCCCCTAACCCTAACCCTAGCCCGAACCCTAACCCTAACACTTCCCCGAAGCCTGACCCTCACCCGTCCCCTAATCCTAACCCGTACGCTAACACTAACCCGCGCCCTCACACATACGCTCCCCCTAAAGCATTGTCGTATCCTCCCGTGGACCCTAAACCGTCCCCGTCCCCTAACCCTAACCCTAGCCCGAACGCTAACCCTAACCCTTACCCGAAGCCTGACCCTCACCCGTCCCCTAATCCTAACCCGTACGCTAACACTAACCCGCGCCCTCACACGTACGCTTCCCCTAAAGCGTTATCGTACCCTCCCCTGGACCCTAAACCGTCCCCGTCCCCTAACCCTAACCCTAGCCCGAACCCTAAGCCTAAACCTTCCCCGAAGCCTGACCCTCAACCGTCCCCTAATCCTAACCCATATGCTAACACTAACCCGCGCCCTCACACGTACGCTGCCCCTAAAGTGTTGTCGTACCCTCCCCTGGACCCTAAACCGTCCCCGTCCCCTAACCCTAACCCTAGCCCGAACCCTAACCCTAACCCTTCCCCGAAGCCTGACCCTCACCCGTCCCCTAATTCTAACCCGTACGCTAACACTAACCCGTGCCCTCACGCGTACGCTCCCCCTAAAGTGTTGTCGTACCCTCCCCTGGGCCCTAAACCGTCCCCGTCCCCTAACCCTAACCCCAGCCCGAACCCTAACCCTAACCCTTCCCCGAAGCCTGACCCTTACCCGTCCCCTAATCCTAACACGTACGCTAACACTAATCCGCGCCCTCACACGTACGCTCCCCCTAAAGCATTGTCGTAACCTCCCCTGGACCCTAAACCGTCCCCGTCCCCTAACCCTAACCCTAGCCCGAACGCTAAACCTAACCCTTCCCCGAAGCCTGACCCTCACCCGTCCCCTAATCCTAACCCGTACGCTAACACTAACCCGCGCCCTCACACGTACGCTCCCACTAAAGCATTGTCGTAACCTCCCCTGGACCCTAAACCGTCCCCGTCCCCTAACCCTAACCCTAGCCCGAACGCTAACCCTAACCCTTCCCCGAAGCCTGACCCTCACCCGTCCCCTAATCCTAACCCGTACGCTAACACTAACCCGCGCCCTCACACGTACGCTCCCCCTAAAGCATTGTCGTACACTCCCCTGGACCCTAAGCCGTCCCCGTCCCCTAACCCTAACCCTAGCCCGAACGCTAACCCTAACCCTTCCACGAAGCCTGACCCTCACCCGTCCCCTAATCCTAACCCGTACGCTAACACTAACCCGCGCCCTCACACGTACGCTCCCCCTAAAGCGTTGTCGTACCCTCCCCTGGACCCTAAACCGTCCACGTCCCCTAACCCTAACCCTAGCCCGAACCCTAACCCTAACCCTTCCCCGAAGCCTGACCCTCACCCGTCCCCTAAACCTAACACGTACGCTAACACTAACCTGCGCCCTCACGCGTACGCTCCCCCTAAAGTGTTGTCGTACCCTCCCCTGGGCCCTAAACCGTCCCCGTCCCCTAACCCTAACCCCAGCCCGAACCCTAACCCTAACCCTTCCCCGAAGCCTGACCCTTACCCGTCCCCTAATCCTAACACGTACGCTAACACTAACCCGCGCCCTCACACGTACGCTCCCCCTAAAGCATTGTCGTAACCTCCCCTGGACCCTAAACCGTCCCCGTCCCCTAACCCTAACCCTAGCCCGAACGCTAAACCTAACCCTTCCCCGAAGCCTGACCCTCACCCGTCCCCTAATCCTAACCCGTACGCTAACACTAACCCGCGCCCTCACACGTACGCTCCCCCTAAAGCATTGTCGTAACCTCCCCTGGACCCTAAACCGTCCCCGTCCCCTAACCCTAACCCTAGCCCGAACGCTAACCCTAACCCTTCCCCGAAGCCTGACCCTCACCCGTCCCCTAATCCTAACCCGTACGCTAACACTAACCCGCGCCCTCACACGTACGCTCCCCCTAAAGCATTGTCGTAACCTCCCCTGGACCCTAAACCGTCCCCGTTCCCTAACCCTAACCCTAGCCCGAACGCTAACCCTAACCCTTCCCCGAAGCCTGACCCTCACCCGTCCCCTAATCCTAACCCGTACGCTAACACTAACCCGCGCCCTCACACGTACGCTCCCCCTAAAGCGTTGTCGTACCCTCCCCTGGACCCTAAACCGTCCACGTCCCCTAACCCTAACCCTAGCCAGAACCCTAAGCCTAAACCTTCCCCGAAGCCTGACCCTCACCCGTCCCCTAATCCTATCCCATACGCTAACACTAACCCGCGCCCTCACACGTACGCTACCCCTAAAGCATTGTCGTAACCTCCCCTGGACCCTAAACCGTCCCCGTCCCCTAACCCTAAACCTAGCCCGAACGCTAACCCTAACCCTTCCCCGAAGCCTGACCCTCACCCGTCCCATTATCCTAACCCGTACGCTAACACTAACCCGCGCCCTCACACGTACGCTCCCGCTAAAGCGTTATCGTACCCTCCCCTGGACCCTAAACCGTCCCCGTCCCCTAACCCTAACCCTAGCCCGAACACTAACCCTAACCCTTCCCCGAAACCTGACCCTCACCCGTCCCCTAATCCTAACCCGTACGCTAACACTAACCCGCGCCCTCACACATACGCTCCCCCTAAAGCATTGTCGTAACCTCCCGTGGACCCTAAACCGTCCCCGTCCCCTAACCCTAACCCTAGCTCGAACGGTAACCCTAACCCTTACCCGAAGCCTGATCCTCACCCGTCCCCTAATCCTAACCCGTACACTAACACTAACCCGCGCCCTCACACGTACGCTCCCCCTAAAGCGTTGTCGTACCCTCCCCTGGACCCTAAACCGTCCCCGTCCCCTAACCCTAACCCTAGCCCGAACGCTAACCCTAACCCTTCCCCGAAGCCTGACCCTCACCCGTCCCCTAATCCTAACCCGTACGCTAACACTAACCCGCGCCCTCACACGTACGCTCCCCCTAAAGCATTGTCGTAACCTCCCCTGGACCCTAAACCGTCCCCGTCCCCTAACCCTAACCCTAGCCCGAACGCTAACCCTAACCCTTCCCCGAAGCCTGACCCTCACCCGTCCCCTAATCCTAACCCGTACGCTAACACTAACCCGCGCCCTCACACGTACGCTCCCCCTAAAGCGTTGTCGTACCCTCCCCTGGACCCTAAACCGTCCCCGTCCCCTAACCCTAACCCTAGCCCGAACCCTAAGCCTAAACCTTCCCCGAAGCCTGACCCTCAACCGTCCCCTAATCCTAACCCATACGCTAACACTAACCCGTGCCCTCACACGTACGCTGCCCCTAAAGTGTTGTCGTACCCTCCCCTGGACCCTAAACCGTCCCCGTCCCCTAACCCTAACCCTAGCCCGAACGCTAACCCTAACCCTTCCCCGAAGCCTGAACCTCACCCGTCCCCTAATCCTAAACCGTACGCTAACACTAACCCACGACCTCACACGTACGCTCCCCCTAAAGCGTTGTCGTACCCTCCCCTGGACCCTAAACCGTCCCCGTCCCCTAACCCTAACCCTAGCCCGAACCCTAAGCCTGAAACTTCCCCGAAGCCTGACGCTCACCCGTCCCCTAATCCTAACCCATACGGTAACACTAACCCGCGCCCTCACACGTACGCTGCCCCTAAAGTGTTGTCGTACCCTCCCCTGGACCCTAAACCGTCCCCGTCCCCTAACCCTAACCCTAGCCCGAACCCTAACCCTAACCCTTCCCCGAAGCCTGACCCTCACCCGTCCCCTAATCCTAACCCGTACGCTAACACTAACCCGCGCCCTCACACATACGCTCCCCCTAAAGCATTGTCGTAACCTCCCGTGGACCCTAAACCGTCCCCATCCCCTAACCCGAACCCTAGCCCGAACGCTAAACCTAACCCTTACCCGAAGCCTGACCCTCACCCGTCCCCTAATCCTAACCCGTACGCTAACACTAACCCGCGCACTCACACGTATGCTCCCCCTAAAGCGTTGTCGTACCCTCCCCTGGACCCTAAACCGTCCCCGTCCCATAACCCTAACCCTAGCCCGAACCCTAACCCTAACCCTTCCCCGAAGCCTGACCCTTACCCGTCCCCTAATCCTAACCCGTACGCTAACACTAACCCGCGCCCTCACACGTACGCTCCCCGTAAAGCATTGACGTAACCTCCCCTGGACCCTAAACCGTCCCCGTCCCCTAACCCTAACCCTAGCCCGAACCCTAACCCTAACACTTCCCCGAAGCCTGACGCTCACCCGTCCCCTAATCCTACCCCGTACGCTAACACTAACCCGCGCCCTCACGCGTACGTTCCCCCTAAAGCGTTGTCGTACCCTCCCCTAGACCCTAAACCGTCCCCATCCCCTAAACCTAACCCTAGCCCGAACCCTAAGCCTAACACTTCCCCGAAGCCTGACTCTCACCCGTCCTCTAATCCTAACCCGTACGCTAACACTAACCCACGCCCTAACGCGTACACTCCCCCTAAAGCGTTGTCGTACCCTCCCCTGGACCCTAAACCGTCCCCGTCCCCTAACCCTAACCCTAGCCCGAACCCTAACCCTAAACCTTCCCCGAAGCCTGACCCTCACCCGTCCCCTAATCCTAACCCGTACGCTAACACTAACCCGCGCCCTCACACATACGCTCCCCCTAAAGCATTGTCGTAACCTCCCGTGGACCCTAAACCGTCCCCGTCCCCTAACCCTAACCCTAGCCCGAACGCTAACCCTAACCCTTACCCGAAGCCTGACCCTCACCCGTCCCCTAATCCTAACCCGTACGCTAACACTAACCCGCGCCCTCACACGTACGCTCCCCCTAAAGCGTTGTCGTACCCTCCCCTGGACCCTAAACCGTCCCCGTCCCCTAACTCTAACCCTAGCCCGAACCCCAACCCTAACACTTCCCCAAAGCCTGACCCTTACCCGTCCTCTAATCCTAACCCGTACGCTAACACTAACCCGCGCTCTCACACGTACGCTCCCCCTAAAGCATTGTCGTAACCTCCCCTGGACCCTAAACCGTCCCCGTCCCCTAACCCTAACCTAGCCCGAACGCTAATCCTAACACTTCCCCAAAGCCTGAACCTCACCCGTCCCCTAATCATAACCCGTAGGCTAACACTAACCCGCGCCCTCACACGTACGCTCCCCCTAAAGCGGTGTCGTACCCTCCCCTGGACCCTAAACCGTCCCCGTCCCCTAACCCTAACCCTAGACCGAACGCTAACCCTAACCCTTCCCCGAAGCCTGACCCTCACCCGTCCCCTAATCCTAACCCGTACGCTAACACTAACCCGCGCCCTCACACGTACGCTCCCCCTAAAGCGTTGTCGTACCCTCCCTTGGACCCTAAACCGTCCCCGTCCCCTAACCCTAACCCTAGCCCAAACCCTAAGCCTAAACCTTCCCCGAAGCCTGACTCTCACCCGTCCCCTAATCCTAACCCATACGCTAACACTAACCCGCGCCCTCACACGTACGCTGCCCATAAAGTGTTGTCGTACCCTCCCCTGGACCCTAAACCGTCCCCGTCCCCTAACCCTAACCCTAGCCCGAACCCTAACCCTAACCCTTCCCCGAAGCCTGACCCTCACCCGTCCCCTAATCCTAACCCGTACGCTAACACTAACCCACGCCCTCACACGTACGCTCCCCCTAAAGCGTTGTCGTACCCTCCCCTGGACCCTAAGCCGTCCCCGTCCCCTAACCCTAACCCTAGCGCGAACCCTAAGCCTAACGCTTCCCCGAAGCCTGACCCTCACCCGTCCCCTAATCCTAACCCGTACGCTAACACTAACCCGCGCCCTCACACGTACGCTCCCCCTAAAGCGTTGTCGTACCCTCCCCTGGACCCTAAACCGTCCCCGTCCCCTAATCCTAACCATAGCCCGAACCCTATCCCTAACCCTTCCCCGAAGCCTGACCCTCACCCGTCCCCTAATCCTAACTCTTACGCTAACACTAACCCGCGCCCTTACACGTACGCTCCCCTTAAAGCGTTGCCGTACCCTCCCCTGGACCCTAAACCGTCCCCGTCCCCTAACCCTAACCCTAGCCCGAACCCTGACCCTAACCCTTCCCCGAAGCCTGACCCTCACCCGTCCCATAATCCTAACCCGTACGCTAACACTAACCCGCGCTCGCACACGTACGCTCCCCCTAAAGCGTTGTCGTACCCTCCCCTGGACCCTAAACCGTCCTCGTTCCCTAACCCTAACCCTAGCCCGAACCCTAACCCTAACCCTTCCCCGAAGCCTGACCCTCACTCGTCCTCTAATCCTAAGCCGTACACTAACACTAACCCGCGCCCTCACACGTACACTCCCCCTAAAGCGTTGTCGTACCCTCACCTGGACCCTAAAACGTCCTCGTGCCCTAACCCTAACCCTAGCCCGAACCCTAGCCCTAACCCTTCCCCGAAGCCTGATTCTCACCCGTCCCCTAATCCTAACCCGTACGCTAACACTAACCCGCGGCCTCACACGTACGCTCCCCCTAAAGCGTTGTCGTACCCTCCCCTGGACCCTAAACCGTCCCCGTCCCCTAACCCTAACCCTAGCCCGAACCCTAACCCTAACACTTCCCCGAAGCCTGACCCTCACACGTCCCCTAATCCTAACCCGTACGCTAACACTAACCCGCGCCCTCACACATACGCTCCCCCTGAAGCGTTGTCGTACCCTCCCCTGGACCCTAAACCTTCCCCGTCCCCTAAACCTAACCCTAGCCCGAACCCTAACACTAACCCTTCCCCGAAGCCTGACCCTCACCCGTCCCCTAATCCTAACTCTTACGCTAACACTAACCCTCGCCCTCACGCGTACGCTCCCCATAAAGCGTTGTCGTGCCCTCCCCTGGACCCTAAACCGTCCCCGTCCCCTAACCCTAACCCTAGGCCGAACCCTAACCCTAACCCTTCCCCGAAGCCTGACCCTCACCCGTCCCCTAATCCTAACCCGTACGCAAACACTAACCCGCGCCCTCACATGTACGCTCCCCATAAAGCGTTGTCGTACCCTCCCCTGGACCCTAAACCGTCCCCGTCCCCTAACCCTAACCCTAGCCCGAACCCTAACCCTAACCCTTCCCCGAAGCCTGACCCTCACCCATCCCCTAACCCTAACCCGTACGCTAACAATAACCCGCGCCCTCACACGTACGCTCCCCCTAAAGCGTTGTCGTACCCTCCCCTGGACCCTAAACCGTCCCCGTCCCCTAACCCTAACCCTAGCCCGAACCCTAAGCCTAAACCTTCCCCGAAGCCTGACCCTCAACCGTCCCCTAATCCTAACCCATACGCTAACACTAACCCGTGCCCTCACACGTACGCTGCCCCTAAAGTGTTGTCGTACCCTCCCCTGGACCCTAAACCGTCCCCGTCCCCTAACCCTAAGCCTAGCCCGAACCCTAACCCTAACCCTTCCCCGAAGCCTGACCCTCAACCGTCCCCTAATCCTAACCCGTACGCTAACACTAACCCGCGCCCTCACACGTACGCTCCCCCTAAAGCGTTGTCGTACCCTCCCCTGGACCCTAAACCGTCCCCGTCCCCTAACCCTAACCCTAGCCCGAACCCTAACCCTAACCCTTCCCCGAAGCCTGACCCTCACCCGTCCCCTAATCCTAACCCGTACGCTAACACTAACCCACGCCCTCACGCGTACGCTCCCCCTAAAGCGTTGTCGTACCCTCCCCTGGACCCTAAGCCGTCCCCGTCCCCTAACCCTAACCCTAGCGCGAACCCTAAGCCAACCCTTCCCCGAAGCCTGACCCTCACCCGTCCCCTAATCCTAACCCGTACGCTAACACTAACCCGCGCCCTCACACGTACGCTGCCCCTAAAGTGTTGTCGTACCCTCCCCTGGACCCTAAACCGTCCCCGTCCCCTAACCCTAACCCTAGCCCGAACCCTAACCCTAACACTTCCCCGAAGCCTGACTCTCACCCGTCCCCTAAACCTAACCCGTACGCTAACACTAACCCGCGCCCTAACGCATACGCTCCCCCTAAAGCGTTGTCGTACCCTCCCCTGGACCCTAAACCGTCCCCGTCCCCTAACCCTAACCCTAGCCCGAACCCTAACCCTAACCCTTCCCCGAAGCCTGACCCTCACCCGTCCCCTAATCCTAACCCGTATGCTAACACTAACCCGCGCCCTCACACGTACGCTCCCCCTAATGCATTGTCGTAACCTCCCCTGGACCCTAAACCGTCCCCGTCCCCTAACCCTAACCCTAGCCCGAACGCTAACCCTAACACTTCCCCGAAGCCTGACCCTCACCCGTCCCCTAATCCTAACCCGTACGCTAACACTAACCCACGCCCTCACACGTACGCTCCCCCTAAAGCGTTGTCGTACCCTCCCCTGGACCCTAAACCGTCCCCGTCCCCTAACCCTAACCCTAGCCCGAACCCTAAGCCTGAAACTTCCCCGAAGCCTGACCCTCACCCGTCCCCTAATCCTAACCCATACGGTAACACTAACCCGCGCCCTCACGCGTACGCTGCCCCTAAAGTGTTGTCGTACCCTCCCCTGGACCCTAAACCGTCCCCGTCCCCTAACCCTAACCCTAGCCCGAACCCTAACCCTAACCCTTCCCCGAAGCCTGACCCTCACCCGTCCCCTAATCCTAACCCGTACGCTAACACTAACCCGCGCCCTCACACATACGCTCCCCCTAAAGCATTGTCGTAACCTCCCGTGGACCCTAAACCGTCCCCGATCCCTAACCCTAACCCTAGCCCGAACGCTAACCCTAACCCTTACCCGAAGCCTGACCCTCACCCGTCCCCTAATCCTAACCCGTACGCTAACACTAACCCGCGCCCTCACACGTACGCTCCCCCTAAAGCGTTGTCGTACCCTCCCCTGGACCCTAAACCGTCCCCGTCCCCTAACTCTAACCCTAGCCCGAACCCTAACCCTAACACTTCCCCAAAGCCTGACCCTTACCCGTCCCCTAATCCTAACCCGTACGCTAACACTAACCCGCGCTCTCACACATACGCTCCCCCTAAAGCATTGTCGTAACCTCCCCTGGACCCTAAACCGTCCCCGTCCCCTAACCCTAACCTAGCCCGAACGCTAATCCTAACACTTCCCCGAAGCCTGAACCTCACCCGTCCCCTAATCCTAACCCGTAGGCTAACACTAACCCGCGCCTTCACACGTACGCTCCCCCTAAAGCGGTGTCGTACCCTCCCCTGGACCCTAAACTGTCCCCGTCCCCTAACCCTAACCCTAGCCCGAACCCTAAACCTAACCCTTCCCCGAAGCCTGACCCTCACCCGTCCCCTAATCCTAACCCGTACGCTAACACTAACCCGCGCCCTCACGCGTACGCTCCCCCTAAAGCGTTGTCGTACCCTCCCCTGGACCCTAAACCGTCCCCGTCCCCTAACCCTAACCCTAGCCCGAACCCTAACCCTAACCCTTCCCCGAAGCCTGACCCTCACCCGTCCCCTAATCCTAACCCGTACGCTAACACTAACCTGCGCCCTCACACATACGCTCCCCCTAAAGCATTGTCGTAACCTCCCCTGGACCCTAAACCGTCCCCGTCCCCTAACCCTAACCCTAGACCGAACGCTAACCCTAACCCTTCCCCGAAGCCTGACCCTCACCTGTCCCCTAATCCTAACCCGTACGCTAACACTAACCCGCGCCCTCACACGTACGCTCCCCCTAAAGCGTTGTCGTACCCTCCCTTGGACCCTAAACCGTCCCCGTCCCCTAACCCTAACCCTAGCCCAAACCCTAAGCCTAAACCTTCCCCGAAGCCTGACTCTCACCCGTCCCCTAATCCTAACCCATACGCTAACACTAACCCCCGCCCTCACACGTACGCTGCCCCTAAAGTGTTGTCGTACCCTCCCCTGGACCCTAAACCGTCCCCGTCCCCTAACCCTAACCCTAGCCCGAACCCTAACCCTAACCCTTCCCCGAAGCCTGACCCTCACCCGTCCCCTAATCCTAACCCGTACGCTAACACTAACCCACGCCCTCACACGTACGCTCCCCCTAAAGCGTTGTCGTACCCTCCCCTGGACCCTAAGCCGTCCCCGTCCCCTAACCCTAACCCTAGCGCGAACCCTAAGCCTAACGCTTCCCCGAAGCCTGACCCTCACCCGTCCCCTAATCCTAACCCTTACGCTAACACTAACCCGCGCCCTCACACGTACGCTCCCCCTAAAGCGTTGTCGTACCCTCCCCAGGACCCTAAACCGTCCCCGTCCCCTAACCCTAACTCTAGCCCGAACCCTAACCCTAAACCTTCCCCGAAACATGACCCTCACCCGTCCCCTAATCCTAACCCGTACGCTAACACTAACCCGTGCCCTCACACGTACGCTCCCCCTAAAGCGTTGTCGTACCCTCCCCTGGAACCTGAACCGTCCCCGTCCCCTAACCCTAACCCTAGGCCGAACCCTAACCCTAAACCTTCCCCGAAGCCTGACCCTCACCCGTCCCCTAATCCTAACCCGTACGCTAACACTAACCCGCGCCCTCACGCGTACGCTCCCCCTAAAGCGTTGTCGTACCCTCCCCTGGACCCTAAACCGTCCCCGTCCCCTAACCCTAACCCTAGCCCGAACCCTAACCCTAACCCTTCCCCGAAGCCTGACCCTCACCCGTCCCCTAATCCTAACCCGTACGCTAACACTAACCCGCGCCCTCACATGTACGCTCCCCATAAAGCGTTGTCGTACCCTCCCCTGGACCCTAAACCGTCCCCGTCCCCTAACGCTAACCCTAGCCCGAACCCTAACCCTAACCCTTCCCCGAAGCCTGACCCTCACCCGTCCCCTAACCCTAACCCGTACGCTAACACTAAACCGCGCCCTGACACGTACGCTCCACCTAAAGGATTGTCTTACACTCCCCTGGACGCTAAACCGTCCCCGTCCCCTAACCCTAACCCTAGCTCGAACCCTAACCCTAACTCTTCCCCGAAGCCTGACCCTCACCCGTCCCCTAACCCTAACCCGTACGCTAAAACTAACCCGCGCCCTCACACGTACGCTCCCCCTAAATCATTGTCTTACCCTCCCCTGGACCCTAAACCGTCCCCTAACCCTAACCCTAACCCTAGCCCGAACCCTAACCCTACCCCTTCCCCGAAGCCTGACCCTCACCCGTCCCCTAATCCTAACCCGTACGCTAACACTAACCCGCGCCCTCACACGTACGCTCCCCCTAAAGCGTTGTCGTACCCTCCCCTGGACCCTAAGCCGTCCCCGTCCCCTAACCCTAACCCTAGCCCGAACCCTAACCCTAACCCTTCCCCGAAGCCTGACCCTCACCCATCCCCTAATCCTAACCCGTACGCTAACACTAACCCGCGCCCTCACATGTACGCTCCCCCTAAAGCGTTGTCGTACCCTCCCCTGAAACTTAAACCATCCCCGTCCCCTAACACTAAACCTAGCCCAAACCCTAACCCTAACCCTTCCCCGAAGCCTGACCCTCACCCATCCCCTAATCCTAACCCGTACGCTAACACTAACCCGCGCCCTCACACGTACGATCCCCTTAAAGCGTTGTCGTACCCTCCCCTGGACCCTAAACCGTCCCCATGCCCTAACCCTAACCCTAGCCCGAACCCTAACCCTAACCCTTCCCCGAAGCCTGATTCTCACCCGTCCCCTAATCCTAACCCGTACGCTAACACTAACCAGCGCCCTTACACGTACGCTCCCACTAAAGCGTTGTCGTACCCTCCCCTGGACCCTAAACCGTCCCCGTCCCCTAACCCTAACCCTAGCCCGAACCCTAACACTAACCCTTCCCCGAAGCCTGACCCTCACCCGTCCCCTAATCCTAACTCTTACGCTAACACTAACCCGCGCCCTTACACGTACGCTCCCCTTAAAGCGTTGCCGTACCCTCCCCTGGACCCTAAACCGTCCCTGTCCCCTAACCCTAACCCTAGCCCGAACCCTGACCCTAACCCTTCCCCGAAGCCTGACCCTCACCCGTCCCATAATCCTAACCCGTACGCTAACACTAACCCGCGCCCGCACACGTACGCTCCCCCTAAAGCGTTGTCGTACCCTCCCCTGGACCCTAAACCGTCCCCGTCCCCTAACCCTAACCCTAGCCCGAACCCTAACCCTAACACTTCCCCGAAGCCTGACCCTCACTCGTCCTCTAATCCTAAGCCGTACACTAACACTAACCCGCGCCCTCACACGTACACTCCCCCTAAAGCGTTGTCGTACCCTCACCTGGACCCTAAAACGTCCTCGTGCCCTAACCCTAACCCTAGCCCGAACCCTAACCCTAACCCTTCCCCGAAGCCTGACCCTCACCCGTCCCCTAACCCTAACCCGTACGCTAACACTAACCCGCGCCCTCACACGTACGCTCCCCCTAAATCATTGTCTTACCCTCCCCTGGACCCTAAACCGTCCCCTAACCCTAACCCTAACCCTAGCCCGAACCCTAGCCCTAACCCTTCCCCGAAGCCTGATTCTCACCCGTCCCCTAATCCTAACCCGTACGCTAACACTAACCCGCGCCCTCACACGTACGCTCCCCCTAAAGCGTTGTCGTACCCTCCCCTGGACCCTAAACCGTCCCCGTCCCCTAACGCTAACCCTAGCCCGAACCCTAACCCTAACACTTCCCCGAAGCCTGACCCTCACACGTCCCCTAATCCTAACCCGTACGCTAACACTAACCCGCGCCCTCACACATACGCTCCCCCTGAAGCGTTGTCGTACCCTCCCCTGGACCCTAAACCTTCCCCGTCCCCTAAACCTAACCCTAGCCCGAACCCTAACACTAACCCTTCCCCGAAGCCTGACCCTCACCCGTCCCCTAATCCTAACTCTTACGCTAACACTAACCCTCGCCCTCACGCGTACGCTCCCCATAAAGCGTTGTCGTGCCCTCCCCTGGACCCTAAACCGTCCCCGTCCCCTAACCCTAACCCTAGGCCGAACCCTAACCCTAACCCTTCCCCGAAGCCTGACCCTCACCCGTCCCCTAATCCTAACCCGTACGCTAACACTAACCCGCGCCCTCACATGTACGCTCCCCATAAAGCGTTGTCGTACCCTCCCCTGGACCCTAAACCGTCCCCGTCCCCTAACCCTAACCCTAGCCCGAACCCTAACCCTAACCCTTCCCCGAAGCCTGACCCACACCCATCCCCTAACCCTAACCCGTACGCTAACAATAACCCGCGCCCTCACACGTACGCTCCCCCTAAAGCGTTGTCGTACCCTCCCCTGGACCCTAAACCGTCCCCGTCCCCTAACCCTAACCCTAGCCCGAACCCTAAGCCTAAACCTTCCCCGAAGCCTGACCCTCAACCGTCCCCTAATCCTAACCCATACGCTAACACTAACCCGTGCCCTCACACGTACGCTGCCCCTAAAGTGTTGTCGTACCCTCCCCTGGACCCTAAACCGTCCCCGTCCCCTAACCCTAACCCTAGCCCGAACCCTAACCCTAACACTTCCCCGAAGCCTGACCCTCAACCGTCCCCTAATCCTAACCCGTACGCTAACACTAACCCGCGCCCTCACACGTACGCTCCCCCTAAAGCGTTGTCGTACCCTCCCCTGGACCCTAAACCGTCCCCGTCCCCTAACCCTAACCCTAGCCCGAACCCTAACCCTAACCCTTCCCCGAAGCCTGACCCTCACCCGTCCCCTAATCCTAACCCGTACGCTAACACTAACCCGCGCCCTCACGCGTACGCTCCCCCTAAAGCGTTGTCGTACCCTCCCCTGGACCCTAAGCCGTCCCCGTCCCCTAACCCTAATCCTAGCGCGAACCGTAAGCCTAACCCTTCCCCGAAGCCTGACCCTCACCCGTCCCCTAATCCTAACCCGTACGCTAACACTAACCCGCGCCCTCACACGTACGCTGCCCCTAAAGTGTTGTTGTACCCTCCCCTGGACCCTAAACCGTCCCCGTCCCCTAACCCTAACCCTAGCCCGAACCCTAACCCTAACACTTCCCCGAAGCCTGACTCTCACCCGTCCCCTAATCCTAACCCGTACGCTAACACTAACCCGCGCCCTAACGCATACGCTCCCCCTAAAGCGTTGTCGTACCCTCCCCTGGACCCTAAACCGTCCCCGTCCCCTAACCCTAACCCTAGCCCGAACCCTAACCCTAACCCTTCCCCGAAGCCTGACCCTCACCCGTCCCCTAATCCTAACCCGTATGCTAACACTAACCCGCACCCTCACACGTACGCTCCCCCTAATGCATTGTCGTAACCTCCCCTGGACCCTAAACCGTCCCCGTCCCCTAACCCTAACCCTAGCCCGAACGCTAACCCTAACCCTTCCCCGAAGCCTGACCCTCACCCGTCCCCTAATCCTAACCCGTACGCTAACACTAACCCGCGCACTCACACGTATGCTCCCCCTAAAGCGTTGTCGTACCCTCCCCTGGACCCTAAACCGTCCCCGTCCCATAACCCTAACCCTAGCCCGAACCCTAACCCTAACCCTTCCCCGAAGCCTGACCCTTACCCGTCCCCTAATCCTAACCCGTACGCTAACACTAACCCGCGCCCTCACACGTACGCTCCCCCTAAAGCATTGTCGTAACCTCCCCTGGACCCTAAACCGTCCCCGTCCCCTAACCCTAACCCTAGCCCGAACCCTAACCCTAACACTTCCCCGAAGCCTGACCCTCACCCGTCCCCTAATCCTACCCCGTACGCTAACACTAACCCGCGCCCTCACGCGTACGCTCCCCCTAAAGCGTTGTCGTACCCTCCCCTAGACCCTAAACCGTCCCCATCCCCTAAACCTAACCCTAGCCCGAACCCTAAGCCTAACACTTCCCCGAAGCCTGACTCTCACCCGTCCTCTAATCCTAACCCGTACGCTAACACTAACCCACGCCCTAACGCGTACGCTCCCCCTAAAGCGTTGTCGTACCCTCCCCTGGACCCTAAACCGTCCCCGTCCCCTCACCCTAACCCTAGCCCGAACCCTAACCCTAACCCTTCCCCGAAGCCTGACCCTCACCCGTCCCCTAATCCTAACCCGTACGCTAACACTAACCCGCGCCCTCACACATACGCTCCCCCTAAAGCATTGTCGTAACCTCCCGTGGACCCTAAACCGTCCCCGTCCCCTAACCCTAACCCTAGCCCGAACGCTAACCCTAACCATTACCCGAAGCCTGACCCTCACCCGTCCCCTAATCCTAACCCGTACGCTAACACTAACGCGCGCCCTCACACGTACGCTCCCCCTAAAGCGTTGTCGTACCCTCCCCTGGACCCTAAACCGTCCCCGTCCCCTAACTCTAACCCTAGCCCGAACCCTAACCCTAACACTTCCCCAAAGCCTGACCCTTACCCGTCCCCTAATCCTAACCCGTACGCTAACACTAACCCGCGCTCTCACACGTACGCTCCCCCTAAAGCATTGTCGTAACCTCCCCTGGACCCTAAACCGTCCCCGTCCCATAACCCTAACCTAGCCCGAACGCTAATCCTAACACTTCCCCGAAGCCTGAACCTCACCCGTCCCCTAATCCTAACCCGTAGGCTAACACTAACCCGCGCCCTCACACGTACGCTCCCCCTAAAGCGGTGTCGTACCCTCCCCTGGACCCTAAACTGTCCCCGTCCCCTAACGCTAACCCTAGCCCGAACCCTAACCCTAACCCTTCCCCGAAGCCTGACCCTCACCCGTCCCCTAATCCTAACCCGTACGCTAACACTAACCCGCGCCCTCACGCGTACGCTCCCCCTAAAGCGTTGTCGTACCCTCCCCTGGACCCTAAACCGTCCCCGTCCCCTAACCCTAACCCTAGCCCGAACCCTAACCCTAACCCTTCCCCGAAGCCTGACCCTCACCCGTCCCCTAATCCTAACCCGTACGCTAACACTAACCTGCGCCCTCACACATACGCTCCCCCTAAAGCATTGTCGTAACCTCCCCTGGACCCTAAACCGTCCCCGTCCCCTAACCCTAACCCTAGACCGAACGCTAACCCTAACCCTTCCCCGAAGCCTGACCCTCACCCGTCCCCTAATCCTAACCCGTACGCTAACACTAACCCGCGCCCTCACACGTACGCTCCCCCTAAAGCGTTGTCGTACCCTCCCTTGGACCCTAAACCGTCCCCGTCCCCTAACCCTAACCCTAGCCCAAACCCTAAGCCTAAACCTTACCCGAAGCCTGACTCTCACCCGTCCCCTAATCCTAACCCATACGCTAACACTAACCCGCGCCCTCACACGTACGCTGCCCCTAAAGTGTTGTCGTACCCTCCCCTGGACCCTAAACCGTCCCCGTCCCCTAACCCTAACCCTAGCCCGAACCCTAACCCTAACCCTTCCCCGAAGCCTGACCCTCACCCGTCCCCTAATCCTAACCCGTACGCTAACACTAACCCGCGCCCTCACATGTACGCTCCCCATAAAGCATTGTCGTACCCTCCCCTGGACCCTAAACCGTCCCCGTCCCCTAACGCTAACCCTAGCCCGAACCCTAACCCTAACCCTTCCCCGAAGCCTGACCCTCACCCGTCCCCTAACCCTAACCCGTACGCTAACACTAAACCGCGCCCTGACACGTACGCTCCACCTAAAGGATTGTCTTACACTCCCCTGGACGCTAAACCGTCCCCGTCCCCTAACCCTAACCCTAGCTCGAACCCTAACCCTAACTCTTCCCCGAAGCCTGACCCTCACCCGTCCCCTAACCCTAACCCGTACGCTAAAACTAACCCGCGCCCTCACACGTACGCTCCCCCTAAATCATTGTCTTACCCTCCCCTGGACCCTAAACCGTCCCCTAACCCTAACCCTAACCCTAGCCCGAACCCTAACCCTACCCCTTCCCCGAAGCCTGACCCTCACCCGTCCCCTAATCCTAACCCGTACGCTAACACTAACCCGCGCCCTCACACGTACGCTCCCCCTAAAGCGTTGTCGTACCCTCCCCTGGACCCTAAGCCGTCCCCGTCCCCTAACCCTAACCCTAGCCCGAACCCTAACCCTAACCCTTCCCCGAAGCCTGACCCTCACCCATCCCCTAATCCTAACCCGTACGCTAACACTAACCCGCGCCCTCACATGTACGCTCCCCCTAAAGCGTTGTCGTACCCTCCCCTGAAACTTAAACCATCCCCGTCCCCTAACACTAAACCTAGCCCAAACCCTAACCCTAACCCTTCCCCGAAGCCTGACCCTCACCCATCCCCTAATCCTAACCCGTACGCTAACACTAACCCACGCCCTCACACGTACGATCCCCTTAAAGCGTTGTCGTACCCTCCCCTGGACCCTAAACCGTCCCCATGCCCTAACCCTAACCCTAGCCCGAACCCTAACCCTAACCCTTCCCCGAAGCCTGATTCTCACCCGTCCCCTAATCCTAACCCGTACGCTAACACTAACCAGCGCCCTTACACGTACGCTCCCACTAAAGCGTTGTCGTACCCTCCCCTGGACCCTAAACCGTCCCCGTCCCCTAACCCTAACCCTAGCCCGAACCCTAACACTAACCCTTCCCCGAAGCCTGATCCTCACCCGTCCCCTAATCCTAACTCTTACGCTAACACTAACCCGCGCCCTTACACGTACGCTCCCCTTAAAGCGTTGCCGTACCCTCCCCTGGACCCTAAACCGTCCCTGTCCCCTAACCCTAACCCTAGCCCGAACCCTGACCCTAACCCTTCCCCGAAGCCTGACCCTCACCCGTCCCATAATCCTAACCCGTACGCTAACACTAACCCGCGCCCGCACACGTACGCTCCCCCTAAAGCGTTGTCATACCCTCCCCTGGACCCTAAACCGTCCCCGTCCCCTAACCCTAACCCTAGCCCGAACCCTAACCCTAACCCTTCCCCGAAGCCTGACCCTCACTCGTCCTCTAATCCTAAGCCGTACACTAACACTAACCCGCGCCCTCACACGTACACTCCCCCTAAAGCGTTGTCGTACCCTCACCTGGACCCTAAAACGTCCTCGTGCCCTAACCCTAACCCTAGCCCGAACCCTAACCCTAACCCTTCCCCGAAGCCTGACCCTCACCCGTCCCCTAACCCTAACCCGTACGCTAACACTAACCCGCGCCCTCACACGTACGCTCCCCCTAAATCATTGTCTTACCCTCCCCTGGACCCTAAACCGTCCCCTAACCCTAACCCTAACCCTAGCCCGAACCCTAGCCCTAACCCTTCCCCGAAGCCTGATTCTCACCCGTCCCCTAATCCTAACCCGTACGCTAACACTAACCCGCGCCCTCACACGTACGCTCCCCCTAAAGCGTTGTCGTACCCTCCCCTGGACCCTAAACCGTCCCCGTCCCCTAACGCTAACCCTAGCCCGAACCCTAACCCTAACACTTCCCCGAAGCCTGACCCTCACACGTCCCCTAATCCTAACCCGTACGCTAACACTAACCCGCGCCCTCACACATACGCTCCCCCTGAAGCGTTGTCGTACCCTCCCCTGGACCCTAAACCTTCCCCGTCCCCTAAACCTAACCCTAGCCCGAACCCTAACACTAACCCTTCCCCGAAGCCTGACCCTCACCCGTCCCCTAATCCTAACTCTTACGCTAACACTAACCCTCGCCCTCACGCGTACGCTCCCCATAAAGCGTTGTCGTGCCCTCCCCTGGACCCTAAACCGTCCCCGTCCCCTAACCCTAACCCTAGGCCGAACCCTAACCCTAACCCTTCCCCGAAGCCTGACCCTCACCCGTCCCCTAATCCTAACCCGTACGCTAACACTAACCCGCGCACTCACACGTATGCTCCCCCTAAAGCGTTGTCGTACCCTCCCCTGGACCCTAAACCGTCCCCGTCCCATAACCCTAACCCTAGCCCGAACCCTAACCCTAACCCTTCCCCGAAGCCTGACCCTTACCCGTCCCCTAATCCTAACCCGTACGCTAACACTAACCCGCGCCCTCACACGTACGCTCCCCCTAAAGCATTGTCGTAACCTCCCCTGGACCCTAAACCGTCCCCGTCCCCTAACCCTAACCCTAGCCCGAACCCTAACCCTAACACTTCCCCGAAGCCTGACCCTCACCCGTCCCCTAATCCTACCCCGTACGCTAACACTAACCCGCGCCCTCACGCGTACGCTCCCCCTAAAGCGTTGTCGTACCCTCCCCTAGACCCTAAACCGTCCCCATCCCCTAAACCTAACCCTAGCCCGAACCCTAAGCCTAACACTTCCCCGAAGCCTGACTCTCACCCGTCCTCTAATCCTAACCCGTACGCTAACACTAACCCGCGCCCTCACACATACGCTCCCCCTAAAGCATTGTCGTAACCTCCCGTGGACCCTAAACCGTCCCCGTCCCCTAACCCTAACCCTAGCCCGAACGCTAACCCTAACCATTACCCGAAGCCTGACCCTCACCCGTCCCCTAATCCTAACCCGTACGCTAACACTAACGCGCGCCCTCACACGTACGCTCCCCCTAAAGCGTTGTCGTACCCTCCCCTGGACCCTAAACCGTCCCCGTCCCCTAACTCTAACCCTAGCCCGAACCCTAACCCTAACACTTCCCCAAAGCCTGACCCTTACCCGTCCCCTAATCCTAACCCGTACGCTAACACTAACCCGCGCTCTCACACGTACGCTCCCCCTAAAGCATTGTCGTAACCTCCCCTGGACCCTAAACCGTCCCCGTCCCATAACCCTAACCTAGCCCGAACGCTAATCCTAACACTTCCCCGAAGCCTGAACCTCACCCGTCCCCTAATCCTAACCCGTAGGCTAACACTAACCCGCGCCCTCACACGTACGCTCCCCCTAAAGCGGTGTCGTACCCTCCCCTGGACCCTAAACTGTCCCCGTCCCCTAACGCTAACCCTAGCCCGAACCCTAACCCTAACCCTTCCCCGAAGCCTGACCCTCACCCGTCCCCTAATCCTAACCCGTACGCTAACACTAACCCGCGCCCTCACGCGTACGCTCCCCCTAAAGCGTTGTCGTACCCTCCCCTGGACCCTAAACCGTCCCCGTCCCCTAACCCTAACCCTAGCCCGAACCCTAACCCTAACCCTTCCCCGAAGCCTGACCCTCACCCGTCCCCTAATCCTAACCCGTACGCTAACACTAACCTGCGCCCTCACACATACGCTCCCCCTAAAGCATTGTCGTAACCTCCCCTGGACCCTAAACCGTCCCCGTCCCCTAACCATAACCCTAGACCGAACGCTAACCCTAACCCTTCCCCGAAGCCTGACCCTCACCCGTCCCCTAATCCTAACCCGTACGCTAACACTAACCCGCGCCCTCACACGTACGCTCCCCCTAAAGCGTTGTCGTACCCTCCCTTGGACCCTAAACCGTCCCCGTCGCCTAACCCTAACCCTAGCCCAAACCCTAAGCCTAAACCTTACCCGAAGCCTGACTCTCACCCGTCCCCTAATCCTAACCCATACGCTAACACTAACCCGCGCCCTCACACGTACGCTGCCCCTAAAGTGTTGTCGTACCCTCCCCTGGACCCTAAACCGTCCCCGTCCCCTAACCCTAACCCTAGCCCGAACCCTAACCCTAACCCTTCCCCGAAGCCTGACCCTCACCCGTACCCTAATCCTAACCCGTACGCTAACACTAACCCACGCCCTCACACGTACACTCCCCCTAAAGCGTTGTCGTACCCTCCCCTGGACCCTAAGCCGTCCCCGTCCCCTAACCCTAACCCTAGCGCGAACCCTAAGCCTAACGCTTCCCCGAAGCCTGACCCTCACCCGTCCCCTAATCCTAACCCGTACGCTAACACTAACCAGCGCCCTGACACGTACGCTCCCCCTAAAGCGTTGTCGTACCCTCCCCTGGACCCTAAGCCGTCCCCGTCCCCTAACCCTAACCCTAGCCCGAACCCTAACCCTAACCCTTCCCCGAAGCCTGACCCTCACACGTCCCCTAATCCTAACCCGTACGCTAACACTAACCCACGCCCTCACACTTACGCTCCCCCTAAAGCGTTGTCGTACCCTCCCCTGGACCCTAAACCGTCCCCGTCCCCTAACCCTAACTCTAGCCCGAACCCTAACCCTAAACCTTCCCCGAAACATGACCCTCACCCGTCCCCTAATCCTAACCCGTACGCTAACACTAACCCGTGCCCTCACACGTACTCTCCCCCTAAAGCGTTGTCGTACCCTCCCCTGGAACCTGAACCGTCCCCGTCCCCTAACCCTAACCCTAGGCCGAACCCTAACCCTAAACCTTCCCCGAAGCCTGACCCTCACCCGTCCCCTAATCCTAACCCGTACGCTAACACTAACCCGCGCCCTCACGCGTACGCTCCCCCTAAAGCGTTGTCGTACCCTCCCCTGGACCCTAAACCGTCCCCGTCCCCTAACCCTAACCCTAGCCCGAACCCTAACCCTAACCCTTCCCCGAAGCCTGACCCTCACCCGTCCCCTAATCCTAACCCGTACGCTAACACTAACCCGCGCCCTCACATGTACGCTCCCCATAAAGCGTTGTCGTACCCTCCCCTGGACCCTAAACCGTCCCCGTCCCCTAACGCTAACCCTAGCCCGAACCCTAACCCTAACCCTTCCCCGAAGCCTGACCCTCACCCGTCCCCTAACCCTAACCCGTACGCTAACACTAAACCGCGCCGTGACACGTACGCTCCACCTAAAGGATTGTCTTACACTCCCCTGGACGCTAAACCGTCCCCGTCCCCTAACCCTAACCCTAGCTCGAACCCTAACCCTAACTCTTCCCCGAAGCCTGACCCTCACCCGTCCCCTAACCCTAACCCGTACGCTAAAACTAACCCGCGCCCTCACACGTACGCTCCCCCTAAATCATTGTCTTACCCTCCCCTGGAACCTAAACCGTCCCCTAACCCTAACCCTAACCCTAGCCCGAACCCTAACCCTACCCCTTCCCCGAAGCCTGACCCTCACCCGTCCCCTAATCCTAACCCGTACGCTAACACTAACCCGCGCCCTCACACGTACGCTCCCCCTAAAGCGTTGTCGTACCCTCCCCTGGATCCTAAGCCGTCCCCGTCCCCTAACCCTAACCCTAGCCCGAACCCTAACCCTAACCCTTCCCCGAAGCCTGACCCTCACCCATCCCCTAATCCTAACCCGTACGCTAACACTAACCCGCGCCCTCACACGTACGCTCCCCCTAAAGCGTTGTCGTACCCTCCCCTGAAACTTAAACCATCCCCGTCCCCTAACACTAAACCTAGCCCGAACCCTAACCCTAACCCTTCCCCGAAGCCTGACCCTCACCCATCCCCTAATCCTAACCCGTACGCTAACACTAACCCGTGCCCTCACATGTACGCTCCCCCTAAAGCGTTGTCGTACCCTCCCCTGAAACTTAAACCATCCCCGTCCCCTAACACTAAACCTAGCCCGAACCCTAACCCTAACCCTTCCCCGAAGCCTGACCCTCACCCATCCCCTAATCCTAACCCGTACGCTAACACTAACCCGCGCCCTCACACGTACGCTCCCCTTAAAGCGTTGTCGTACCCTCCCCTGGACCCTAAACCGTCCCCATGCCCTAACCCTAACCCTAGCCCGAACCCTAACCCTAACCCTTCCCCGAAGCCTTATTCTCACCCGTCCCCTAATCCTAACCCGTACGCTAACACTAACCCGCGCCCTCAAACGTACGCTCCCCCTAAAGCGTTGTCGTACCCTCCCCTGGACCCTAAACCGTCCCCGTCCCCTAACCCTAACCCTAGCCCGAACCCTAACCCTAACACTTCCCCGAAGCCTGACCCTCACCCGTCCCCTAATCCTAACCCGTACGCTAACACTAACCCGCGCCCTCAAACGTACGCTCCCCCTAAAGCGTTGTCGTACCCTCCCCTGGACCCTAAACCGTCCCCGTTCCCTAACCCTAACCCTAGCCCGAACCCTAACCCTAACCCTTCCCCGAAGCCTGACCCTCACTCGTCCTCTAATCCTAAGCCGTACACTAACACTAACCCGCGCCCTCACACGTACACTCCCCCTAAAGCGTTGTCGTACCCTCACCTGGACCCTAAATCGTCCTCGTGCCCTAACCCTAACCCTAGCCCGAACCCTAGCCCTAACCCTTCCCCGAAGCCTGATTCTCACCCGTCCCCTAATCCTAACCCGTACGCTAACACTAACCCGCGCCCTCACACGTACGCTCCCCCTAAAGCGTTGTCGTACCCTCCCCTGGACCCTAAACCTTCCCCGTCCCCTAAACCTAACCCTAGCCCGAACCCTAACACTAACCCTTCCCCGAAGCCTGACCCTCACCCGTCCCCTAATCCTAACTCTTACGCTAACACTAACCCTCGCCCTCACACGTACGCTCCCCATAAAGCGTTGTCGTGCCCTCCCCTGGACCCTAAACCGTCCCCGTCCCCTAACCCTAACCCTAGGCCGAACCCTAACCCTAACCCTTCCCCGAAGCCTGACACTCACCCGTCCCCTAATCGCAACCCGTACGCTAACACTAACCCGCGCCCTCACATGTACGCTCCCCATAAAGCGTTGTCGTACCCTCCCCTGGACCCTAAACCGTCCCCGTCCCCTAACCCTAACCCTAGGCCGAACCCTAACCCTAAACCTTCCCAGAAGCCTGACCCTCACCCGTCCCGTAATCCTAACCCGTACGCTAACACTAACCCGCGCCCTCACACGTACGCTCCCCCTAAAGCGTTGTCGTACCCTCCCCTGGACCCTAAATCGTCCCCGTCCCCTCACCCTAACCCTAGCCCGAACCATAACCCTAACCCTTCCCTGAAGCCTGACCCTCACCCGTCCCTTAACCCTAACCCGTACGCTAACACTAACCCGCGCCCTCACACGTACGCTCCCCCTAAAGCATTGTCTTACCCTCCCCTGGACCCTAAACAGTCCCCGTCCCCTGACCCTAACCCTAGCCCGAACCCTAACCCTAACCCTTCCCCGAAGCCTGACCCTCACCCGTCCCCTAACCCTAACCCGTACGCTAACACTAACCCACGCCCTCACACGTACGCTCGCCCTAAAGCATTGTCTTACCCTCCCCTGGACCCTAAACCGTCCCCGTCCCCTAACCCTAACCCTAGCCAGAACCCTAACCCTACCCCTTCCCCGAAGCCTGACCCTCACCCGTCCCCTAATCCTAACACGTACGCTAACACTAACCCGCGCCCTCACACGTACGCTCCCCCTAAAGCGTTGTCGTACCCTCCTCTGGATCCTAAGCCGTCCCCGTCCCCTAACCCTAACCCTAGCCCGAACCCTAACCCTAACCCTTCCCCGAAGCCTGACCCTCACCCGTCCCCTAATCCTAACCCGTACGCTAACACTAACCCGCGCCCTCACACGTACGCTCCCCCTAAAGCGTTGTCGTACCCTCCCCTGGACCCTAAACCGTCCCCGTCCCATAACCCTAACGCTAGCCCGAACCCTAACCCTAACCCTTCCCCGAAGCCTGACCCTCAGCCGTCCCCTAATCCTAACCCGTACGCTAACACTAACCCACGCCCTCACACGTACGCTCCCCCTAAAGCGTTGTCGTACCCTCCTCTGGAACCTAAGCCGTCCCCGTCCCCTAACCCTAACCCTAGCCCGAACCCTAAACCTAACCCTTCCCCGAAGCCTGACCCTCACCCGTCCCCTAATCCTAACCCGTACGCTAACACTAACCCACGCCCTCACACGTACGCTCCCCCTAAAGTGTTGTCGTACCCTCCCGTGAAACTTAAACCGTCCCCGTCCCCTAACCCTAAACCTAGCCCGAACCCTACCCCTAACACTTCCCCGAAGCCTGACGCTCACCCATCCCCTAATCGTAAACCGTACGCTAACACTAACCCGCGCCCTCACACGTACGCTCCCCCTAAAGTGTTGTCGTACCCTCCCCTGGACCCTAAACCATCCCCATCCCCTAACCCTAACCCTAGCCCGAACCCTAACCCTAAACCTTCCCCGAAACATGACCCTCACCCGTCCGCTAATCCTAACCCATACGCTAACACTAACCCGTGCCCTCACACGTACGCTCCCCCTAAAGCGTTGTCGTACCCTCCCCTGGACCCTGAACCGTCCCCGTCCCCTAACCCTAACCCTAGGCCGAACCCTAACTCTAAACCTTCCCCGAAGCCTGACTCTCACCCGTCCCCTAATCCTAACCCGTACGCTAACACTAACCCGCGCCCTCACGCGTACGCTCCCCATAAAGCGTTGTCGTACCCTCCCCTGGACCCTAAACCGTCCCCGTCCCCTAACCCTAACCCTAGCCCGCACCCTAACCCTAACCCTTCCCCGAAGCCTGACCCTCACCCGTCCCCTAATCCTAACACGTACGCTAACACTAACCCGCGCCCTCACACGTACGCTCCCCCTAAAGTGTTGTCGTACCCTCCCCTGAAACTTAAACCGTCCCCGTCCCCTAACCCTAAACCTAGCCCGAACCCTAACCCTAACGCTTCCCCTAAGCCTGACCCTCACCCATCCCCTAATCCTAACCCGTACGCTAACACTAACCCGCGCCCTCACACGTACGCTCCCCTTAAAGCGTTGTCGTACCCTCCCCTGGACCCTAAACCGTCCCCTAACCCTAACCCTAACCCTAGCCCGAACCCTAACCCTACCCCTTCCCCGAAGCCTGACCCTCACCCGTCCCCTAATCCTAACCCGTACGCTAACACTAACCGGCGCCCTCTCACGTACGCTCCCCCTAAAGCGTTGTCGTACCCTCCCCTGGACCGTAAGCCGTCCCCGTCCCCTAACCCTAACCCTAGCCCGAACCCTAACCCTAACCCTTCCCCGAAGCCTGACCCTCACCCATCCCCTAATCCTAACCCGTACGCTAACACTAACCCGCGCCCTCACATGTACCATCCCCCTAAAGCGTTGTCGTACCCTCCCCTGAAACTTAAACCATCCCCGTCCCTTAACACTAAACCTAGCCCGAACCCTAACCCTAACCCTTCCCCGAAGCCTGACCCTCACCCATCCAATAATCCTAACCCGTACGCTAACACTAACCCGCGCCCTCACACGTACGCTCCCCTTAAAGCGTTGTCGTACCCTCCTCTGGACCCTAAACCGTCCCCATGCCCTAACCCTAACCCTAGCCCGAACCCTAACCCTAACCCTTCCCCGAAGCCTGATTCTCACCCGTCCCCTAATCCTAACCCGTACGCTAACACTAACCCGCGCCCTCACACGTACGCTCCCCCTAAAGCGTTGTCGTACCCTCCCCTGGACCCTAAACCGTCCCCGTAACCTAACCCTAACCCTAGCCCGAACCCTAACCCTAACACTTCCCTGAAGCCTGACCCTCACACGTCCCCTAATCCTAACCCGTATGCTAACACTAACCCGCGCCCTCACACATACGCTCCCCCTGAAGCGTTGTCGTACCCTCCCCTGGACCCTAAACCGTCCCCGTCCCCTAAACCTAACCCTAGCCCGAACCCTAACACTAACACTTCCCCGAAGCCTGACCCTCACCCGTCCCCTAATCCTAACTCTTACGCTAACACTAACCCGCGCCCTTACACGTACGCTCCCCTTAAAGCGTTCCCGTACCCTCCCCTGGACCCTAAACCGTCCCTGTCCCCTAACCCTAACCCTAGCCCGAACCCTGACCCTAACCCTTCCCCGAAGCCTGACCCTCACCAGTCCCATAATCCTAACCCGTACGCTAACACTAACTCGCGCCCGCACACGTACGCTCCCCCTAAAGCGTTGTCGTACCCTCCCCTGGACCCTAAACCGTCCCCGTCCCCTAACCCTAACCCTAGCCCGAACCCTAACCCTAACCCTTCCCCGAAGCCTGACCCTCACTCGTCCTCTAATCCTAAGCCGTACACTAACACTAACCCGCCCCCTCACACGTACACTCCCCCTAAAGCATTGTCGTACCCTCACCTGGACCCTAAAACGTCCTCGTGCCCTAACCCTAACCCTAGCCCGAACCCTAACCCTAACCCTTCCCCGAAGCCTGACCCTCACCCGTCCCCTAACCCTAACCCGTACGCTAACACTAACCCGCGCCCTCACACGTACGCTCCCCCTAAATCATTGTCTTACCCTCCCCTGGACCCTAAACCGTCCCCGTACCCTAACCCTAACCCTAGCCCGAACCCTAACCCTAACCCTTCCCCGAAGCCTGACCCTCACCCGTCCCCTAATCCTAACCCGTACGCTAACACTAATCCGCGCCCTCACACGTACGCTCCCCTTAAAGCGTTGTCGTACCCTCCCCTGGACCCTAAATCGTCCCCATGCCCTAACCCTAACCCTAGCCCGAACCCTAACCCTAACCCTTCCCCGAAGCCTGATTCTCACCCGTCCCCTAATCCTAACCCGTACGCTAACACTAACCCGCGCCCTCAAACGTACGCTCCCCCTAAAGCGTTGTCGTACCCTCCCCTGGACCCTAAACCGTCCCCGTCCCCTAACCCTAACCCTAGCCCGAACTCTAACCCTAACACTTCCCCGAAGCCTGACCCTCACACGTCCCCTAATCCTAACCCGTACGCTAACACTAACCCGCGCCCTCACACATACGCTCCCCCTGAAGCGTTGTAGTACCTTCCCCTGGACCCTAAACCGTCCCCGTCCCCTAAACCTAACCCTAGCCCGAACCCTAACACTAACCCTTCCCCGAAGCCTGACCCTCACCCGTCCCCTAATCCTAACTCTTACGCTAACACTAACCCGCGCCCTTACACGTACGCTCCCCTTAAAGCGTTGCCGTACCCTCCCCTGGACCCTAAACCGTCCCCGTCCCCTAACCCTAACCCTAGCCCGAACCCTGACCCTAACCCTTCCCCGAAGCCTGACCCTCACCCGTCCCCTAATCCTAACCCGTACGCTAACACTAACCCGCGCCCTTACACGTACGCTCCCCTTAAAGCGTTGCCGTACCCTCCCCTGGACCCTAAACCGTCCCCGTCCCCTAACCCTAACCCTAGCCCGAACCCTGACCCTAACCCTTCCCCGAAGCCTGACCCTCACCCGTCCCCTAATCCTAACCCGTACGCTAACACTAACCCGCGCCCTCACACGTACGCTCCCCCTAATGCGTTGTCGTACCCTCCCCTGGACCCTAAACCGTCCCCGTCCCCTAACCCTAACCCTAGCCCGAACGCTAACCCTAACCCTTCCCCGAAGCCTGACCCTCACCCGTCCCCTAATCCTAAACCGTACGCTAACACTACCCCGCGCCCTCACACGTACGCTCCCCCTAAAGCGTTGTCGTACCCTCCCCTGGACCCTAAACCGTCCACGTCCCCTAACCCTAACCCTAGCCCGAACCCTAACCCTAACCCTTCCCCGAAGCCTGACCCTCACCCGTCCCCTAATCCTATCCCATACGCTAACACTAACCCGCGCCCTCACACGTACGCTGCCCCTAAAGTGTTGTCGTACCCTCCCCTGGACCCTAAACCGTCCCCGTCCCCTAACCCTAACCCTAGCCCGAACCCTAACCCTAACCCTTCCCCGAAGCCTGACCCTCACCCGTCCCCTAATCCTAACCCGTACGCTAACACTAACCCGCGCCCTCACGCGTACGCTCCCCCTAAAGCGTTGTCGTACCCTCCCCTGGACCCTAAACCGTCCCCGTCCCCTAACCCTAACCCTAGCCCGAACGCTAACCCTAACCCTTCCCCGAAGCCTGACCCTCACCCGTCCCCTAATCCTAACCCGTACGCTAACACTAACCCGCGCCCTCACACATACGCTCCCCCTAAAGCGTTGTCGAAACCTCCCGTGGACCCTAAACCGTCCCCGTCCCCTAACCCTAACCCTAGCCCGAACCCTAACCCTAACACTTCCCCGAAGCCTGACCCTCACCCGTCCCCTAATCCTAACCCGTACGCTAACACTAACCCGCGCGCTCACACGTACGCTCCCCCTAAAGCGTTGTCGTACCCTCCCCTGGACCCTAAACCGTCCCCGTCCCCTAACCCTAACCCTAGCCCGAACGCTAACCCTAACCCTTCCCCGAAGCCTGACCCTCACCCGTCCCCTAATCCTAACCCGTACGCTAACACTAACCCGCGCCCTCACACGTACGCTCCCCCTAAAGCATTGTCGTAACCCCCCCTGGACCCTAAACCGTCCCCGTCCCCTAACCCTAACCCTAGCCCGAACCCTAACCCTAACCCTTCCCCGAAGCGTGACCCTCACCCGTCCCCTAATCCTAACCCGTACGCTAACACTAACCCGCGCCCTCACATGTACGCTCCCCCAAGAGTGTTGTCGTACCCTCACCTGGACCCTAAACCGTCCCCGTCCCCTAACCCTAACCCTAGCCTGAACGCTAACCCTAACACTTCCCCGAAGCCTGACCCTCACCCGTCCCCTAATCCTAACCCGTACGCTAACACTAACCCGCGCCCTCACACGTACGCTCCCCCTAAAGCGTTGTCGTACCCTCCCCTGGACCCTAAACCGTCCCCGTCCCCTAACCCTAACCCTAGCCCGAACCCTAACCCTAACCCTTCCCCGAAGCCTGACCCTCACCCGTCCCCTAATCCTAACCCGTACGCTAACACTAACCCGCGCCCTCACATGTACGCTCCCCATAAAGCGTTGTCGTACCCTCCCCTGGACCCTAAACCGTCCCCGTCCCCTAACGCTAACCCTAGCCCGAACCCTAACCCTAACCCTTCCCCGAAGCCTGACCGTCACCCGTCCCCTAACCCTAACCCGTACGCTAACACTAAACCGCGCCGTGACACGTACGCTCCACCTAAAGGATTGTCTTACACTCCCCTGGACGCTAAACCGTCCCCGTCCCCTAACCCTAACCCTAGCTCGAACCCTAACCCTAACTCTTCCCCGAAGCCTGACCCTCACCCGTCCCCTAACCCTAACCCGTACGCTAAAACTAACCCGCGCCCTCACACGTACGCTCCCCCTAAATCATTGTCTTACCCTCCCCTGGACCCTAAACCGTCCCCTAACCCTAACCCTAACCCTAGCCCGAACCCTAACCCTACCCCTTCCCCGAAGCCTGACCCTCACCCGTCCCCTAATCCTAACCCGTACGCTAACACTAACCCGCGCCCTCACACGTACGCTCCCCCTAAAGCGTTGTCGTACCCTCCCCTGGATCCTAAGCCGTCCCCGTCCCCTAACCCTAACCCTAGCCCGAACCCTAACCCTAACCCTTCCCCGAAGCCTGACCCTCACCCATCCCCTAATCCTAACCCGTACGCTAACACTAACCCGCGCCCTCACACGTACGCTCCCCCTAAAGCGTTGTCGTACCCTCCCCTGAAACTTAAACCATCCCCGTCCCCTAACACTAAACCTAGCCCGAACCCTAACCCTAACCCTTCCCCGAAGCCTGACCCTCACCCATCCCCTAATCCTAACCCGTACGCTAACACTAACCCGTGCCCTCACATGTACGCTCCCCCTAAAGCGTTGTCGTACCCTCCCCTGAAACTTAAACCATCCCCGTCCCCTAACACTAAACCTAGCCCGAACCCTAACCCTAACCCTTCCCCGAAGCCTGACCCTCACCCATCCCCTAATCCTAACCCGTACGCTAACACTAACCCGCGCCCTCACACGTACGCTCCCCTTAAAGCGTTGTCGTACCCTCCCCTGGACCCTAAACCGTCCCCATGCCCTAACCCTAACCCTAGCCCGAACCCTAACCCTAACCCTTCCCCGAAGCCTTATTCTCACCCGTCCCCTAATCCTAACCCGTACGCTAACACTAACCCGCGCCCTCAAACGTACGCTCCCCCTAAAGCGTTGTCGTACCCTCCCCTGGACCCTAAACCGTCCCCGTCCCCTAACCCTAACCCTAGCCCGAACCCTAACCCTAACACTTCCCCGAAGCCTGACCCTCACCCGTCCCCTAATCCTAACCCGTACGCTAACACTAACCCGCGCCCTCAAACGTACGCTCCCCCTAAAGCGTTGTCGTACCCTCCCCTGGACCCTAAACCGTCCCCGTTCCCTAACCCTAACCCTAGCCCGAACCCTAACCCTAACCCTTCCCCGAAGCCTGACCCTCACTCGTCCTCTAATCCTAAGCCGTACACTAACACTAACCCGCGCCCTCACACGTACACTCCCCCTAAAGCGTTGTCGTACCCTCACCTGGACCCTAAATCGTCCTCCTGCCCTAACCCTAACCCTAGCCCGAACCCTAGCCCTAACCCTTCCCCGAAGCCTGATTCTCACCCGTCCCTAATCCTAACCCGTACGCTAACACTAACCCGCGCCCTCACACGTACGCTCCCCCTAAAGCGTTGTCGTACCCTCCCCTGGACCCTAAACCTTCCCCGTCCCCTAAACCTAACCCTAGCCCGAACCCTAACACTAACCCTTCCCCGAAGCCTGACCCTCACCCGTCCCCTAATCCTAACTCTTACGCTAACACTAACCCTCGCCCTCACACGTACGCTCCCCATAAAGCGTTGTCGTGCCCTCCCCTGGACCCTAAACCGTCCCCGTCCCCTAACCCTAACCCTAGGCCGAACCCTAACCCTAACCCTTCCCCGAAGCCTGACACTCACCCGTCCCCTAATCGCAACCCGTACGCTAACACTAACCCGCGCCCTCACACGTACGCTCCCCATAAAGCGTTGTCGTACCCTCCCCTGGACCCTAAACCGTCCCCGTCCCCTAACCCTAACCCTAGGCCGAACCCTAACCCTAAACCTTCCCAGAAGCCTGACCCTCACCCGTCCCGTAATCCTAACCCGTACGCTAACACTAACCCGCGCCCTCACACGTACGCTCCCCCTAAAGCGTTGTCGTACCCTCCCCTGGACCCTAAATCGTCCCCGTCCCCTCACCCTAACCCTAGCCCGAACCCTAACCCTAACCCTTCCCTGAAGCCTGACCCTCACCCGTCCCTTAACCCTAACCCGTACGCTAACACTAACCCGCGCCCTCACACGTACGCTCCCCCTAAAGCATTGTCTTACCCTCCCCTGGACCCTAAACAGTCCCCGTCCCCTGACCCTAACCCTAGCCCGAACCCTAACCCTAACCCTTCCCCGAAGCCTGACCCTCACCCGTCCCCTAACCCTAACCCGTACGCTAACACTAACCCACGCCCTCACACGTACGCTCGCCCTAAAGCATTGTCTTACCCTCCCCTGGACCCTAAACCGTCCCCGTCCCCTAACCCTAACCCTAGCCAGAACCCTAACCCTACCCCTTCCCCGAAGCCTGACCCTCACCCGTCCCCTAATCCTAACACGTACGCTAACACTAACCCGCGCCCTCACACGTACGCTCCCCCTAAAGCGTTGTCGTACCCTCCTCTGGATCCTAAGCCGTCCCCGTCCCCTAACCCTAACCCTAGCCCGAACCCTAACCCTAACCCTTCCCCGAAGCCTGACCCTCACCCGTCCCCTAATCCTAACCCGTACGCTAACACTAACCCGCGCCCTCACACGTACGCTCCCCCTAAAGCGTTGTCGTACCCTCCCCTGGACCCTAAACCGTCCCCGTCCCATAACCCTAACGCTAGCCCGAACCCTAACCCTAACCCTTCCCCGAAGCCTGACCCTCAGCCGTCCCCTAATCCTAACCCGTACGCTAACACTAACCCACGCCCTCACACGTACGCTCCCCCTAAAGCGTTGTCGTACCCTCCTCTGGAACCTAAGCCGTCCCCGTCCCCTAACCCTAACCCTAGCCCGAACCCTAACCCTAACCCTTCCCCGAAGCCTGACCCTCACCCGTCCCCTAATCCTAACCCGTACGCTAACACTAACCCACGCCCTCACACGTACGCTCCCCCTAAAGTGTTGTCGTACCCTCCCGTGAAACTTAAACCGTCCCCGTCCCCTAACCCTAAACCTAGCCCGAACCCTACCCCTAACACTTCCCCGAAGCCTGACGCTCACCCATCCCCTAATCGTAAACCGTACGCTAACACTAACCCGCGCCCTCACACGTACGCTCCCCCTAAAGTGTTGTCGTACCCTCCCCTGGACCCTAAACCATCCCCATCCCCTAACCCTAACCCTAGCCCGAACCCTAACCCTAAACCTTCCCCGAAACATGACCCTCACACGTCCGCTAATCCTAACCCGTACGCTAACACTAACCCGTGCCCTCACACGTACGCTCCCCCTAAAGCGTTGTCGTACCCTCCCCTGGACCCTGAACCGTCCCCGTCCCCTAACCCTAACCCTAGGCCGAACCCTAACCCTAAACCTTCCCCGAAGCCTGACTCTCACCCGTCCCCTAATCCTAACCCGTACGCTAACACTAACCCGCGCCCTCACGCGTACGCTCCCCATAAAGCGTTGTCGTACCCTCCCCTGGACCCTAAACCGTCCCCGTCCCCTAACCCTAACCCTAGCCCGCACCCTAACCCTAACCCTTCCCCGAAGCCTGACCCTCACCCGTTCCCTAATCCTAACACGTACGCTAACACTAACCCGCGCCCTCACACGTACGCTCCCCCTAAAGTGTTGTCGTACCCTCCCCTGAAACTTAAACCGTCCCCGTCCCCTAACCCTAAACCTAGCCCGAACCCTAACCCTAACGCTTCCCCTAAGCCTGACCCTCACCCATCCCCTAATCCTAACCCGTACGCTAACACTAACCCGCGCCCTCACACGTACGCTCCCCTTAAAGCGTTGTCGTACCCTCCCCTGGACCCTAAACCGTCCCCTAACCCTAACCCTAACCCTAGCCCGAACCCTAACCCTACCCCTTCCCCGAAGCCTGACCCTCACCCGTCCCCTAATCCTAACCCGTACGCTAACACTAACCGGCGCCCTCTCACGTACGCTCCCCCTAAAGCGTTGTCGTACCCTCCCCTGGACCGTAAGCCGTCCCCGTCCCCTAACCCTAACCCTAGCCCGAACCCTAACCCTAACCCTTCCCCGAAGCCTGACCCTCACCCATCCCCTAATCCTAACCCGTACGCTAACACTAACCCGCGCCCTCACATGTACCATCCCCCTAAAGCGTTGTCGTACCCTCCCCTGAAACTTAAACCATCCCCGTCCCTTAACACTAAACCTAGCCCGAACCCTAACCCTAACCCTTCCCCGAAGCCTGACCCTCACCCATCCAATAATCCTAACCCGTACGCTAACACTAACCCGCGCCCTCACACGTACGCTCCCCTTAAAGCGTTGTCGTACCCTCCTCTGGACCCTAAACCGTCCCCATGCCCTAACCCTAACCCTAGCCCGAACCCTAACCCTATCCCTTCCCCGAAGCCTGATTCTCACCCGTCCCCTAATCCTAACCCGTACGCTAACACTAACCCGCGCCCTCACACGTACGCTCCCCCTAAAGCGTTGTCGTACCCTCCCCTGGACCCTAAACCGTCCCCGTAACCTAACCCTAACCCTAGCCCGAACCCTAACCCTAACACTTCCCTGAAGCCTGACCCTCACACGTCCCCTAATCCTAACCCGTATGCTAACACTAACCCGCGCCCTCACACATACGCTCCCCCTGAAGCGTTGTCGTACCCTCCCCTGGACCCTAAACCGTCCCCGTCCCCTAAACCTAACCCTAGCCCGAACCCTAACACTAACACTTCCCCGAAGCCTGACCCTCACCCGTCCCCTAATCCTAACTCTTACGCTAACACTAACCCGCGCCCTTACACGTACGCTCCCCTTAAAGCGTTCCCGTACCCTCCCCTGGACCCTAAACCGTCCCTGTCCCCTAACCCTAACCCTAGCCCGAACCCTGACCCTAACCCTTCCCCGAAGCCTGACCCTCACCAGTCCCATAATCCTAACCCGTACGCTAACACTAACTCGCGCCCGCACACGTACGCTCCCCCTAAAGCGTTGTCGTACCCTCCCCTGGACCCTAAACCGTCCCCGTCCCCTAACCCTAACCCTAGCCCGAACCCTAACCCTAACCCTTCCCCGAAGCCTGACCCTCACCCGTCCCCTAATCCTAACCCTTACGCTAACACTAACCCGCGCCCTCGCGCGTACACTCCCCCTAATGCGTTGTCGTACCCTCCCCTGGACACTAAACCGTCCCCGTCCCCTAACCCTAACCCTAGCCCGAACCCTAAGCCTAACCCTTCCCCGAAGCCTGACCCTCACCCGTCCCCTAAACCTAACCCGTACGCTAACACTAACCCGCGCCCTCACACGTACGCTGCCCCTAAAGTGTTGTCGTACCCTCCCCTGGACCCTAAACCGTCCCCGTCCCCTAACCCTAACCCTAGCCCGAACCCTAACCCTAACCCTTCCCCGATGCCTGACCCTCACCCGTCCCCTAATCCTAACCCGTACGCTAACACTAACCCGCGCCCTCACGCGTACGCTCCCCCTAAAGCATTGTCGTACCCTCCCCTGGACCCTAAACCGTCCCCGTCCCCTAACCCTAACCCTAGCCCGAATCTAAGCCTAACCCTTCCCCGAAGCCTGACCCTCACCCGTCCCCTAAACCTAACCCGTACGCTAACACTAACCCGCGCCCTCACACGTACGCTGCCCCTAAAGCGTTGTCGTACCCTCCCCTGGACCCTAAACCGTCCCCGTCCCCTAACCCTAAACCTAGCCCGAACCCTAACCCTAACACTTCCCCGAAGCCTGACTCTCACCCGTCCCCTAATCCTAACCGGTACGCTAACACTAACCCGCGCCCTCACACTCACGCTCACCCTAAAGTTTTGTTATACCCTCATCTGGACCCTAAACCGTCCCTGTCCCGTAACCCTAACCCTAGCCCGAACGCTAAACCTAACCCATCCCCGAAGCCTGACCCTCACCGTCCCCTAATCCTAACCCGTACGCTAACACTAACCCGCGCCCTCACACGCACGCTCCCGCTAAAGCATTGTCGTACCCTCACCTGGACCCTAAACCGTCCCCGTCCCCTAACGCTAACCATTTCCCGAACCCTAAACCTAGCCCTTCCCCGAAGCCTGACCCTCACCCATCCCGTAATCCTAACCCGTATGCTAACACTAACCCACGCCCTCACTCGCACGCTCTCCCTAAATCGTTGTCGTACCCTGACCTGGACCCTAAACCGTCCCCGTCCCCTAACCCTAACCCTAGCCCGAACCGTAACCCTAACCCTTCCCCGAAGCCTGACCCTCACCCTTCCCCTAATCCTAATTCGGACGCTAACACTAACCCATGCCCTCACTCGCACGCTCCCCCTAATGCGTTGTTGTACCCTCACCTGGACCCTACACCGTCCCCATTCCCTAACCCTAACCCTAGCCCGAACCCTAACCCTAACCCTTCCCCGAAGCCTGACCCTCACCCATCCCCTAATCCTACACCGTACGATAACACTAACCTGCGCCCTCACACGCACGCTCCCCCTAAAGTGTTGTCGTACCCTCACCTGGACCATAAACCGTCCCCGTCCCCTAACCCTAACCCTAGCCCGAACCCTAACCCTAACCCTTCCCCGAAGCCTGACCCTCACCCATCCCCTAATCCTAACCCGTACGCTAACACTAACCCTCGCCCTCACACGCCCGCTACCCCTAAAGCGTTGTCGTACCATCACCTGGACCCTAAACCGTCCCCGTCCCGTAACCCTAACACAAGCCTTAACCCAAACCCTAACCCTTCCCCGAAGCCTGACCTTCACCCGTCCCCTAATCCTAACATGTACACTAACACTAACCTGCGCCCTCACCCGCACGCTCCCCCTAAAGTGTTGTCGTACCCTCACCTGGACCCTAAACCGTCCCCGTCCCCTAACCCTAACCCTAGCCCTAAAACTTACCGTAACCCTTCCCAGAAGACTGACCCTCACCCGTCCCCTAATACTAACCCGTACACTAACACCAACCCACGCCCTCACACGCATGCTCCCCCTAAAGGATTGTTGTACACTCAATTGGATCCTAAACCATCCCCGTCCCCTAACCCTAACCCTAGTCCGAACCCTAACCCTAACACTTCCCTGAGGCCTGACCATCACCCGTCCCCTAATCCTAACCGGTACGCTAACACTAACCTGCGCCCTCACACGTACGGTGCCCCTAAAGTGTTGTCGTACCCTCCCCTGGACCCTAAACCGTCCCCGTCCCCTAACCCTAACCCTAGCCCGAACCCTAACCCTAACCCTTCCCTGAAGCCTGACCCTCACCCGTCCCCTAATCCTAACCCGTACGCTAACACTAACCCGCGCCCTCACGCGTACGCTCCCCCTAAAGCGTTGTCGTACCCTCCCCTGGACCCTAAGCCGTCGCCGTCCCGTAACCCTAACCCTAGCGCGAACCCTAAGCCTAACCCTTCCCCGAAGCCTGACCCTCACCCGTCCCCTAATCCTAACCCGTAAACTAACACTAACCCGCGCCCTCACACGTACGCTGCCCCTAAAGTGTTGTCGTACCCTCCCGTGGACCCTAAACCGTCCCCGTCCCCTAACCCTAACCCTAGCCCGAACCCTAACCCTAACACTTCCCCGAAGCCTGACCCTCACCCGTCCCCTAATCCTAACCCGTACGCTAACACTAACCCGCGCCCTAACGCGTACGCTCCCCCTAAAGCATTGTCGTACCCTCCCCTGGACCCTAAACCGTCCCCGTCCCCTAACCCTAACCCTAGCCCGAACCCTATCCCTAACACTTCCCCGAAGCCTGACCCTCACCCGTCCCCTAATCCTAACCCGTACGCTAACACTAACCCGCGCCCTCACACGTACGCTCCCCCTAATGCATTGTCGTAACCTCCCCTGGACCCTAAACCGTCCCCGTCCCCTAACCCTAACCCTAGCCCGAACGCTAACCCTAACCCTTCCCCGAAGCCTGACCCTCAACCGTCCCCTAATCCTAACCCGTAGGCTAACACTAACCCGCGCCCTCACACGTACGCTCCCCCTAAAGCGTTGTCGTACCCTCCCCTGGACCCTAAACCGTCCCCGTACCCTAACCCTAACCCTAGCCCGAACCCTAAGCCTAAAACTTCCCCGAAGCCTGACCCTCACCCGTCCCCTAATCCTAACCCATACGCTAACACCAACCCGCGCCCTCCCACGTACGCTGCCCCTAAAGTGTTGTCGTACCCTCCCCTGGACCCTAAACCGTCCCCGTCCACTAACCCTAACCCTAGCCCGAACCCTAACCCTAACCCTTCCCCGAAGCCTGACCCTCACCCGTCCCCTAATCCTAACCCGTACGCTAACACTAACCCGCGCCCCCACACATACGCTCCCCCTAAAGCATTGTCGTAACCTCCCGTGGACCCTAAACCGTCCCCGTCGCCTAACCCTAACCCTAGCCCGAACGCAAACCCTAACCCTTACCCGAAGCCTGACCCTCACCCGTCCCCTAATCCTAACCCGTACGCTAACACTAACCCGCGCCCTCACACGTACGCTCCCCCTAAAGCGTTGTCGTACCCTCCCCTGGACCCTAAACCGTCCCCGTCCCCTAACCCTAACCCTAGCCCGAACCCTAACCCTAACCCTTCCCCGAAGCCTGACCCTCACTCGTTCCCTAATCCTAACCCGTACGCTAACACTAACCTGCGCCCTCACACGTACGCTCCCCCTAAAGCATTGTCGTAACCTCCCCTGATCCCTAAACCGTCCCCGTCCCCTAACACTAACCCTAGCCCGAAAGCTAACCCTAAACCTTCCCCGAAGCCTGACCCTCACCCGTACCCTAATCCTAACCCGTACGCTAACACTAACCCGCGCCCTCACACGTACACTCTCCCTAAAGCGTTGTCGTACCCTCCCCTGGACCCTAAACCGTCCCCGTCCCCTAACCCTAACCCTAGCCCGAACCCTAAGCTTAAAACTTCCCCGAAGCCTGACCCTCACCCGTCCCCTATTCCTAACCCGTACGCTAACACTAACCCGCGCCCTCACACGTACGCTCCCCCTAAAGCGTTGTCGTACCCTCCTCTGGACCCTAAACCGTCCCCGTCCCCTAACCCTAACCCTAGCCCGAACCCTAACCCTAACCCTTCCCCGAAGCGTGACCCTTACCCGTCCCCTAATCCTAACCCGTACGCTAACACTAACCCGCGCCCTCACACGTACGCTCCCCCTAAAGCATTGTCGTAACCTCCCCTGGACCCTAAACCGTCCCCGTCCCCTAACTCTAACCCTAGCCCGAACCCTAACCCTAACCCTTCCCCGAAGCCTGACCCTCACCCGTCCCCTAATCCTAACCCGTACGCTAACACTAACCCGCGCCCTCACGCGTACGCTCCCCCTAAAGCGTTGTCGTACCCTCCCCTGGACCCTAAACCGTCCCCATCCCCTAAACCTAACCCTAGCCCGAACCCTAAGCCTAACACTTCCCCGAAGCCTGACTCTCACCCGTCCTCTAATCCTAACCCGTACGCTAACACTAACCCACGCCCTAACGCGTACGCTCCCCCTAAAGCGTTGTCGTACCCTCCCCTGGACCCTAAACCGTCCCCGTCCCCTAACCCTAACCCTAGCCCGAACCCTAACCCTAACCCTTCCCCGAAGCCTGACCCTCACCCGTCCCCTAATCCTAACCCGTACGCTAACACTAACCCGCGCCCTCACACATACGCTCCCCCTAAAGCATTGTCGTAACCTCCCGTGGACCCTAAACCGTCCCCGTCCCCTAACCCTAACCCTAGCCCGAACGCTAACCCTAACCCTTACCCGAAGCCTGACCCTCACCCGTCCCCTAATCCTAACCCGTACGCTAACACTAACCCGCGCCCTCACACGTACGCTCCCCCTAAAGCGTTGTCGTACCTTCCCCTGGACCCTAAACCGTCCCCGTCCCCTAACCCTAACCCTAGCCCGAACCCTAACCCTAACACTTCCCGAAAGCCTGACCCTTACCCGTCCCCTAATCCTAACCCGTACGCTAACACTAACCCGCGCTCTCACACGTACGCTCCCCCTAAAGCATTGTCGTAACCTCCCCTGGACCCTAAACCGTCCCCGTCCCCTAACCCTAACCTAGCCCGATCGCTAACCCTACCCCTTCCCCGAAGCCTGAACCTCACCCGTCCCCTAATCCTAACCCGTAGGCTAACACTAACCCGCGCCCTCACACGTACGCTCCCCCTAAAGCAGTGTCGTACCCTCCCCTGGACCCTAAACTGTCCCCGTCCCCTAACCCTAACCCTAGCCCGAACCCTAACCCTAACACTTCCCCGAAGCCTGACCCTCACCCGTCCCCTAATCCTAACCCTTACGCTAACACTAACCCGCGCCCTCGCGCGTACACTCCCCCTAAAGCGTTGTCGTACCCTCCCCTGGACCCTAAACCGTCCCCGTCCCCTAACCCTAACCCTAGCCCGAACCCTAAGCCTAACCCTTCCCCGAAGCCTGACCCTCACCCGTCCCCTAAACCTAACCCGTACGCTAACACTAACCCGCGCCCTCACACGTACGCTGCCCCTAAAGTGTTGTCGTACCCTCCCCTGGACCCTAAACCGTCCCCGTCCCCTAACCCTAACCCTAGCCCGAACCCTAACCCTAACCCTTCCCCGATGCCTGACCCTCACCCGTCCCCTAATCCTAACCCGTACGCTAACACTAACCCGCGCCCTCACGCGTACGCTCCCCCTAAAGCATTGTCGTACCCTCCCCTGGACCCTAAACCGTCCCCGTCCCCTAACCCTAACCCTAGCCCGAATCTAAGCCTAACCCTTCCCCGAAGCCTGACCCTCACCCGTCCCCTAAACCTAACCCGTACGCTAACACTAACCCGCGCCCTCACACGTACGCTGCCCCTAAAGTGTTGTCGTACCCTCCCCTGGACCCTAAACCGTCCCCGTCCCCTAACCCTAACCCTAGCCCGAACCCTAACCCTAACCCTTCCCCGATGCCTGACCCTCACCCGTCCCCTAATCCTAACCCGTACGCTAACACTAACCCGCGCCCTCACGCGTACGCTCCCCCTAAAGCATTGTCGTACCCTCCCCTGGACCCTAAACCGTCCCCGTCCCCTAACCCTAACCCTAGCCCGAATCTAAGCCTAACCCTTCCCCGAAGCCTGACCCTCACCCGTCCCCTAAACCTAACCCGTACGCTAACACTAAACCGCGCCCTCACACGTACGCTGCCCCTAAAGCGTTGTCGTACCCTCCCCTGGACCCTAAACCGTCCCCGTCCCCTAACCCTAAACCTAGCCCGAACCCTAACCCTAACACTTCCCTGAAGCCTGACTCTCACCCGTCCCCTAATCCTAACCCGTACGCTAACACTAACCCGCGCCCTCACACGTACGCTGCCCCTAAAGCGTTGTCGTACCCTCCCCTGGACCCTAAACCGTCCCCGTCCCCTAACCCTAACCCTAGCCCGAACCCTAACCATAACACTTCCCCGAAGCCTGACCCTCACCCGTCCCCTAATCCTAACCCGTACGCTAACACTAACCCGCGCCCTCAGAGGTACACTCCCCCTAAAGCGTTGTCGTAGCCTCCCCTGGATCCTAAACCGTCCCCGTCCCCTAACCCTTACCCTAGCCCGAACGCTAACCCTAACCCTTCTCCGAAGCCTGACCCTCACCCGTCCCCTAATCCTAACCCGTACGCTAACACTAACCCGCGCCCTCACACGTACGCTGCCCCTAAAGTGTTGTCGTACCCTCCCCTGGACCCTAAACCGTCCCCGTCCCCTAACCCTAACCCTAGCCCGAACCCTAACCCTAACCCTTCCCCGAAGCCTGACCCTCACCCGTCCCATAATCCTAAACCGTACGCTAACACTAACCCGCGCCCTCACACGTACGCTCCCCCTAAAGCGTTGTCGTACCCTCCACTGGACACTAAACCGTTCCCGTCCCCTAACCCTAACCCTAGCCCGAACCCTAACCCTAGCCCTTCCCCGAAGCCTGAACCTCTCCCGTCCCCTAATCCTAACCCGTAGGCTAACACTAACCCGCGCCCTCACACGTACCCACCCCCTAAAGCGGTGTCGTACCCTCCCCTGGACCCTAAACTGTCCCCGTCCCCTAACCGTAACCCTAGCCCGAACCCTAACCCTAACCCTTCCCCGAAGCCTGACCCTCACCCGTCCCCTAATCCTAACCCGTACGCTAACACTAACCCGCGCCCTCACGCGTACGCTCCCCCTAAAGCGTTGTCGTACCCTCCCCTGGACCCTAAACCGTCCCCGTCCCCTAACCCTAACCCTAGCCCGAACGCTAACCCTAACCCTTCCCCGAAGCCTGACCCTCACCCGTCCCCTAATCCTAACCCGTACGCTAACACTAACCCGCGCCCTCACACGTACGCTCCCCCTAAAGCGTTGTCGTACCCTCCCCTGCACCCTAAACCGTCCCCGTCCCCTAAACCTAACCCTAGCCCGAACCCTAAGCCTAAACCTTCCCCGAAGCCTGACTCTCACCCGTCCCCTAATCCTAACACATATGCTAACACTAACCCGCGCCCTCACACGTACGCTCCCCCTAAAGCGTTGTCGTACCCTCCCCTGGACCCTAAGCCGTCCCCATCTCCTAACCCTAACCCTAGCCCGAACCCTAAGCCTAAAACTTCCCCGAAGCCTGACCCTCACCCGTCCCCTAATCCTAACCCATACGCTAACACTAACCCCCGCCCTCACACGTACGCTGCCCCTAAAGTGTTGTCGTACCCTCCCCTGGACCCTAAACCGTTTCCGTCCCCTAACCCTATCCCTAGCCCGAACCCTAACCCTAACCATTCCCCGAAGCCTGAACCTCACACGTCCCCTAATCCTAACCCGTAGGCTAACACTAACCCGCGCCCTCACACGTACGCTCTCCCTAAAGCGGTGTCGTACCCTCCCCTGGACCCTAAACTGTCCCCGTCCCCTAACCCTAATCCTAGCCCGAACCCTAACCCTAACACTTCCCCGAAGCCTGACCCTCACCCATCCCATAATCCTAACCCGTACGCTAACACTAACCCGCGCCCTCACGCGTACGCTCCCCCTAAAGCGTTGTCGTACCCTCCCCTGGACCCTAAACCGTCCCCATCCCCTAAACCTAACCCTAGCCCGAACCCTAAGCCTAACCCTTCCCCGAAGCCTGACCCTCACTCGTCCCCTAAACCTAACCCGTACGCTAACGCTAACCCGCGCCCTCACACGTAGGCTGCCCCTAAAGTGTTGTCGTACCCTCCCCTGGACCCTAAACCGTCCCCGTCCCCTAACCGTAACCCTAGCCCGAACCCTAACCCTAACACTTCCCCGAAGCCTGACTCTCACCCGTCCCCTAATCCTAACCCGTACGCTAACACTAACCCGCGCCTTAACGCGTACGCTCTCCCTAAAGCGTTGTCGTACCCTCCCCTGGACCCTAAACCGTCCCCGTCCCCTAACCCTAACCCTAGCCCGAACCCTAACCCTAACCCTTCCCTGTAGCCTGACCCTCAGCCGTCCCCTAATCCTAACCCGTACGCTAACACTAACCCGCGCACTCACGCGTACGCTCCCCCTAAAGCGTTGTCGTACCCTCCCCTGGACCCTAAACCGTCCCCGTCCCCTAACCCTAACCCTAGCCCGAACGCTAACCCTAACCCTTCCCCGAAGCCTGACCCTCACCCGTCCCCTAATCCTAACCCGTACGCTAACACTAACCCGCGCCCTCACACGTACGCCCCCCTAAAGCGTTGTCGTACCCTCCCCTGCACCCTAAACCGTCCCCGTCCCCTAAACCTAACCCTAGCCCGAACCCTAAGCCTAAACCTTCCCCGAAGCCTGACTCTCACCCGTCCCCTAATCCTAACACATGTGCTAACACTAACCCACGCCCTCACACGTACGCTGCCCCTAAAGTGTTGTCGTACCCTCCCCTGGACCCTAAACCGTCCCCGTCCCCTAACCCTAACCCTAGCCCGAACCCTAACCCTAACCCTTCCCCGAAGCCTGACCCTCACCCGTCCCCTAATCCTAACCCGTACGCTAACACAAACCCGCGCCCTCACGCGTACGCTCCCCGTAAAGCGTTGTCGTACCCTCTCCTTGACCCTAAGCCATCCCCATCTCCTAACCCTAACCCTAGCCCGAACCCTAAGCCTAAAACTTCCCCGAAGCCTGACCCTCACCCGTCCCCTAATCCTAACCCATACGCTAACACTAACCCCCGCCCTCACACGTACACTGCCCCTAAAGTGTTGTCGTACCCTCCCCTGGACCCTAAACCGTCCCCGTCCCCTAACCCTAACCCTAGCCCGAATCTAAGCCTAACCCTTCCCCGAAGCCTGATTCTCACCCGTCCCCTAAACCTAACCCGTACGCTAACACTAACCCGCGCCCTCACACGTACGCTGCCCCTAAAGCGTTGTCGTACCCTCCCCTGGACCCTAAACCGTCCCCGTCCCCTAACCCTAAACCTAGCCCGATCCCTAACCCTAACAATTCCCCGAAGCCTGACTCTCACCCGTCCCCTAATCCTAACCCGTACGCTAACACTAACCCGCGCCCTCACACGTACGCTGCCCCTAAAGCGTTGTCGTACCCTCCCCTGGACCCTAAACCGTCCCCGTCCCCTAACCCTAACCCTAGCCCGAACCCTAACCCTAACCCTTCCCCGAAGCCTGACCCTCACCCGTCCCCTAATCCTAACCCGTACGCTAACACTAACCCGCGCCCTCACAGGTACGCTCCCCCTAAAGCGTTGTCGTACCCTCCCCTGGACCCTAAACCGTCCCCGTCCCCTAACCCTAACCCTAGCCCGAACCCTAACCCTAACCCTTCCCCGTAGCCTGACCCTCACCCGTCCCCTAATCCTAACCCGTACGCTAACACTAAGCCGCGCCCTCACACATACGCTCACCCTAAAGCATTGTCGTAACCTCCCGTGGAACCTAAACCGTCCCCGTCCCCTAACCCTAACCCTAGCCCGAACGCTAACCCTAACCGTTATCCGAAACCTGACCCTCACCCGTCCCCTAATCCTAACCCGTACGCTAACACTAACCCGCGCCCTCACAGGTACGCTCCCCCTAAAGCGTTGTCGTACCCTCCCCTGGACCCTAAACCGTCCCCGTCCCCTAACCCTAACCCTAGCCCGAACCCTAACCCTAACCCTTCCCCGAAGCCTGACCCTCACCCGTCCCCTAATCCTAACCCATACGCTAACACTAACCCGCGCCCTCACACGTACGCTGCCCCTAAAGTGTTGTCGTACCCTCCCCTGGACCCTAAACCGTCCCCGTCCCCTAACCCTAACCCTAGCCCGAACCCTAACCCTAACCCTTCCCCGAAGCCTGACCCTCACCCGTCCCATAATCCTAACCCGTACGCTAACACTAACCCGCGCCCTCACACGTACGCTCCCCCTAAAGCGTTGTCGTACCCTCCACTGGACACTAAACCGTTCCCGTCCCCTAACCCTAACCCTAGACCGAACCCTAACCCTAGCCCTTCCCCGAAGCCTGAACCTCACCCGTCCCCTAATCCTAACCCGTAGGCTAACACTAACCCGCGCCCTCACACGTACCATCCCCCTAAAGCGGTGTCGTACCCTCCCCTGGACCCTAAACTGTCCCCGTCCCCTAACCCTAACCCTAGCCCGAACCCTAACCCTAACCCTTCCCTGAAGCCTGACCCTCACCCGTCCCCTAATCCTAACCCGTACGCTAACACTAACCCGCGCCCTCACGCTTACGCTCCCCCTAAAGCGTTGTCGTACCCTCCCCTGGACCCTAAACCGTCCCCGTCCCCTAACCCTTACCCTAGCCCGAACCCTAACCCTAACCCTTCCCCGAAGCCTGACCCTCACCCGTCCCCTAATCCTAACCCGTACGCTAACACTAACCCGTGCCCTCACACATACGCTCGCCCTAAAGCATTGTCGTAACCTCCCCTGGACCCTAAACCGTCCCCGTCCCCTAACCCTAACCCTAGCCCGAACGCTAACCCTAACCCTTCCCCGAAGCCTGACCCTCACCCGTCCCCTAATCCTAACCCGTACGCTAACACTAACCCGCGCCCTCACACGTACGCTCCCCCTAAAGCGTTGTCGAACCCTCCCCTGCACCCTAAACCGTCCCCGTCCCCTAACCCTAACCCTAGCCCGAACCCTAAGCCTAAAACTTCCCCGAAGCCTGACTCTCACCCGTCCCCTAATCCTAACCCATACGCTAACACTAACCCGCGCCCTCACGCGTACGCTCCCCATAAAGCGTTGTCGTACCCTCCCCTGGACCCTAAGCCGTCCCCGTCCCCTAACCCTAACCCTAGCCCGAACCCTAAGCCTAAAACTTCCCCGAAGCCTGACCCTCACCCGTCCCCTAATCCTAACCCATACGCTAACACTAACCCCCGCCCTCACACGTACGCTGCCCCTAAAGTGTTGTCGTACCCTCCCCTGGACCCTAAACCGTCCCCGTCCCCTAATCCTAACCCTAGACCGAACCCTAACCCTAAACCTTCCCCGAAGCCTGACCCTCACCTGTCCCCTAATCCTAACCCGTACGCTAACACGAACCTGCGCCCTCACACGTACGCTCCCCCTAAAGCGTTATCGTACCCTCCAACTGGACACTAAACCCTTCCCGTCCCCTAACCCTAACCCTAGCCCGAACCCTAACCCTAACCCTTCCCCGAAGCCTGAACCTCACCCGTCCCCTAATCCTAACCCGTAGGCTAACACTAACCCGCGCCCTCACACGTACGCTCCCCCTAAAGCGGTGTCGTACCCTCCCCTGGAACCTAAACTGTCCCCATCCCCTAACCCTAACCCTAGCCCGAACCCTAACCCTAACACTTCCCCGAAGCCTGACCCTCACCCGTCCCCTAATCCTAACCCGTACGCTAACACTAACCCGCGCCCTCACAGGTACGCTCCCCCTAAAGCGTTGTCGTACCCTCCCCTGGACCCTAAACCGTCCCCATCCCCTAAACCTAACCCTAGCCCGAACCCTAAGCCTAACCCTTCCCCGAAGCCTGACCCTCACACGTCCCCTAAACCTAACCCGTACGCTAACACTAACCCGCGTCCTCACACGTACGCTGCCCCTAAAGTGTTGTCGTACCCTCCCCTGGACCCTAAACCGTCCCCGTCCCCTAACCCTAACCCTAGCCCGAACCCTAACCCTAACACTTCCCCGAAGCCTGACTCTCACCCGTCCCCTAATCCTAACCCGTACGCTAACACTAACCCGCGCCCTAACGCGTACGCTCCCCCTAAAGCGTTGTCGTACCCTCCCCTGGACCCTAAACCGTCCCCGTCCCCTAACCCTAACCCTAGCCCGAACCCTAACCCTAAACCTTCCCCGAAGCCTGACCCTCACCCGTCCCCTAATCCTAACCCGTACGCTAACACTAACCCGCGCCCTCACACATACGCTCCCCCGAAAGCATTGTCGTAACCTCCCCTGGACCCTAAACCGTCCCCGTCCCCTAACACTAACCCTAGACCGAACGCTAACCCTAACCCTACCCCGAATCCTGAACCTCAACCGTCCCCTAATCCTAACCCGTACGCTAACACTAACCCGCGCCCTAACGCGTACGCTCCCCCTAAAGCATTGTCGTAGCCTCCCCTGGACCCTAAACCGTCCCCGTCCCCTAACCCTAACCCTAGCCCGAACGCTAACCCTAACCCTTCTCCGAAACCTGACCCTCATCCGTCCCCTAATCCTAACCCGTACGCTAACACTAACCCGTGCCCTCACACATACGCTCGCCCTAAAGCATTGTCGTAACCTCCCCTGGACCCTAAACCGTCCCCGTCCCCTAACCCTAACCCTAGCCCGAACGCTAACCCTAACCCTTCCCCGAAGCCTGACCCTCACCCGTCCCCTAATCCTAAACCGTACGCTAACACTAACCCGCGCCCTCACACGTACGCTCCCCCTAAAGCGTTGTCGTACCCTCCCCTGCACCCTAAACCGTCCCCGTCCCCTAACCCTAACCCTAGCCCGAACCCTAAGCCTAAACCTTCCCCGAAGCCTGACTCTCACCCGTCCCCTAATCCTAACCCATACGCTAACACTAACCCGCGCCCTCACGCGTACGCTCCCCATAAAGCGTTGTCGTACCCTCCCCTGGACCCTAAGCCGTCCCCGTCTCCTAACCCTAACCCTAGCCCAAACCCTAAGCCTAAAACTTCCCCGAAGCCTGACCCTCACCCGTCCCCTAATCCTAACCCATACGCTAACACTAACCCCCGCCCTCACACGTACGCTGCCCCTAAAGTGTTGTCGTACCCTCCCCTGGACCCTAAACCGTCCCCGTCCCCTAATCCTAACCCTAGACCGAACCCTAACCCTAAACCTTCCCCGAAGCCTGACCCTCACCTGTCCCCTAATCCTAACCCGTACGCTAACACGAACCTGCGCCCTCACACGTACGCTCCCCCTAAAGCGTTATCGTACCCTCCAACTGGACACTAAACCCTTCCCGTCCCCTAACCCTAACCCTAGCCCGAACCCTAACCCTAACCCTTCCCCGAAGCCTGAACCTCACCCGTCCCCTAATCCTAACCCGTAGGCTAACACTAACCCGCGCCCTCACACGTACGCTCCCCCTAAAGCGGTGTCGTACCCTCCCCTGGAACCTAAACTGTCCCCGTCCCCTAACCCTAACCCTAGCCCGAACCCTAACCCTAACACTTCCCCGAAGCCTGACCCTCACCCGTCCCCTAATCCTAACCCGTACGCTAACACTAACCCGCGCCCTCACAGGTACGCTCCCCCTAAAGCGTTGTCGTACCCTCCCCTGGACCCTAAACCGTCCCCATCCCCTAAACCTAACCCTAGCCCGAACCCTAAGCCTAACCCTTCCCCGAAGCCTGACCCTCACACGTCCCCTAAACCTAACCCGTACGCTAACACTAACCCGCGTCCTCACACGTACGCTGCCCCTAAAGTTTTGTCGTACCCTCCCCTGGACCCTAAACCGTCCCCGTCCCCTAACCCTAACCCTAGCCCGAACCCTAACCCTAACACTTCCCCGAAGCCTGACTCTCACCCGTCCCCTAATCCTAACCCGTACGCTAACACTAACCCGCGCCCTAACGCGTACGCTCCCCCTAAAGCGTTGTCGTACCCTCCCCTGGACCCTAAACCGTCCCCGTCCCCTAACCCTAACCCTAGCCCGAACCCTAACCCTAAACCTTCCCCGAAGCCTGACCCTCACCCGTCCCCTAATCCTAACCCGTACGCTAACACTAACCCGCGCCCTCACACATACGCTCCCCCGAAAGCATTGTCGTAACCTCCCCTGGACCCTAAACCGTCCCCGTCCCCTAACACTAACCCTAGACCGAACGCTAACCCTAACCCTACCCCGAATCCTGAACCTCAACCGTCCCCTAATCCTAACCCTTAGGCTAACACTAACCCGCACCCTCACACGTACGCTCCCCCTAAAGCGGTGTCGTACCCTCCCCTGGACCCTAAACTGTCCCCGTCCCCTAACCCTAACCCTAGCCCGAACCCTAACCCTAACCCTTCCCCGAAGCCTGACACTCACCCGTCCCCTAATCCTAACCCGTACGCTAACACTAACCCGCGCCCTCACGCGTACGCTCCCCCTAAAGCGTTGTCGTACCCTCCCCTGGACCCTAAACCGTCCCCGTCCCCTAACCCTAACCCTAGCCCGAACCCTAACCCTAACCCTTCCCCGAAGCCTGACCCTCACCCGTCCCCTAATCCTAACCCGTACGCTAACACTAACCCGCGCCCTCACACATACGCTCCCCCTAAAGCATTGTCGTAACCTCCCCTGGACCCTAAACCGTCCCCGTCCCCTAACCCTAACCCTAGACCGAACGCTAACCCTAACCCTTCCCCGAAGCCTGACCCTCACCCGTCCCCTAATCCTAACCCGTACGCTAACACTAACCCGCGCCCTCACACGTACGCTCCCCCTAAAGCGTTGTCGTACCCTCCCCTGGACCCTAAACCGTCCCCGTCCCCTAACCCTAACCCTAGCCCAAACCCTAAGCCTAAATCTTCCCCGAAGCCTGACTCTCACCCGTCCCCTAATCCTAACCCGTACGCTAACACTAACGCGCGCCCTCACACGCAAGGTCCCCCTAAAGCGTTGTCGTACACTCACCTGGACCCTGAACCGTCCCCAACCCCTAACCCTAACCCTAGCCCAAACCCTAACCCTAACCCTTCCCCGAAGCCTGACCCTCACCCATCCCGTAATCCTAACCCGTATGCTAACACTAACCCACGCCCTCACTCGCACGCTCTCCCTAAATCGTTGTCGTACCCTGACCTGGACCCTAAACCGTCCCCGTCCCCTAACCCTAACCCTAGCCCGAACCCTAACCCTATCCCTTCCCCGAAGCCTGACCCTCACCCGTCCCCTAATCCTAACCTGTACGCTAACACTAACCCCCGTCCTCAGTCGCACGCTCCCCCAAGAGTGTTGTCGTACCCTCACCTGGACCCTAAACCGTCCCCGTCCCCTAACGCTAACCCTTTCCCGAACCCTAAACCTAACCCTTCCCCGAAGCCTGACCCTCACCCATCCCCTAATCCTACACCGTACGATAACACTAACCTGCACCCTCACACGCACGCTCCCCCTAAAGTGTTGTCGTACCCTCACCTGGACCCTAAACCGTCCCCGTCCCCTAACCCTAACCATAGCCACAACCCTAACCCTAACCCTTCCCCGAAGCCTGACCCTCACCCGTCCCCTAATCCTAACCCGTACGCTAACACTAACCCACGCCCTCACACGCCCGCTACCCCTAAAGCGTTGTCGTACCATCACCTGGACCCTAAACCGTCCCCGTCCCGTAACCCTAACACAAGCCCTAACCCAAACCCTAACCCTTCCCCGAAGCCTGACCTTCACCCGTCCCCTAATCCTAACACGTACACTAACACTAACCTGCGCCCTCACACGCACGCTCCCCCTAAAGTGTTGTCGTACCCTCACCTGGACCCTAAACCGTCCCGGTCCCCTAACCCTAACCCTAGCCTGAACCCTAACCCTAAACCTTCCCCAAAGCCTGACCCTCACCCGTGCCCTAATCCTAACCCGTACGCTAACAGTAACGCACGCCCTCACACGCACTCTCCCTCTTAATCGTTGTCGTACCCTCACCTGGACCCAAAACCGTCCCCGTCCCCTAACCCTAACCCTAGCCCGAAACCGAACCCTAACACTTCCCCGAAGCCTGACCCTCACCCGTCCCCTAATCCTAACCCGTACGCTAACACTAACCCGCGCCCTCACACGCAGGCTCCCCCTAAAGCGTTGTCGTACCATCACCTGGACCCTAAGCCGTCCCCGTCCCCTAACCCTAACCCTAGCCCGAACCCTATCCCTAACCCTTTCCCGAAGCCTGACCCTCACCCGTCCCCTAATCCTAACCCGTACACTAACACTAACCCGCGCCCTCACACACACGCTCAACCTAAAACGTTGTCGTACCCTCACCAGGACCCTAAACAGTCCCTGTCCCGTAACCCTAACCCTAGTCCGAACCCTAACACTAACGCTTCGCCGAATTCTGACGCCCACCAGTCCCCTAATGCTAACCCGTACGCTAACACTAACCCGCGCCCTCACACACACCCTACCCCTAAAGCATTGTCGTACCCTCACCTGGACTCTAAACCGTCCCCGTCAACTAACCCTAACCCTAGCCCGAACCCTAACTCTAACACTTCCCCGAAGCCTGACCCTATCACGTCCCCTAATCCTAACCTGTACTCTAACACTAACCCGCACCCTCACACGCACGCTCCCATTAAAACGTTGTCGTACCCTCACCTGGACCCTAAACCGTCCCCGTCCCCTAACCCTAAGCCTAGCCCGAACCCTAACCCTAACACTTCGCCGATGCCTGACCCTCACCCGTCCCCTAATCCTAAACCGTACGCTAACACTAACCCGCGCCCTGAGACGCACGCTCACCCTAAAGCGTTGTCATACCCTCACCTGGACCCTAAACCGTCCCCGTCCCCTAACCCTAACCCTATTGTAAACCCTAACCCTAACTCTTCCCCGAAGCCTGACCCTCACCCGTCCCCTAATCATAACCCGTACCCTAACACTAACCCACGCCCTCACAAGCACGCTCACCCTAAAGCATTGTTGTACCCTCACGTGGACCCTAAACCGTCCCCATCCCCTAACCCAAACCCTAGCCAGAACCCTAACCCTAACCATTCCCCGAAGCCTGACTCTCACCTGTCCCCTAATCCTAACCCGTACGCTAACACTAACCCGCGCCCTCACGTGTACGCTCCCCCTAAAGCGTTTTCGTACCCTCCCCTGGACCCTAAGCCGTCCCCGTCCCCTAACCCTAACCCTAGCCCGAACCCTAAGCCTAACCCTTCCCCGAAGCCTGACCCTCACCCGTCCCCTAATCCTAACCCGTACGCTAACACTAACCCGCGCCCTCACACGTACGCTGCCCCTAAAGTGTTGTCGTACCCTCCCCTGGACCCTAAACCGTCCCCGTCCCCTAACCCTAACCCTAGCCCGAACCCTAACCCTAACACTTCCCCGAAGCCTGACTCTCACCCGTTCCCTAATCCTAACCCGTACGCTAACACTAACCTGCGCCCTAACGCGTACGCTCCCCCTAAAGCGTTGTCGTACCCTCCCTTGGACCCTAAACCGTCCCCATCCCCTAACCCTAACCCTAGCCCGAACCCTAACCCTAACACTTCCCCGAAGCCTGACCCTCACCCGTCCCCTAATCCTAACCCGTACGCTAACACTAACCCACGCCCTCACACGTACGCTCCCCCTAAAGCATTGTCGTAACCTCCCCTGGACCCTAAACCGTCCCCGTCCCCTAACCCTAACCCTAGCCCGAACGCTAACCCTAACCCTTCCCCGAAGCCTGACCCTCACCCGTCCCCTAATCCTAACCCGTATGCTAACACTAACCCGCGCCCTCACACGTACGCTGCCCCTAAAGTGTTGTCGTACCCTCCCCTGGACCCTAAACCGTCCCCATCCCCTAACCCTAACCCTAGCACGAACGCTAACCCTAACCCTTCCCCGAAGCCTGACCCTCACCCGTCCCCTAATCCTAACCCGTACGCTAACACTAACCCGCGCCCTCACATGTACGCTGCCCCTAAAGTGTTGTCGTACCCTCCCCTGGACCCTAAACCGTCCCCGTCCCCTAACCGTAACCCTAGCCCGAACCCTAACCCTAACAGTTCCCCGAAGCCTGACTCTCACCCGTCCCCTAATCCTAACCCGTACGCTAACACTAATCCGCGCCCTAACGCGTACGCTCCCCCTAAAGCGTTGTCGTACCCTCCCCTGGACCCTAAACCGTCCCCGTCCCCTAACCCTAACCCTAGCCCGAACCCTAACCCTAACCCTTCCCCGTAGCCTGACCCTCACCCGTCCCCTAATCCTAACCCGTACGCTAACACTAAGCCGCGCCCTCACACATACGCTCACCCTAAAGCATTGTCGTAACCTCCCGTGGAACCTAAACCGTCCCCGTCCCCTAACCCTAACCCTAGCCCGAACGCTAACCCTAACCGTTATCCGAACCCTGACCCTCACCCGTCCCCTAATCCTAACCCGTACGCTAACACTAACCCGCGCCCTCACAGGTACGCTCCCCCTAAAGCGTTGTCGTAGCCTCCCCTGGACCCTAAACTGTCCCCGTCCCCTAACCCTTACCCTAGCCCGAACGCTAACCCTAACCCTTCTCCGAAGCCTGACCCTCACCAGTCCCCTAATCCTAACCCGTACGCTAACACTAACCCGCGCCCTCACACGTACGCTCCCCCTAAAGCGTTGTCGTACCCTCCCCTGGACCCTAAACCGTCCCCGTCCCCTAACCCTAACCCTAGCCCGAACCCTAAGACTAAACCTTCCCCGAAACCTGACCCTCACCCGTTCCCTAATCCTAACCCATACGCTAACACTAACCCGCGCCCTCACACGTACTCTGCCCCTAAAGTGTTGTCGTACCCTCCCCTGGACCCTAAACCGTCCCCGTCCCCTAACCCTAACCCTAGCCCGAACCCTAATCCTAACCCTTCCCCGAAGCCTGACCCTCACCCGTCCCATAATCCTAACCCGTACGCTAACACTAACCCGCGCCCTCACAAGTACGCTCCCCCTAAAGCGTTGTCGTACCCTCCACTGGACACTAAACCGTTCCAGTCCCCTAACCCTAACCCTAGCCCGAACCCTAACCCTAGCCCTTCCCCGAAGCCTGAACCTCACCCGTCCCCTAATCCTAACCCGTAGGCTAACACTAACCCGCGCCCTCACACGTACCCTCCCCCTAAAGCGGTGTCGTACCCTCCCCTGGACCCTAAACTGTCCCCGTCCCCTAACCGTAACCCTAGCCCGAACCCTAACCCTAACCCTTCCCCGAAGCCTGACCCTCACCCGTCCCCTAATCCTAACCCGTACGCTAACACTAACCCGCGCCCTCACGCGTACGCTCCCCCTAAAGCGTTGTCGTACCCTCCCCTGGACCCTAAACCGTCCCCGTCCCCTAACCCTAATCCTAGCCCGAACCCTAACCCTAACCCTTCCCCGAAGCCTGACCCTCACCCGTCCCCTAATCCTAACCCGTACGCTAACACTAACCCGTGCCCTCACACATACGCTCCCCCTAAAGCATTGTCGTAACCTCCCCTGGACCCTAAACCGTCCCCGTCCCCTAACCCTAACCCTAGACCGAACGCTAACCCTAACCCTTCCCCGAAGCCTGACCCTCACCCGTCCCCTAATCCTAACCCGTACGCTAACACTAACCCGCGCCCTCACACGTACGCTCCCCCTAAAGCGTTGTCGTACCCTCCCCTGCACCCTAAACCGTCCCCGTCCCCTAACCCTAACCCTAGCCCGAACCCTAAGCCTAAACCTTCCCCGAATCCTGACTCTCACCCGTCCCCTAATCCTAACACATATGCTAACACTAACCCGCGCCCTCACACGTACGCTGCCCCTAAAGTGTTGTCGTACCCTCCCCTGGACCCTAAACCGTCCCCGTCCCCTAACCCTAACCCTAGCCCGAACCCTAAACCTAACCCTTCCCCGAAGCCTGACCCTCACCCGTCACCTAATCCTAACCCATACGCTAACACTAACCCGCGCCCTCACGCGTACGCTCCCCGTAAAGCGTTGTCGTACCCTCTCCTGGACCCTAAACCATCCCCATCTCCTAACCCTAACCCTAGCCCGAAACCTAAGCCTAAAACTTCCCCGAAGCCTGACCCTCACCCGTCCCCTAATCCTAACCCATACGCTAACACTAACCCCCGCCCTCACACGTACGCTGCCCCTAAAGTGTTGTCGTACCCTCCCCTGGACCCTAAACCGTCCCCGTCCCCTAACCGTAACCCTAGCCCGAACCCTAACCCTAACACTTCCCCGAAGCCTGACTCTCACCCGTCCCCTAATCCTAACCCGTACGCTAACACTAACCCGCGCCCTAACGCGTACGCTCCCCCTAAAGCATTGTCGTAGCCTCCCCTGGACCCTAAACCGTCCCCGTCCCCTAACCCTAACCCTAGCCCGAACGCTAACCGTAACCCTTCTCCGAAGCCTGACCCTCACCCGTCCCCTAATCCTAACCCGTACGCTAACACTAACCCGCGCCCTCACACGTACGCTCCCCCTAAAACGTTGTCATACCCTCCCCTGGACCCTAAACCGTCCCCGTCCCCTAACCCTAACCCTAGCCCGAACACTAAGACTAAACCTTCCCCGAAGCCTGACCCTCACCCGTCCCCTAATCCTAACCCATACGCTAACACTAACCCGCGCCCTCACACGTACGCTGCCCCTAAAGTGTTGTCGTACCCTCCCCTGGACCCTAAACCGTCCCCGTCCCCTAACCCTAACCCTAGCCCGAACCCTAAGACTAAACCTTCCCCGAAGCCTGACCCTCACCCGTTCCCTAATCCTAACCCATACGCTAACACTAACCCGCGCCCTCACACGTACGCTGCCCCTAAAGTGTTGTCGTACCCTCCCCTGGACCCTAAACCGTCCCCGTCCCCTAACCCTAACCCTAGCCCGAACCCTAATCCTAACCCTTCCCCGAAGCCTGACCCTCACCCGTCCCATAATCCTAACCCGTACGCTAACACTAACCCGCGCCCTCACACGTACGCTCCCCCTAAAGCGTTGTCGTACCCTCCACTGGACACTAAACCGTTCCCGTCCCCTAACCCTAACCCTAGCCCGAACCCTAACCCTAGCCCTTCCCCGAAGCCTGAACCTCACCCGTCCCCTAATCCTAACCCGTAGGCTAACACTAACCCGCGCCCTCACACGTACCCTCCCACTAAAGCGGTGTCGTACCCTCCCCTGGACCCTAAACTGTCCCCGTCCCCTAACCGTAACCCTAGCCCGAACCCTAACCCTAACCCTTCCCCGAAGCCTGACCCTCACCCGTCCCCTAATCCTAACCCGTACGCTAACACTAACCCGTGCCCTCACACATACGCTCCCCCTAAAGCATTGTCGTAACCTCCCCTGGACCCTAAACCGTCCCCGTCCCCTAACCCTAACCCTAGCCCGAACGCTAACCCTAACCCTTCCCCGAAGCCTGACCCTCACCCGTCCCCTAATCCTAACCCGTACGCTAACACTAACCCGCGCCCTCACACGTACGCTCCCCCTAAAGCGTTGTCGTACCCTCCCCTGCACCCTAAACCGTCCCCGTCCCCTAACCCTAACCCTAGCCCGAACCCTAAGCCTAAACCTTCCCCGAAGCCTGACTCTCACCCGTCCCCTAATCCTAACCCATACGCTAACACTAACCCGCGCCCTCACACGTACGCTCCCCCTAAAGAGTTGTCGTACCCTCCCCTGGACCCTAAACCGTCCCCGTCTCCTAACACTAACCCTAGACCGAACGTTAACCCTAACCCTTCCCCGAAGCCTGACCCTCACCCGTCCCCTAATCCTAACCCGTACGCGAACACTAACCCGCGCCCTCACACGTACGCTCCCCCTAAAGCGTTGTCGTACCCTCCCCTGGACCCTAAACCGTCCCCGTCCCCTAACCCAACCCTAGACCGAACCCTAAGCCTAAACCTTCCCCGAAGCCTGACTCTCACCCGTCCCCTAATCCTAACCCTTACGCTAACACTAACCCGCGCCCTCACACGTACGCTCCCCCTAAAGTGTTGTCGTACCCTCCCCTGGACCCTAAACCGTCCCCGTCCCCTAACCCTAAACCTAGCCCGAACCCTAACCCTAACCCTTCCCCGAAGCCTGACCCTCACCCGTCCCCTAATCCTAACCCGTACGCTAACACTAACCCGCGCCCTCACGCGTACGCTCCCCCTAAAGCGTTGTCGTACCCTCCCCTGGACCCTAAGCCGTCCCCGTCCCCTAACCCTAACCCTAGCCCGAACCCTAAGCCTAACCCTTCCCCGAAGCCTGACCCTCACCCGTCCCCTAATCCTAACCCGTACGCTAACACTAACCCGCGCCCTCACACGTACGCTGCCCCTAAAGTGTTGTCGTACCCTCCCCTGGACCCTAAACCGTCCCCGTCCCCTAACCCTAACCCTAGACCGAACCCTAACTCTAACACTTCACCGAAGCCTGACTCTCACCCGTCCCCTAATCCTAACCTGTACGCTAACACTAACCCCAGCCCTAACGCGTACGCTCCCCCTAAAGCGTTGTCGTATCCTCCCCTGGACCCTAAACCGTCCCCGTCCCCTAACCCTAACCCTAGCCCGAACCCTAACCCTAACCCTTCCCCGAAGCCTGACCCTCACCCGTCCCCTAATCCTAACCCGTACGCTAACACTAACCCGCGCCCTCACACGTACGCTCCCCCTAATGCATTGTCGTAACCTCCCCTGGACCCTAAACTGTCCCCGTCCCCTAACCCTAACCCTAGCCCGAACGCTAACCCTAACCCTTCCCCGAAGCCTGACCCTCATCCGTCCCCTAATCCTAACCCGTACGCTAACACTAACCCGCGCCCTCACACGTACGCTCCCCCTAAAGCGTTGTCGTACCCTCCCCTGGACCCTAAACCATCCCCGTCCCCTAACCCTAACCCTAGCCCGAACGCTAACCCTAACCGTTATCCGAACCCTGACCCTCACCCGTCCCCTAATCCTAACCCGTACGCTAACACTAACCCGCGCCCTCACAGGTACGCTCCCCCTAAAGCGTTGTCGTAGCCTCCCCTGGACCCTAAACTGTCCCCGTCCCCTAACCCTTACCCTAGCCCGAACGCTAACCCTAACCCTTCTCCGAAGCCTGACCCTCACCAGTCCCCTAATCCTAACCCGTACGCTAACACTAACCCGCGCCCTCACACGTACGCTCCCCCTAAAGCGTTGTCGTACCCTCCCCTGGACCCTAAACCGTCCCCGTCCCCTAACCCTAACCCTAGCCCGAACCCTAAGACTAAACCTTCCCCGAAGCCTGACCCTCACCCGTTCCCTAATCCTAACCCATACGCTAACACTAACCCGCGCCCTCACACGTACTCTGCCCCTAAAGTGTTGTCGTACCCTCCCCTGGACCCTAAACCGTCCCCGTCCCCTAACCCTAACCCTAGCCCGAACCCTAATCCTAACCCTTCCCCGAAGCCTGACCCTCACCCGTCCCATAATCCTAACCCGTACGCTAACACTAACCCGCGCCCTCACAAGTACGCTCCCCCTAAAGCGTTGTCGTACCCTCCACTGGACACTAAACCGTTCCAGTCCCCTAACCCTAACCCTAGCCCGAACCCTAACCCTAGCCCTTCCCCGAAGCCTGAACCTCACCCGTCCCCTAATCCTAACCCGTAGGCTAACACTAACCCGCGCCCTCACACGTACCCTCCCCCTAAAGCGGTGTCGTACCCTCCCCTGGACCCTAAACTGTCCCCGTCCCCTAACCGTAACCCTAGCCCGAACCCTAACCCTAACCCTTCCCCGAAGCCTGACCCTCACCCGTCCCCTAATCCTAACCCGTACGCTAACACTAACCCGCGCCCTCACGCGTACGCTCCCCCTAAAGCGTTGTCGTACCCTCCCCTGGACCCTAAACCGTCCCCGTCCCCTAACCCTAATCCTAGCCCGAACCCTAACCCTAACCCTTCCCCGAAGCCTGACCCTCACCCGTCCCCTAATCCTAACCCGTACGCTAACACTAACCCGTGCCCTCACACATACGCTCCCCCTAAAGCATTGTCGTAACCTCCCCTGGACCCTAAACCGTCCCCGTCCCCTAACCCTAACCCTAGACCGAACGCTAACCCTAACCCTTCCCCGAAGCCTGACCCTCACCCGTCCCCTAATCCTAACCCGTACGCTAACACTAACCCGCGCCCTCACACGTACGCTCCCCCTAAAGCGTTGTCGTACCCTCCCCTGCACCCTAAACCGTCCCCGTCCCCTAACCCTAACCCTAGCCCGAACCCTAAGCCTAAACCTTCCCCGAATCCTGACTCTCACCCGTCCCCTAATCCTAACACATATGCTAACACTAACCCGCGCCCTCACACGTACGCTGCCCCTAAAGTGTTGTCGTACCCTCCCCTGGACCCTAAACCGTCCCCGTCCCCTAACCCTAACCCTAGCCCGAACCCTAAACCTAACCCTTCCCCGAAGCCTGACCCTCACCCGTCACCTAATCCTAACCCATACGCTAACACTAACCCGCGCCCTCACGCGTACGCTCCCCGTAAAGCGTTGTCGTACCCTCTCCTGGACCCTAAACCATCCCCATCTCCTAACCCTAACCCTAGCCCGAAACCTAAGCCTAAAACTTCCCCGAAGCCTGACCCTCACCCGTCCCCTAATCCTAACCCATACGCTAACACTAACCCCCGCCCTCACACGTACGCTGCCCCTAAAGTGTTGTCGTACCCTCCCCTGGACCCTAAACCGTCCCCGTCCCCTAACCGTAACCCTAGCCCGAACCCTAACCCTAACACTTCCCCGAAGCCTGACTCTCATCCGTCCCCTAATCCTAACCCGTACGCTAACACTAACCCGCGCCCTAACGCGTACGCTCCCCCTAAAGCATTGTCGTAGCCTCCCCTGGACCCTAAACCGTCCCCGTCCCCTAACCCTAACCCTAGCCCGAACGCTAACCGTAACCCTTCTCCGAAGCCTGACCCTCACCCGTCCCCTAATCCTAACCCGTACGCTAACACTAACCCGCGCCCTCACACGTACGCTCCCCCTAAAACGTTGTCATACCCTCCCCTGGACCCTAAACCGTCCCCGTCCCCTAACCCTAACCCTAGCCCGAACACTAAGACTAAACCTTCCCCGAAGCCTGACCCTCACCCGTCCCCTAATCCTAACCCATACGCTAACACTAACCCGCGCCCTCACACGTACGCTGCCCCTAAAGTGTTGTCGTACCCTCCCCTGGACCCTAAACCGTCCCCGTCCCCTAACCCTAACCCTAGCCCGAACCCTAAGACTAAACCTTCCCCGAAGCCTGACCCTCACCCGTTCCCTAATCCTAACCCATACGCTAACACTAACCCGCGCCCTCACACGTACGCTGCCCCTAAAGTGTTGTCGTACCCTCCCCTGGACCCTAAACCGTCCCCGTCCCCTAACCCTAACCCTAGCCCGAACCCTAATCCTAACCCTTCCCCGAAGCCTGACCCTCACCCGTCCCATAATCCTAACCCGTACGCTAACACTAACCCGCGCCCTCACACGTACGCTCCCCCTAAAGCGTTGTCGTACCCTCCACTGGACACTAAACCGTTCCCGTCCCCTAACCCTAACCCTAGCCCGAACCTTAACCCTAGCCCTTCCCCGAAGCCTGAACCTCACCCGTCCCCTAATCCTAACCCGTAGGCTAACACTAACCCGCGCCCTCACACGTACCCTCCCACTAAAGCGGTGTCGTACCCTCCCCTGGACCCTAAACTGTCCCCGTCCCCTAACCGTAACCCTAGCCCGAACCCTAACCCTAACCCTTCCCCGAAGCCTGACCCTCACCCGTCCCCTAATCCTAACCCGTACGCTAACACTAACCCGTGCCCTCACACATACGCTCCCCCTAAAGCATTGTCGTAACCTCCCCTGGACCCTAAACCGTCCCCGTCCCCTAACCCTAACCCTAGCCCGAACGCTAACCCTAACCCTTCCCCGAAGCCTGACCCTCACCCGTCCCCTAATCCTAACCCGTACGCTAACACTAACCCGCGCCCTCACACGTACGCTCCCCCTAAAGCGTTGTCGTACCCTCCCCTGCACCCTAAACCGTCCCCGTCCCCTAACCCTAACCCTAGCCCGAACCCTAAGCCTAAACCTTCCCCGAAGCCTGACTCTCACCCGTCCCCTAATCCTAACCCATACGCTAACACTAACCCGCGCCCTCACACGTACGCTCCCCCTAAAGAGTTGTCGTACCCTCCCCTGGACCCTAAACCGTCCCCGTCTCCTAACACTAACCCTAGACCGAACGTTAACCCTAACCCTTCCCCGAAGCCTGACCCTCACCCGTCCCCTAATCCTAACCCGTACGCGAACACTAACCCGCGCCCTCACACGTACGCTCCCCCTAAAGCGTTGTCGTACCCTCCCCTGGACCCTAAACCGTCCCCGTCCCCTAACCCAACCCTAGACCGAACCCTAAGCCTAAACCTTCCCCGAAGCCTGACTCTCACCCGTCCCCTAATCCTAACCCTTACGCTAACACTAACCCGCGCCCTCACACGTACGCTCCCCCTAAAGTGTTGTCGTACCCTCCCCTGGACCCTAAACCGTCCCCGTCCCCTAACCCTAAACCTAGCCCGAACCCTAACCCTAACCCTTCCCCGAAGCCTGACCCTCACCCGTCCCCTAATCCTAACCCGTACGCTAACACTAACCCGCGCCCTCACGCGTACGCTCCCCCTAAAGCGTTGTCGTACCCTCCCCTGGACCCTAAGCCGTCCCCGTCCCCTAACCCTAACCCTAGCCCGAACCCTAAGCCTAACCCTTCCCCGAAGCCTGACCCTCACCCGTCCCCTAATCCTAACCCGTACGCTAACACTAACCCGCGCCCTCACACGTACGCTGCCCCTAAAGTGTTGTCGTACCCTCCCCTGGACCCTAAACCGTCCCCGTCCCCTAACCCTAACCCTAGACCGAACCCTAACTCTAACACTTCACCGAAGCCTGACTCTCACCCGTCCCCTAATCCTAACCTGTACGCTAACACTAACCCGCGCCCTCACGCGTACGCTCCCCCTAAAGCGTTGTCGTACCCTCCCCTGGACCCTAAGCCGTCCCCGTCCCCTAACCCTAACCCTAGCCCGAACCCTAAGCCTAACCCTTCCCCGAAGCCTGACCCTCACCCGTCCCCTAATCCTAACCCGTACGCTAACACTAACCCGCGCCCTCACACGTACGCTGCCCCTAAAGTGTTGTCGTACCCTCCCCTGGACCCTAAACCGTCCCCGTCCCCTAACCCTAACCCTAGACCGAACCCTAACCCTAACCCTTCCCCGAAGCCTGACCCTCACCCGTCCCCTAATCCTAACCCGTACGCTAACACTAACCCGCGCCCTCACACGTACGCTCCCCCTAAAGCGTTGTCGTAACCTCCCCTGGACCCTAAACTGTCCCCGTCCCCTAACCCTAACCCTAGCCCGAACGCTAACCCTAACCCTTCCCCGAAGCCTGACCCTCATCCGTCCCCTAATCCTAACCCGTACGCTAACACTAACCCGCGCCCTCACACGTACGCTCCCCCTAAAGCGTTGTCGTACCCTCCCCTGGACCCTAAACCATCCCCGTCCCCTAACCCTAACCCTAGCCCAAACCCTAAGCCTAAAACTTCCCCGAAGCCTGACCCTCACCCGTCCCCTAATCCTAACCCATACGCTAACACTAACCCGCGCCCTCACACGTACGCTGCCCCTAAAGTATTGTCGTACCCTCCCCTGGACCCAAAACCGTCCCCGTCCCCTAACCCTAACCCTAGCCCGAACCCTAACCCTAAACCTTCCCCGAAGCCTGACCCTCACCTGTCCCCTAATCCTAACCCGTACGCTAACACGAACCCGCGCCCTCACACGTACGCTCCCCCTAAAGCGTTATCGTACCCTCCAACTGGACACTAAACCGTTCCCGTCCCCTAACCCTAACCCTAGCCCGAACCCTAACCCTAACCCTTCCCCGAAGCCTGAACCTCACCCGTCCCCTAATCCTAACCCGTAGGCTAACACTAACCCGCGCCCTCACACGTACGCTCCCCCTAAAGCGGTGTCGTACCCTCCCCTGGAACCTAAACTGTCCCCGTCCCCTAACCCTAACCCTAGCCCGAACCCTAACCCTAACACTTCCCCGAAGCCTGACCCTCACCCGTCCCCTAATCCTAACCCGTACGCTAACACTAACCCGCGCCCTCACAGGTACGCTCCCCCTAAAGCGTTGACGTACCCTCCCCTGGACCCTAAACCGTCCCCATCCCCTAAACCTAACCCTAGCCCGAACCCTAAGCCTAACCCTTCCCCGAAGCCTGACCCTCACACGTCCCCTAAACCTAACCCGTACGCTAACACTAACCCGCGTCCTCACACGTACGCTGCCCCTAAAGTGTTGTCGTACCCTCCCCTGGACCCTAAACCGTCCCCGTCCCCTAACCCTAACCCTAGCCCGAACCCTAACCCTAACACTTCCCCGAAGCCTGACTCTCACCCGTCCCCTAATCCTAACCCGTACGCTAACACTAACCCGCGCCCTAACGCGTACGCTCCCCCTAAAGCGTTGTCGTACCCTCCCCTGGACCCTAAACCGTCCCCGTCCCCTAACCCTAACCCTAGCCCGAACCCTAACCCTAACCCTTCCCCGAAGCCTGGCCCTCACCCGTCCCCTAATCCTAACCCGTACGCTAACACTAACCCGCGCCCTCACACATACGCTCCCCCTAAAGCATTGTCGTAACCTCCCCTGGACCCTAAACCGTCCCCGTCCCCTAACACTAACCCTAGACCGAACGCTAACCCTAACCCTTCCCCGAAGCCTGACCCTCACCCGTCCCCTAATCCTAACCCGTACGGTAACACTAACCCGCGCCCTCACACGTACGCTCCCCCTAAAGCGTTGTCGTACCCTCCCCTGGACCCTAAACCGTCCCCGTCCCCTAACCCTAACCCTAGCCCGAACCCTAAGCCTAAACCTACCCCGAAGACTGACTCTCACCCGTCCCCTAATCCTAACCCTTACGCTAACACTACCCCGCGCCCTCACGCGTAAGCTCCCCCTAAAGCGTTGTCGTACCTCTCCTGGACCCTATGCCGTCCCCGTCCCCTAACCCTAACCCTAGCCCGAACCCTAAGCCTAACCCTTCCCCGAAGCCTGACCCTCACTCGTCCCCTAATCCTAACCCGTACGCTAACACTAACCCGCGCCCTCACACGTACGCTGCCCCTAAAGTGTTGTCGTACCCTCCCCTGGACCCTAAACCGTCCCCGTCCCCTAACCCTAACCCTAGCCCGAACCCTAACCCTAACACTTCCCCGAAGCCTGACTCTCACCCGTCTCCTAATCCTAACCCGTACGCTAACACTAACCCGCGCCCTAACGCGTACGCTCCCCCTAAAGCGTTGTCGTACCCTCCACTGGACCCTAAACCGTCCCCGTCCCCTAACCCTAACCCTAGCCCGAACCCTAACCCTAACCCTTCCCCGAAGCCTGACCCTCACCCGTCCCCTAATCCTAACCCGTACGCTAACACTAACCCGCGCCCTCACACGTACGCTCCCCCTAATGCATTGTCGTAACCTCCCCTGGACCCTAAACCGTCCCCGTCCCCTAACCCTAACCCTAGCCCGAACCCTAAGCCTAAAACTTCCCCGAAGCCTGACCCTCACCCGTCCCCTAATCCTAACCCATACGCTAACACTAACCCGCGCCCTCACACGGACGCTGCCCCTAAAGTGTTGTCGTACCCTCCCCTGGACCCTAAACCTTCCCCGTCCACTAACCCTAACCCTAGCCCAAACCCTAACCCTAACGCTTCCCCGAAGCCTGACCCTCACCCGTCCCCTAATCCTAACCCGTACGCTAACACTAACCCGCGCCCTCACACGTACGCTGCCCCTAAAGTGTTGTCGTACCCTCCCCTGGACCCTAAGCCGTCCCCGTCCCCTAACCCTAACCCTAGCCCGAACCGTAACCCTAACACTTCCCTGAAGCCTGACTCTCACCCGTCCCCTAATCCTAACCCGTACGCTAACACTAACCCGCGCCCTAACGCGTACGCTCCCCCTAAAGCGTTGTCGTACCCTCCCCTGGACCCTAAGCCGTCCCCGTCCCCTAACCCTAACCCTAGCCCGAACCCTAAGCCTAACCCTTCCCCGAAGCCTGACCCTCACCCGTCCCCTAATCCTAACCCGTACGCTAACACTAACCCGCGCCCTCACACGTACGCTGCCCCTAAAGTGTTGTCGTACCCTCCCCTGGACCCTAAACCGTCCCCGTCCCCTAACCCAAACCCTAGCCCGAACTCTAACCCTAAAACTTCCCCGAAGCCTGACCCTCACCTGTCTCATAATCCTAACCCGTACGCTAACACTAACCCGCGCCCTCACACGTACGCTCCCCCTAAAGCATTATCGTACCCTCCACTGGACACGAAACCGTTCCCGTCCCCTAACCCTAACCCTAGCCCGAACCCTAACCCTAACCATTCCCCGAAGCCTGACCCTCACCCGTCCCCTAATCCTAACACGTAGGCTAACACTAACCTGCGCCCTCACACGTACGCTCCCCCTAAAGCGGTGTCGTACCCTCCCCTGTACCCTAAACTGTCCCCGTCCCCTAACCTTAACCCTAGCCCGAACCCTAACCCTAACACTTCCCCGAAGCCTGACCCTCACCCGTCCCCTAATCCTAACCCGTACGCTGACACTAACCCGCGCCCTCACAGGTACGCTCCCCCTAAAGCGTTGTCGTACCCTCCCCTGGACCCTAAACCGTCCCCATCCCCTAAACCTAACCCTAGCCCGAACCCTAAGCCTAAACCTTCCCCGAAGCCTGACTCTCACCCGTCCCCTAATCCTAACCCTTACGCTAACACTAACCCGCGCCCTCACACGTACGCTCCCCCTAAAGTGTTGTCGTACCCTCCCCTGGACCCTAAACCGTCCCCGTCCCCTAACCCTAACCCTAGCCCGAACCCTAACCCTAACCCTTCCCCGAAGCCTGACCCTCACCCGTCCCCTAATCCTAACCCGTACGCTAACACTAACCCGCGCCCTCACGCGTACGCTCCCCCTAAAGCGTTGTCGTACCCTCCCCTGGACCCTAAGCCGTCCCCGTCCCCTAACCCTAACCCTAGCCCGAACCCTAAGCCTAACCCTTCCCCGAAGCCTGACCCTCACCCGTCCCCTAATCCTAACCCGTACGCTAACACTAACCCGCGCCCTCACACGTACGCTGCCCCTAAAGTGTTGTCGTACCCTCCCCTGGACCCTAAACCGTCCCCGTCCCCTAACCCTAACCCTAGCCCGAACCCTAACCCTAACACTTCACCGAAGCCTGACTCTCACCCGTCCCCTAATCCTAACCTGTACGCTAACACTAACCCCAGCCCTAACGCGTACGCTCCCCCTAAAGCGTTGTCGTACCCTCCCCTGGACCCTAAACCGTCCCCGTCCCCTAACCCTAACCCTAGCCCAAACCCTAACCCTAACCCTTCCCCGAAGCCTGACCCTCACCCGTCCCCTAATCCTAACCCGTACGCTAACACTAACCCGCGCCCTCACACGTACGCTCCCCCTAATGCATTGTCGTAACCTCCCCTGGACCCTAAACTGTCCCCGTCCCCTAACCCTAACCCTAGCCCGAACGCTAACCCTAAACCTTCCCCGAAGCCTGACCCTCACCCGTCCCCTAATCCTAACCCGTACGCTAACACTAACCCGCGCCCTCACACGTACGCTCCCCCTAAAGCGTTGTCGTACCCTCCCCTGGACCCTAAACCATCCCCGTCCCCTAACCCTAACCCTAGCCCAAACCCTAAGCCTAAAACTTCCCCGAAGCCTGACCCTCAACCGTCCCCTAATCCTAACCCATACGCTAACACTAACCCGCGCCCTCACACGTACGCTGCCCCTAAAGTGTTGTCGTACCCTCCCCTGGACCCTAAACCGTCCCCGTCCCCTAACCCTAACCCTAGCCCGAACCCTAACCCTAAACCTTCCCCGAAGCCTGACCCTCACCTGTCCCCTAATCCTAACCCGTACGCTAACACGAACCCGCGCCCTCACACGTACGCTCCCCCTAAAGCGTTATCGTACCCTCCAACTGGACACTAAACCGTTCCCGTCCCCTAACCCTAACCCTAGCCCGAACCCTAACCCTAACCCTTCCCCGAAGCCTGAACCTCACCCGTCCCCTAATCCTAACCCGTAGGCTAACACTAACCCGCGCCCTCACACGTATGCTCCCCCTAAAGCGGTGTCGTACCCTCCCCTGGAACCTAAACTGTCCCCGTCCCCTAACCCTAACCCTAGCCCGAACCCTAACCCTAACACTTCCCCGAAGCCTGACCCTCACCCGTCCCCTAATCCTAACCCGTACGCTAACACTAACCCGCGCCCTCACAGGTACGCTCCCCCTAAAGTGTTGTCGTACCCTCCCCTGGACCCTAAACCGTCCCGTCCCCTAACCCTAACCCTAGCCCGAACCCTAACCCTAACACTTCCCCGAAGCCTGACTCTCACCCGTCCCCTAATCCTAACCCGTACGCTAACACTAACCCGCGCCCTAACGCGTACGCTCCCCCTAAAGTGTTGTCGTACCCTCCCCTGGACCCTAAACCGTCCCCGTCCCCTAACCCTAACCCTAGCCCGAACCCTAACCCTAACCCTTCCCCGAAGCCTGGCCCTCACCCGTCCCCTAATCCTAACCCGTACGCTAACACTAACCCGCGCCCTCACACATACGCTCCCCCTAAAGCATTGTCGTAACCTCCCCTGGACCCTAAACCGTCCCCGTCCCCTAACACTAACCCTAGACCGAACGCTAACCCTAACCCTTCCCCGAAGCCTGACCCTCACCCGTCCCCTAATCCTAACCCGTACGGTAACACTAACCCGCGCCCTCACACGTACGCTCCCCCTAAAGCGTTGTCGTACCCTCCCCTGGACCCTAAACCGTCCCCGTCCCCTAACCCTAACCCTAGCCCGAACCCTAAGCCTAAACCTTCCCCGAAGCCTGACTCTCACCCGTCCCCTAATCCTAACCCTTACGCTAACACTACCCCGCGCCCTCACGCGTACGCTCCCCCTAAAGCGTTGTCGTACCTCTCCTGGACCCTATGCCGTCCCCGTCCCCTAACCATAAACCTAGCCCGAACCCTAAGCCTAACCCTTCCCCGAAGCCTGACCCTCACCCGTCCCATAATCCTAACCCGTACGCTAACACTAACCCGCGCCCTCACACGTACGCTGCCCCTAAAGTGTTGTCGTACCCTCCCCTGGACCCTAAACCGTCCCCGTCCCCTAACCCTAACCCTAGCCCGAACCCTAACCCTAACACTTCCCCGAAGCCTGACTCTCACCCGTCCCCTAATCCTAACACGTACGCTAACACTAACCCGCGCCCTAACGCGTACGCTCCCCCTAAAGCGTTGTCGTACCCTCCCCTGGACCCTAAACCGTCCCCGTCCCCTAACCCTAACCCTAGCCCGAACCCTAACCCTAACCCTTCCCCGAAGCCTGACCCTCACCCGTCCCCTAATCCTAACCCGTACGCTAACACTAACCCGCGCCCTCACACGTACGCTCCCCCTAATGCACTGTCGTAACCTCCCCTGGACCCTAAACCGTCCCCGTCCCCTAACCCTAACCCTAGCCCGAACCCTAAGCCTAAAACTTCCCCGAAGCCTGACCCTCACCCGTCCCCTAATCCTAACCCATACGCTAACACTAACCCGCGCCCTCACACGGACGCTGCCCCTAAAGTGTTGTCGTACCCTCCCCTGGACCCTAAACCTTCCCCGTCCCCTAACCCTAACCCTAGCCCGAACCCTAACCCTAACCCTTCCCCGAAGCCTGACCCTCACCCGTCCCCTAATCCTAACCCGTACGCTAACACTAACCCGCGCCCTCACACGTACGCTGCCCCTAAAGTGTTGTCGTACCCTCCCCTGGACCCTAAACCGTCCCCGTCCCCTAACCCTAACCCTAGCCCGAACCGTAACCCTAACACTTCCCCGAAGCCTGACTCTCACCCGTCCCCTTATCCTAACCCGTACGCTAACACTAACCCGCGCCCTAACGCGTACGCTCCCCCTAAAGCGTTGTCGTACCCTCCCCTGGACCCTAAGCCGTCCCCGTCCCCTAACCCTAACCCTAGCCCGAACCCTAAGCCTAACCCTTCCCCGAAGCCTGACCCTCACCCGTCCCCTAATCCTAACCCGTACGCTAACACTAACCCGCGCCCTCACACGTACGCTGCCCCTAAAGTGTTGTCGTACCCTCCCCTGGACCCTAAACCGTCCCCGTCCCCTAACCCTAACCCTAGCCCGAACCCTAACCCTAACACTTCCCCGAAGCCTGACTCTCACCCGTCCCCTAATCCTAACCCGTACGCTAACACTAACCCGCACCCTAACGCGTACGCTCCCCCTAAAGCGTTGTCGTACCCTCCCCTGGACCCTAAACCGTCCCCATCCCCTAAACCTAACCCTAGCCCGACCCTAAGCCTAACCCTTCCCCGAAGCCTGACCCTCACCCGTCCCCTAAACCTAACCCGTACGCTAACACTAACCCGCGCCCTCACACGTAGGCTGCCCCTAAAGTGTTGTCGTACCCTCCCCTGGACCCTAAACCGTTCCCGTCCCCTAACCCTAACCCTAGCCCGAACCCTAACCCTAACCCTTCCCCGTAGCCTGACCCTCACCCGTCCCCTAATCCTAAACCGTACGCTAACACTAACCCGCGCCCTCACACATACGCTCACCCTAAAGCATTGTCGTAACCTCCCGTGGAACCTAAACCGTCCCCGTCCCCTAACCCTAACCCTAGCCCGAACCCTAAGACTAAACCTTCCCCGAAGCCTGACCCTCACCCGTCCCCTAATCCTAACCCATACGCTAACACTAACCCGTGCCCTCACACGTACGCTGCCCCTAAAGTGTTGTCGTACCCTCCCCTGGACCCTAAACCGTCCCCGTCCCCTAACCCAAACCCTAGCCCGAACTCTAACCCTAAAACTTCCCCGAAGCCTGACCCTCACCTGTCCCATAATCCTAACCCGTACGCTAACACTAACCCGCGCCCTCACACGTACGCTCCCCCTAAAGCGTTATCGTACCCTCCACTGGACACGAAACCGTTCCCGTCCCCTAACCCTAACCCTAGCCCGAACCCTAACCCTAACCATTCCCCGAAGCCTGACCCTCACCCGTCCCCTAATCCTAACACGTAGGCTAACACTAACCTGCGCCCTCACACGTACGCTCCCCCTAAAGCGGTGTCGTACCCTCCCCTGGACCCTAAACTGTCCCCGTCCCCTAACCTTAACCCTAGCCCGAACCCTAACCCTAACACTTCCCTGAAGCCTGACCCTCACCCGTCCCCTAATCCTAACCCGTACGCTGACACTAACCCGCGCCCTCACAGGTACGCTCCCCCTAAAGCGTTGTCGTACCCTCCCCTGGACCCTAAACCGTCCCCATCCCCTAAACCTAACCCTAGCCCGACCCTAAGCCTAACCCTTCCCCGAAGCCTGACCCTCACCCGTCCCCTAAACCTAACCCGTACGCTAACACTAACCCGCGCCCTCACACGTAGGCTGCCCCTAAAGTGTTGTCGTACCCTCCCCTGGACCCTAAACCGTTCCCGTCCCCTAACCCTAACCCTAGCCCGAACCCTAACCCTAACACTTCCCCGTAGCCTGACCCTCACCCGTCCCCTAATACTAAACCGTACGCTAACACTAACCCGCGCCCTCACACATACGCTCACCCTAAAGCATTGTCGTAACCTCCCGTGGAACCTAAACCGTCCCCGTCCCCTAACCCTAACCCTAGCCCGAACCCTAAGACTAAACCTTCCCCGAAGCCTGACCCTCACCCGTCCCCTAATCCTAACCCGTACGCTAACACTAACCCGCGCCCTCACACGTACGCTGCCCCTAAAGTGTTGTCGTACCCTCCCCTGGACCCTAAACCGTCCCCGTCCCCTAACCCTAACCCTAGCCCTAACCCTAACCCTAACCCTTCCCCGAAGCCTGACCCTCACCCGTCCCATAATCCTAACCCGTACGCTAACACTAACCCGCGCCCTCACACGTACGCTCCCCCTAAAGCGTTGTCGTACCCTCCCCTGGACCCAAAACCGTCCCCGTCCCCTAACCCTAACCCTAGCCCGAACCCTAAGCCTAAACCTTCCCCGAAGCCTGACTCTCACCCGTCCCCTAATCCTAACCCATACGCTAACACTAACCCGCGCCCTCACACGTACGCTGCCCCTAAAGTGTTGTCGTACCCTCCCCTGGACCCTAAACCGTCCCCGTCCCCTAACCCTAACCCTAGCCCGAACCCTAAACCTAACCCTTCCCCGAAGCCTGACCCTCACCCGTCCCCTAATCCTAAACCGTACGCTAACACTAACCCGCGCCCTCACACATACGCTCACCCTAAAGCATTGTCGTAACCTCCCGTGGAACCTAAACCGTCCCCGTCCCCTAACCCTAACCCTAGCCCGAACCCTAAGACTAAACCTTCCCCGAAGCCTGACCCTCACCCGTCCCCTAATCCTAACCCGTACGCTAACACTAACCCACGCCCTCACACGTACGCTGCCCCTAAAGTGTTGTCGTACCCTCCCCTGGACCCTAAACCGTCCCCGTCCCCTAACCCTAACCCTAGCCCTAACCCTAACCCTAACCCTTCCCCGAAGCCTGACCCTCACCCGTCCCATAATCCTAACCCGTACGCTAACACTAACCCGCGCCCACACACGTACGCTCCCCCTAAAGCGTTGTCGTACCCTCCCCTGGACCCAAAACCGTCCCCGTCCCCTAACCCTAACCCTAGCCCGAACCCTAAGCCTAAACCTTCCCCGAAGCCTGACTCTCACCCGTCCCCTAATCCTAACCCATACGCTAACACTAACCCACGCCCTCACACGTACGCTGCCCCTAAAGTGTTGTCGTACCCTCCCCTGGACCCTAAACCGTCCCCGTCCCCTAACCCTAACCCTAGCCCGAACCCTAAACCTAAACCTTCCCCGAAGCCTGACCCTCACACGTCCCCTAATCCTAACCCGTACGCTAACACTAACCCGCGCCCTCACGCGTACGCTCCCCCTAAAGCGTTGTCGTACCCTCCCCTGGACCCTAAGCCGTCCCCGTCCCCTAACCCTAACCCTAGCCTGAACCCTAAGCCTAAAACTTCCCCGAAGCCTGACCCTCACCCGTCCCCTAATCCTAACCCATACGCTAACACTAACCCGCGCCCTCACACGTACGCTGCCCCTAAAGTGTTGTCGTACCCTCCCCTGGACCCTAAACCGTCCCCGTCCCCTAACCCAAACCCTAGCCCGAACTCTAACCCTAAAACTTCCCCGAAGCCTGACCCTCACCTGTCCCATAATCCTAACCCGTACGCTAACACTAACCCGCGCCCTCACACGTACGCTCCCCCTAAAGCGTTATCGTACCCTCCACTGGACACGAAACCGTTCCCGTCCCCTAACCCTAACCCTAGCCCGAACCCTAACCCTAACCATTCCCCGAAGCCTGACCCTCACCCGTCCCCTAATCCTAACACGTAGGCTAACACTAACCTGCGCCCTCACACGTACGCTCCCCCTAAAGCGGTGTCGTACCCTCCCCTGGACCCTAAACTGTCCCCGTCCCCTAACCTTAACCCTAGCCCGAACCCTAACCCTAACACTTCCCCGAAGCCTGACCCTCACCCGTCCCCTAATCCTAACCCGTACGCTGACACTAACCCGCGCCCTCACAGGTACGCTCCCCCTAAAGCGTTGTCGTACCCTCCCCTGGACCCTAAACCGTCCCCATCCCCTAAACCTAACCCTAGCCCGACCCTAAGCCTAACCCTTCCCCGAAGCCTGACCCTCACCCATCCCCTAAACCTAACCCGTACGCTAACACTAACCCGCGCCCTCACACGTAGGCTGCCCCTAAAGTGTTGTCGTACCCTCCCCTGGACCCTAAACCGTTCCCGTCCCCTAACCCTAACCCTAGCCCGAACCCTAACCCTAACACTTCCCCGTAGCCTGACCCTCACCCGTCCCCTAATACTAAACCGTACGCTAACACTAACCCGCGCCCTCACACATACGCTCACCCTAAAGCATTGTCGTAACCTCCCGTGGAACCTAAACCGTCCCCGTCCCCTAACCCTAACCCTAGCCCGAACCCTAAGACTAAACCTTCCCCGAAGCCTGACCCTCACCCGTCCCCTAATCCTAACCCGTACGCTAACACTAACCCGCGCCCTCACACGTACGCTGCCCCTAAAGTGTTGTCGTACCCTCCCCTGGACCCTAAACCGTCCCCGTCCCCTAACCCTAACCCTAGCCCTAACCCTAACCCTAACCCTTCCCCGAAGCCTGACCCTCACCCGTCCCATAATCCTAACCCGTACGCTAACACTAACCCGCGCCCTCACACGTACGCTCCCCCTAAAGCGTTGTCGTACCCTCCCCTGGACCCAAAACCGTCCCCGTCCCCTAACCCTAACCCTAGCCCGAACCCTAAGCCTAAACCTTCCCCGAAGCCTGACTCTCACCCGTCCCCTAATCCTAACCCATACGCTAACACTAACCCGCGCCCTCACACGTACGCTGCCCCTAAAGTGTTGTCGTACCCTCCCCTGGACCCTAAACCGTCCCCGTCCCCTAACCCTAACCCTAGCCCGAACCCTAACCCTAACCCTTCCCCGAAGCCTGACCCTCACCCGTCCCATAATCCTAACCCGTACGCTAACACTAACCCGCGCCCTCACGCGTACGCTCCCCCTAAAGCGTTGTCGTACCCTCCCCTGGACCCTAAGCCGTCCCCGTCCCCTAACCCTAACCCTAGCCTGAACCCTAAGCCTAAAACTTCCCCGAAGCCTGACCCTCACCCGTCCCCTAATCCTAACCCATACGCTAACACTAACCCGCGCCCTCACACGTACGCTGCCCCTAAAGTGTTGTCGTACCCTCCCCTGGACCCTAAACCTTCCCCGTCCCCTAACCCAAACCCTAGCCCGAACTCTAACCCTAAAACTTCCCCGAAGCCTGACCCTCACCTGTCCCATAATCCTAACCCGTACGCTAACACTAACCCGCGCCCTCACACGTACGCTCCCCCTAAAGCGTTATCGTACCCTCCACTGGACACTAAACCGTTCCCGTCCCCTAACCCTAACCCTAGCCCGAACCCTAACCCTAACCATTCCCCGAAGCCTGACCCTCACCCGTCCCCTAATCCTAACACGTAGGCTAACACTAAACTGCGCCCTCACACGTACGCTCCCCCTAAAGCGGTGTCGTACCCTCCCCTGGACCCTAAAGTGTCCCCGTCCCCTAACCCTAACCCTAGACCGAACCCTAACCCTAACACTTCCCCGAAGCCTGAACCTCACCCGTCCCCTAATCCTAACCCGTACGCTAACACTAACCCGCGCCCTCACAGGTACACTCCCCCTAAAGCGTTGTCGTACCCTCCCCTGGACCCTAAACCGTCCCCATCCCTTAAACCTAACCCTAGCCCGAACCCTAAGCCTAACCCTTCCCCGAAGCCTGACCCTCACACGTCCCCTAAACCTAACCCGTACGCTAACACTAACCCGCGTCCTCACACGTACGCTGCCCCTAAAGTGTTGTCGTACCCTCCCCTGGACCCTAAACCGTCCCCGTCCCCTAATCCTAACCCTAGCCCGAACCCTAACCCTAACACTTCCCCGAAGCCTGACTCTCACCCGTCCCCTAATCCTAACCCGTACGCTAACACTAACCCGCGCCCTCACACGTACGCTCCCCCTAAAGCGTTGTCGTACCCTCCACTGGACACTAAACCGTCCCCGTCCCCTAACCCTAACCCTAGCCCGAACCCTAACCCTAACCCTTCCCCGAAGCCTGAACCTCACACGTCCCCTAATCCTAACCCGTACGCTAACACTAACCCGCGCCCTCACGCGTACGCTCCCCCTAAAGCGTTGTCGTACCCTCCCCTGGACCCTAAACCGTCCCCATCCCCTAAACCTAACCCTAGCCCGACCCTAAGCCTAACCCTTCCCCGAAGCCTGACCCTCACCCGTCCCCTAAACCTAACCCGTACGCTAACACTAACCCGCGCCCTCACACGTAGGCTGCCCCTAAAGTTTTGTCGTACCCTCCCCTGGACCCTAAACCGTTCCCGTCCCCTAACCCTAACCCTAGCCCGAACCCTAACCCTAACCCTTCCCCGTAGCCTGACCCTCACCCGTCCCCTAATCCTAACCCGTACGCTAACACTAACCCGCGCCCTCACACGTATGCTCCCCCTAAAGCGTTGTCGTACCCTCCACTGGACACTAAACCGTTCCCGTCCCCTAACCCTAACCCTAGCCCGAACCCTAATCCTAACCCTTCCCCGAAGCCTGAACCTCACACGTCCCCTAATCCTAACCCGTAGGCTAACACTAATCCGCGCCCTCACACGTACGCTCCCCCTAAAGCGGTGTCGTACCCTCCCCTGGATCCTAAACTGTCCCCGTCCCCCAACCCTAACCCTAGCCCGAACCCTAACCCTAACCCTTCCCCGAAGCCTGACCCTCACCCGTCCCCTAATCCTAACCCGTACGCTAACACTAACCTGCGCCCTCACGCGTACGCTCCCCCTAAAGCGTTGTCGTACCCTCCCCTGGACCCTAAACCGTCCCCATCCCCTAAACCTAACCCTAGCCCGACCCTAAGCCTAACCCTTCCCCGAAGCCTGACCCTCACCCGTCCCCTAAACCTAACCCGTACGCTAACACTAACCCGCGCCCTCACACGTAGGCTGCCCCTAAAATGTTGTCGTACCCTCCCCTGGACCCTAAACCGTTCCCGTCCCCTAACCCTAACCCTAGCCCGAACCCTAACCCTAACCCTTCCCCGTAGCCTGACCCTCACCCGTCCCCTAATCCTAAACCGTACGCTAACACTAACCCGCGCCCTCACACATACGCTCACCCTAAAGCATTGTCGTAACCTCCCGTGGAACCTAAACCGTCCCCGTCCCCTAACCCTAACCCTAGCCCGAACCCTAAGACTAAACCTTCCCCGAAGCCTGACCCTCACCCGTCCCCTAATCCTAACCAGTAACCTAACACTAACCCGCGCCCTCACACGTACGCTCCCCCTAAAGCGTTGTCGTACCCTCCACTGGACACTAAACCGTTCCCGTCCCCTAACCCTAACCCTAGCCCGAACCCTAACCCTAACCCTTCCCCGAAGCCTGAACCTCACACGTCCCCTAATCCTAACCCGTAGGCTAACACTAATCCGCGCCCTCACACGTACGCTCCCCCTAAAGCGGTGTCGTACCCTCCCCTGGATCCTAAACTGTCCCCGTCCCCTAACCCTAACCCTAGCCCGAACCCTAACCCTAACCCTTCCCCGAAGCCTGACCCTCACCCGTCCCCTAATCCTAACCCGTACGCTAACACTAACCCGCGCCCTCACGCGTACGCTCCCCCTAAAGCGTTGTCGTACCCTCCCCTGGACCCTAAACCGTCCCCATCCCCTAAACCTAACCCTAGCCCGACCCTAAGCCTAACCCTTCCCCGAAGCCTGACCCTCACCCGTCCCCTAAACCTAACCCGTACGCTAACACTAACCCGCGCCCTCACACGTAGTCTGCCCCTAAAGTGTTGTCGTACCCTCCCCTGGACCCTAAACCGTTCCCGTCCCCTAACCCTAACCCTAGCCCGAACCCTAACCCTAACCCTTCCCCGTAGCCTGACCCTCACCCGTCCCCTAATCCTAAACCGTACGCTAACACTAACCCGCGCCCTCACACATACGCTCACCCTAAAGCATTGTCGTAACCTCCCGTGGAACCTAAACCGTCCCCGTCCCCTAACCCTAACCCTAGCCCGAACCCTAAGACTAAACCTTCCCCGAAGCCTGACCCTCACCCGTCCCCTAATCCTAACCCGTACGCTAACACTAACCCGCGCCCTCACACTTACGCTGCCCCTAAAGTGTTGTCGTACCCTCCCCTGGACCCTAAACCGTCCCCGTCCCCTAACCCTAACCCTAGCCCTAACCCTAACCCTAACCCTTCCCCGAAGCCTGACCCTCACCCGTCCCATAATCCTAACCCGTACGCTAACACTAACCCGCGCCCTCACACGTACGCTCCCCCTAAAGCGTTGTCGTACCCTCCCCTGGACCCAAAACCGTCCCCGTCCCCTAACCCTAACCCTAGCCCGAACCCTAAGCCTAAACCTTCCCCGAAGCCTGACTCTCACCCGTCCCCTAATCCTAACCCATACGCTAACACTAACCCGCGCCCTCACACGTACGCTGCCCCTAAAGTGTTGTCGTACCCTCCCCTGGACCCTAAAACGTCCCCGTCCCCTAACCCTAACCCTAGCCCGAACCCTAACCCTAACCCTTCCCCGAAGCCTGACCCTCACCCGTCCCCTAATCCTAACCCGTACGCTAACACTAACCCGCGCCCTCACGCATACGCTCCCCCTAAAGCGTTGTCGTACCCTCCCCTGGACCCTAAGCCGTCCCCGTCCCCTAACCCTAACCCTAGCCTGAACCCTAAGCCTAAAACTTCCCCGAAGCCTGACCCTCACCCGTCCCCTAATCCTAACCCATACGCTAACACTATCCCGCGCCCTCACACGTACGCTGCCCCTAAAGTGTTGTCGTACCCTCCCCTGGACCCTAAACCGTCCCCGTCCCCTAACCCAAACCCTAGCCCGAACTCTAACCCTAAAACTTCCCCGAAGCCTGACCCTCACCTGTCCCATAATCCTAACCCGTACGCTAACACTAACCCGCGCCCTCACACGTACGCTCCCCCTAAAGCGTTATCGTACCCTCCACTGGACACTAAACCGTTCCCGTCCCCTAACCCTAACCCTAGCCCGAACCATAACCCTAACCATTCCCCGAAGCCTGACCCTCACCCGTCCCCTAATCCTAACACGTAGGCTAACACTAACCTGCGCCCTCACACGTACGCTCCCCCTAAAGCGGTGTCGTACCCTCCCCTGGACCCTAAACTGTCCCCGTCCCCTAACCCTAACCCTAGCCCGAACCCTAACCCTAACACTTCCCCGAAGCCTGACCCTCACCCGTCCCCTAATCCTAACCCGTACGCTAACACTAACCCGCGCCCTCACAGGTACGCTCCCCCTAAAGCGTTGTCGTACCCTCCCCTGGACCCTAAACCGTCCCCATCCCCTAAACCTAACCCTAGCCCGAACCCTAAGCCTAACCCTTCCCCGAAGCCTGACCCTCACACGTCCCCTAAACCTAACCCTTACGCTAACACTAACCCGCGTCCTCACACTTACGCTGCCCCTAAAGTGTTGTCGTACCCTCCCCTGGACCCTAAACCGTCCCCGTCCCCTAACCCTAACCCTAGCCCGAACCCTAACCCTAACACTTCCCCGAAGCCTGACTCTCACCCGTCCCCTAATCCTAACCCGTACGCTAACACTAACCCGCGCCCTAACGCGTACGCTCCCCCTAAAGCGTTGTCGTACCCTCCCCTGGACCCTAAACCGTCCCCGTCCCCTAACCCTAACCCTAGCCCGAACCCTAACCCTAACCCTTCCCCGAAGCCTGACTCTCACCCGTCCCCTAATCCTAACCCGTACGCTAACACTAACCCGCGCCCTCACACATACGCTCCCCCTAAAGCATTGTCGTAACCTCCCCTGGACCCTAAACCGTCCCCGTCCCCTAACACTAACCCTAGCCCGAACCCTAACCCTAACAGTTCACCGAAGCCTGACTCTCACCCGTCCCCTAATACTAACCCGTACGCTAACACTAACCCCAGCCCTAACGCGTACGCTCCCCCTAAAGCGTTGTCGTACCCTCCCCTGGACCCTAAACCGTCCCCGTCCCCTAACCCTAACCCTAGCCCGAACCCTAAGCCTAAACCTTCCCCGAAGCCTGACTCTCACCCGTCCCCTAATCCTAACCCTTACGCTAACACTAACCCGCGCCCTCACACGTACGCTCCCCCTAAAGTGTTGTCGTACCCTCCCCTGGACCCTAAACCGTCCCCGTCCCCTAACCCTAACCCTAGCCCGAACCCTAAGCCTAACCCTTCCCCGAAGCCTGACCCTCACCCGTCCCCTAATCCTAACCCGTACGCTAACACTAACCCGCGCCCTCACACGTACGCTGCCCCTAAAGTGTTGTCGTACCCTCCCCTGGACCCTAAACCGTCCCCGTCCCCTAACCCTAACCCTAGCCCGAACCCTAACCCTAACACTTCACCGAAGCCTGACTCTCACCCGTCCCCTAATACTAACCCGTACGCTAACACTAACCCCAGCCCTAACGCATACGCTCCCCCAAAAGCGTTGTCGTACCCTCCCCTGGACCCTAAACCGTCCCCGTCCCCTAACCCTAACCCTAGCCCGAACCCTAACCCTAACCCTTCCCCGAAGCCTGACCCTCACCCGTCCCCTAATCCTAACCCGTACGCTAACACTAACCCGCGACCTCACACGTACGCTCCCCCTAATGCATTGTCGTAACCTCCCCTGGACCCTAAACCGTCCCCGTCCCCTAACCCTAACCCTAGCCCGAACGCTAACCCTAACCCTTCCCCGAAGCCTGACCCTCACCCGTCCCCTAATCCTAACCCGTACGCTAACACTAACCCGCGCCCTCACACGTACGCTCCCCAAAAGCGTTGTCGTACCCTCCACTGGACCCTAAACCGTCCCCGTCCCCTAACCCTAACCCTAGCCCAAACCCTAAGCCTAATACTTCCCCGAAGCCTGACCCTCACCCGTCCCCTAATCCTAACCCATACGGTAACACTAACCCGCGCCCTCACACGTACGCTGCCCCTAAAGTGTTGTCGTACCCTCCCCTGGACCCTAAACCGTCCCCGTCCCCTAACCCTAACCCTAGCCCGAACCCTAACCCTAACCCTTCCCCGAAGCCTGACCCTCACCCGTCCCCTAATCCTAAACCGTACGCTAAAACTAACCCGCGCCCTCACACGTACGCTCCCCCTAAAGCGTTGTCGTACCCTCCCCTGGACCCTAAACCGTCCCCGTCCCCTAACCCTAACCCTAGCCCGAACCCTAACCCTAACCCTTCCCCGAAGCCTGACCCTCACCCGTCCCCTAATCCTAACCCGTACGCTAACACTAACCCGCGCCCTCACACATACGCTCCACCTAAAGCATTGTCGTAACCTCCCGTGGACCCTAAACCGTCCCCATCCCCTAACCCTAACCCTAGCCCGAACGCTAACCCTAACCCTTACCCGAAGCCTGACCCTCACCCGTCCCCTAATCCTAACCCGTACGCTAACACTAACCCGCGCCCTCACACGTACGCTCCCCCTAAAGCGTTGTCGTACCCTCCCCTGGACCCTAAACCGTCCCCGTCCCCTAACCCTAACCCTAGCCCGAACCCTAACCCTAACGCTTCCCCGAAGCCTGACCCTCACCCGTCCCCTAATCCTAACCCGTACGCTAACACTAACCCGCGCCCTCACGCCTACGCTCCCCCTAAAGCGTTGTCATACCCTCCCCTAGACCCTAAACCGTCCCCATGCCCTAAACCTAACCCTAGCCCGAACTCTAAGCCTAACACTTCCCCGAAACCTGACTCTCACCCGTCCTCTAATCCTAACTCGTACGCTAACACTAACCCGCGCCCTCACACGTACGCTGCCCCTAAAGTGTTGTCGTAACCTCCCCTGGACCCTAAACCGTCCCCGTCCCCTAACCCTAACCCTAGCCCGAACCCTAACCCTAAATCTTCCCCGAAGCCTGACCCTTACCCGTCCCCTAATCCTAACCCGTACGCTAACACTAACCCGCGCCCTCACACGTACGCTCCCCCTAAAGCATTGTCGTAGCCTCCCCTGGACCCTAAACCGTCCCCGTCCCCTAACCCTAACCCTAGCCCGAACGCTAACCCTAACCCTTCTCCGAAGCCTGACCCTCACCCGTCCCCTAATCCTAACCCGTACGCTAACACTAACCCGCGCCCTCACACGTACGCTCCCCCTAAAGCGTTGTCGTACCCTCCCCTGGACCCTAAACCGTCCCCGTCCCCTAACCCTAACCCTAGCCCGAACCCTAAGACTAAACCTTCCCCGAAGCCTGACCCTCACCCGTCCCCTAATCCTAACCCATACGCTAACACTAACCCGCGCCCTCACACGTACGCTGCCCTAAAGTGTTGTCGTACCCTCCCCTGGACCCTAAATCGTCCCCGTCCCCTAACCCTAACCCTAGCCCGAACCCTAACCCTAACCCTTCCCCGAAGCCTGACCCTCACCCGTCCCATAATCCTAACCCGTACGCTAACACTAACCCGCGCCCTCACATGTACGCTCCCCCTAAAGCGTTGTCGTACCCTCCACTGGACACTAAACCGTTCCCGTCACCTAACCCTAACCCTAGCCCGAACCCTAACCCTAACCCTTCCCCGAAGCCTGAACCTCACCCGTCCCCTAATCCTAACCCGTAGGCTAACACTAACCCGCGCCCTCACACGTACCCTCCCCCTAAAGCGGTGTCGTACCCTCCCCTGGACCCTAAACTGTCCCCGTCCCCTAACCCTAACCCTAGCCCGAACCCTAACCCTAAGCCTTCCCCGAAGCCTGACCCTCACCCGTCCCCTAATCCTAACCCGTACGCTAACACTAACCCGCGCCCTCACGCGTACGCTCCCCCTAAAGCGTTGTCGTACCCTCCCCTGGACCCTAAACCGTCCCCGTCCCCTAACCCTAACCCTAGCCCGAACCCTAACCCTAACCCTTCCCCGAAGCCTGACCCTCACCAGTCCCCTAATACTAACCCGTACGCTAACACTAACCCGTGCCCTCACACATACGCTCCCCCTAAAGCATTGTCGTAACCTCCCCTGGACCCTAAACCGTCCCCGTCCCCTAACCCTAACCCTAGCCCGAACGCTAACCCTAACCCTTCCCCGAAGCCTGACCCTCACCCGTCCTCTAATCCTAACCCGTACGCTAACACTAACCCGCGCCCTCACACGTACGCTCCCCCTAAAGCGTTGTCGTACCCTCCCCTGGACCCTAAACCGTCCCCGTCCCCTAACCCTAACCCTAGCCCGAACCCTAAGCCTAAACCTTCCCCGAAGCCTGACTCTCACCCGTCCCCTAATCCTAACCCATACGCTAACACTAACCCGCGCCCTCACACGTACGCTGCCCCTAAAGTGTTGTCGTACCCTCCCCTGGACCCTAAACCGTCCCCGTCCCCTAACCCTAACCCTAGCCCGAACCCTAACCCTAACCCTTCCCCGAAGCCTGACCCTCACCCGTCCCATAATCCTAACCCGTACGCTAACACTAACCCGCGCCCTCACACGTACGCTCCCCCTAAAGCGTTATCGTACCCTCCACTGGACACTAAACCGTCCCCGTCCCCTAAGCCTAACCCTAGCCCGAACCCTAACCCTAACCCTTCCCCGAAGCCTGACCCTCACCCGTCCCCTAATCCTAACCCGTACGCTAACACTAACCCGCGCCCTCACACGTACGCTCCCCCTAAAGCGGTGTCGTACCCTCCCCTGGACCCTAAACTGTCCCCGTCCCCTAACCCTAACCCTAGCCCGAACCCTAACCCTAACCCTTCCCCGAAGCCTGACCCTCAACCGTCCCCTAAACCTAACCCGTACGCTAACACTAAACCGCGCCATCACGCCTACGCTCCCCCTAAAGCGTTGTCGTACCCTCCCCTGGACCCTAAACCGTCCCCGTCCCCTAACCCTAACCCTAGCCCGAACCCTAACCCTAACCCTTCCCCGAAGCCTGACCCTCACCCGTCCCCTAATCCTAACCCGTACGCTAACACTAAGCCGCGCCCTCACACATACGCTCCCCCTAAAGCATTGTCGTAACCTCCCCTGGACCCTAAACCGTCCCCGTCCCCTAACCCTAACCCTAGACCGAACGCTAACCCTAAACCTTCCCCGAAGCCTGACCCTCACCCATCCCCTAATCCTAACCCGTACGCTAACACTAACCCGCGCCCTCACCCGTACGCTCCCCATAAAGCGTTGTCGTACCCTCCCCTGGACCCTAAACCGTCCCCGTCCCCTAACCCTAACCCTAGCCCGAACCCTAAGCCTAAACCTTCCCCGAATCCTGACTCTCACCCGTCCCCTAATCCTAACCCATACGCTAACACTAACCCGCGCCCTCACACGTACGCTGCCCCTAAAGTGTTGTCGTAACCTCCCCTGGACCCTAAACCGTCCCCGTCCCCTAACCCTAACCCTAGCCCGAACCCTAACCCTAACCCTTCCCCGAAGGTTGACCCTCACCCGTCCCCTAATCCTAACCCGTACGCTAACACTAACCCGCGCCCTAACGCGTACGCTCCCCCTAAAGCGTTGTCGTACCCTCCCCTGGACCCTAAACCGTCCCCGTCCCCTATCCCTAACCCTAGCCCGAACCCTAACCCTAACCCTTCCCCGAAGCCTGACCCTCACCCGTCCCCTAATCCTAACCCTTACGCTAACACTAACCCGCGCCCTCACACATACGCTCCCCCTAAAGCATTGTCGTAACCTCCCGTGGACCCTAAACCGTCCCCGTCCCCTAACCCTAACCCTAGCCCGAACGCTAACCCTAACACTTACCCGAAGCCTGACCCTCACCCGTCCCCTAATCCTAACCCGTACGCTAACACTAACCCGCGCCCTCACACGTACGCTCCCCCTAAAGCATTGTCGTACCCTCCCCTGGACCCTAAACCGTCCCCGTCCCCTAACCCTAACCCTAGCCCGAACACTAACCCTAACCCTTCCCCGAAGCCTGACCCTTACCCGTCCCCTAATCCTAACCCGTACGCTAACACTAACCCGCGCCCTCACACGTACGCTCCCCCTAAAGCATTGTCGTAACCTCCCCTGGACCATAAACCGTCCCCGTCCCCTAACCCTAACCCTAGCCCGAACGCTAACCCTAACCCTTCCCCGAAGCCTGACCCTCACCCGTCCCCTAATCCTAACCCGTACGCTAACACTAACCCGCGCCCTCACACGTACGCTCCCCCTAAAGCGTTGTCGAACCCTCCCCTGGACCCTAAACCGTCCCCGTCCCCTAACCCTAACCCTAGCCCGAACCCTAAGCCTAAACCTTCCCCGAAGCCTGACTCTCACCCGTCCCCTAATCCTAACCCTTACGCTAACACTAACCCGCGCCCTCACACGTACGCTCCCCCTAAAGTGTTGTCGTACCCTCCCCTGGACCCTAAACCGTCCCCGTCCCCTAACCCTAACCCTAGCCCGAACGCTAACCCTAACCCTTCCCCGAAGCCTGACCCTCACCCGTCCTCTAATCCTAACCCGTACGCTAACACTAACTGGCGCCCTCACGCGTACGCTCCCCCTAAAGCGTTGTCGTACCCTCCCCTGGACCCTAAGCCGTCCCCGTCCCCTAACCCTAACCCTAGCCCGAACCCTAAGCCTAACCCTTCCCCGAAGCCTGACCCTCACCCGTCCCCTAATCCTAACCCGTACGCTAACACTAACCCACGCCCTCACACGTACGCTGCCCCTAAAGTGTTGTCGTACCCTCCCCTGGACCCTAAACCGTCCCCGTCCCCTAACCCTAACCCTAGCCCGAACCCTAACCCTAACACTTCACCGAAGCCTGACTCTCACCCGTCCCCTAATACTAACCCGTACGCTAACACTAACCACAGCCCTAACGCGTACGCTCCCCCTAAAGCGTTGTCGTACCCTCCCCTGGACCCTAAACCGTCCCCGTCCCCTAACCCTAACCCTAGCCCGAACCCTAACCCTAACCCTTCCCCGAAGCCTGACCCTCACCCGTCCCCTAATCCTAACCCGTACGCTAACACTAACCCGCGCCCTCACACGTACGCTCCCCCTAATGCATTGTCGTAACCTCCCCTGGACCCTAAACGGTCCCCGTCCCCTAACCCTAACCCTAGCCCGAACGCTAACCCTAACCCTTCCCCGAAGCCTGACCCTCACCCGTCCCCTAATCCTAACCCGTACGCTAACACTAACCCGCGCCCTCACACGTACGCTCCCCCTAAAGCGTTGTCGTACCCTCCCCTGGACCCTAAACCGTCCCCATCCCCTAAACGTAACCCTAGCCCGAACCCTAAGCCTAACCCTTCCCCGAAGCCTGACCCTCACCTGTACCCTAAACCTAACCCTTACGCTAACACTAACCCGCGCCCTCACACGTACGCTGCCCCTAAAGTGTTGTCGTACCCTCCCCTGGACCCTAAACCGTCCCCGTCCCCTAACCCTAACCCTAGCCCAAACCCTAACCCTAACACTTCCCCGAAGCCTGACTCTCACCCGTCCCCTAATCCTAACCCGTACGCTAACACTAACCCGCGCCCTAACGCGTACGCTCCCCCTAAAGCGTTGTCGTACCCTCCCCTGGACCCTAAACCTTCCCCGTCCCCTAACCCTAACCCTAGCCCGAACCCTAACCCTAACCCTTCCCCGAAGCCTGACCCTCACCCGTCCCCTAATCCTTACCCGTACGCTAACACTAACCCGCGCCCTCACACATACGCTCCACCTAAAGCATTGTCGTAACCTCCCGTGGACCCTAAACCATCCCCATCCCCTAACCCTAACCCTAGCCCGAACGCTAACCCTAACCCTTACCCGAAGCCTGACCCTCACCCGTCCCCTAATCCTAACCCGTACGCTAACACTAACCCGCGCCCTCACACGTACGCTCCCCCTAAAGCGTTGTCGTACCCTCCCCTGGACCCTAAACCGTCCCCGTTCCATAACCCTAACCCTAGCCCGAACCCTAACCCTAACCCTTCCCCGAAGCCTGACCCTTACCCGTCCCCTAATCCTAACCCGTACGCTAACACTAACCCGCGCCCTCACACGTACGCTCCCCCTAAAGCATTGTCGTAACCTCCCCTGGACCCTAAACCGTCCCCGTCCCCTAACCCTAACCCTAGCCCGAACCCTAACCCTAACCCTTCCCCGAAGCCTGACCCTCACCCGTCCCCTAATCCTAACCCGTACGCTAACACTAACCCGCGCCCTCACGCGTACGCTCCCCCTAAAGCGTTGTCATACCCTCCCCTAGACCCTAAACCGTCCCCATGCCCTAAACCTAACCCTAGCCCGAACTCTAAGCCTAACACTTCCCCGAAGCCTGACTCTCACCCGTCCTCTAATCCTAACTCGTACGCTAACACTAACCCGCGCCCTCACACGTACGCTGCCCCTAAAGTGTTGTCGTAACCTCCCCTGGACCCTAAACCGTCCCCGTCCCCTAACCCTAACCCTAGCCCGAACCCTAACCCTAAATCTTCCCCGAAGCCTGACCCTTACCCGTCCCCTAATCCTAACCCGTACGCTAACACTAACCCGCCCCCTCACACGTACGCTCCCCCTAAAGCATTGTCGTAGCCTCCCCTGGACCCTAAACCGTCCCCGTCCCCTAACCCTAACCCTAGCCCGAACGCTAACCCTAACCCTTCTCCGAAGCCTGACCCTCACCCGTCCCCTAATCCTAACCCGTACGCTAACACTAACCCGCGCCCTCACACGTACGCTCCCCCTAAAGCGTTGTCGTACCCTCCCCTGGACCCTAAACCGTCCCCGTCCCCTAACCCTAACCCTAGCCCGAACCCTAAGACTAAACCTTCCCCGAAGCCTGACCCTCACCCGTCCCCTAATCCTAACCCATACGCTAACACTAACCCGCGCCCTCACACGTACGCTGCCCTAAAGTGTTGTCGTACCCTCCCCTGGACCCTAAACCGTCCCCGTCCCCTAACCCTAACCCTAGCCCGAACCCTAACCCTAACCCTTCCCCGAAGCCTGACCCTCACCCGTCCCATAATCCTAACCCGTACGCTAACACTAACCCGCGCCCTCACACGTACGCTCCCCCTAAAGCGTTGTCGTACCCTCCACTGGACACTAAACCGTTCCCGTCCCCTAACCCTAACCCTAGCCCGAAACCTAACCCTAACCCTTCCCCGAAGCCTGAACCTCACCCGTCCCCTAATCCTAACCCGTAGGCTAACACTAACCCGCGCCCTCACACGTACCCTCCCCCTAAAGCGGTGTCGTACCCTCCCCTGGACCCTAAACTGTCCCCGTCCCCTAACCCTAACCCTAGCCCGAACCCGAACCCTAACCCTTCCCCGAAGCCTGACCCTCACCCATCACCTAATCCTAACCCGTACGCTAACACTAACCCGCGCCCTCACGCCTACGCTCCCCCTAAAGCGTTGTCGTACCCTCCCCTGGACCCTAAACCGTCCCCGTCCCCTAACCCTTACCCTAGCCCGAACCCTAACCCTAACCCTTCCCCGAAGCCTGACCCTCACCAGTCCCCTAATCCTAACCCGTACGCTAACACTAACCCGCGCCCTCACACGTACGCTCCCCCTAAAGCGTTATCGTACCCTCCACTGGACACTAAACCGTTCCCGTCCCCTAACCCTAACCCTAGCCCGAACCTTAACCCTAACCCTTCCCCGAAGCCTGAACCTCACCCGTGCCCAATCCTAACCCGTAGGCTAACACTAACCTGCGCCCTCACACGTACGCTCCCCCTAAAGCGGTGTCGTACCCTCCCCTGGACCCTAAACTGTCCCCGTCCCCTAACCCTAACCCTAGCCCGAACCCTAACCCTAACACTTCCCCGAAGCCTGACCCTCACCCGTCCCCTAATCCTAACCCGTACGCTAACACTAACCCGCGCCCTCACACGTACGCTCCCCCTAAAGCGTTGTCGTACCCTCCCCTGGACCCTAAACCGTCCCCGTCCCCTAACCCTAACCCTAGCCCGAACCCTAAGCCTAAACCTTCCCCGAAGCCTGACTCTCACCCGTCCCCTAATCCTAACCCTTACGCTAACACTAACCCGCGCCCTCACACGTACGCTGCCCCTAAAATGTTGTCGTACCCTCCCCTGGACCCTAAACCGTCCCCGTCCCCTAACCCTAACCCTAGCCCGAACCCTAACCCTAACACTTCCCCGAAGCCTGACCCTCACCCGTCCCCTAATCCTAACCCGTACGTTAACACTAACCCGCGCCCTCACGCGTACGCTCCCCCTAAAGCGTTGTCGTACCCTCCCCTGGACCCTAAGCCGTCCCCGTCCCCTAACCCTAACCCTAGCCCGAACCCTAAGCCTAACCCTTCCCCGAAGCCTGACCCTCACCCGTCCCCTAATCCTAACCCGTACGCTAACACTAACCCGCGCCCTCACACGTACGCTGCCCCTAAAGTGTTGTCGTACCCTCCCCTGGACCCTAAACCGTCCCCGTCCCCTAACCTTAACCCTAGCCCGAACCCTAACCCTAACACTTCCCCGAAGCCTGACTCTCACCCGTCCCCTAATCCTAACCCGTACGCTAACACTAACCCGCGCCCTAACGCGTACGCTCCCCCTAAAGCGTTGTCGTACCCTCCCCTGGACCCTAAACCGTCCCCGTCCCCTAACCCTAACCCTAGCCCGAACCCTAACCCTAACCCTTCCCCGAAGCCTGACCCTCACCCGTCCCCTAATCCTAACCCGTACGCTAACACTAACCCGCGCCCTCACACGTACGCTCCCCCTAATGAATTGTCGTAACCTCCCCTGGACCCTAAACCTTCCCCGTCCCCTAACTCTAACCCTAGCCAGAACGCTAACCCTAACACTTCCCCGAAGCCTGACCCTCACCCGTCCCCTAATCCTAACCCGTACGCTAACACTAACCCGCGCCCTCACACGTACGCTCCCCCTAAAGCGTTGTCGTACCCTCCCCTGGACCCTAAACCGTCCCCGTCCTCTAACCCTAACCCTAGCCCAAACCCTAACCCTAACCCTTCCCCGAAGCCTGACCCTCACCCGTCCCCTAATCCTAACCCATACGCTAACACTAACCCGCGCCCTCACACGTACGCTGCCCCTAAAGTGTTGTCGTACCCTCCCCTGGACCATAAACCGTCCCCGTCACCTAACCCTAACTCTAGCCCGAACCCTAACCCTAACCCTTCCCCGAAGCCTGACCCTCACCCGTCCCCTAATCCTAACACGTACGCTAACACTAACCCGCGCCCTCACATGTACGCTCCCCCTAAAGCGGTGTCGTACCCTCCCCTGGACCCTAAACTGTCCCCGTCCCCTAACCCTAACCCTAGCCCGAACCCTAACCCTAACCCTTCCCCGAAGCCTGACCCTCACCCGTCCCGTAATCCTAATCCGTACTCTAACACTAACCCGCGCCCTCACGCGTACGCTCCCCCTAAAGCGTTGTCGTACCCTCCCCTGGACCCTAAAGCGTCCCCATCCCCTAAACCTAACCCTAGCCCGAACCCTAAGCCTAACCCTTCCCCGAAGCCTGACCCTCACAAGTCCCCTAAACCTAACCCATACGCTAACACTAACCCGCGCCCTCACACGTACGCTGCCCCTAAAGTGTTGTCGTACCCTCCCCTGGACCCTAAACCGTCCCCGTCCCCTAACCCTAACCCTAGCCCGAACCCTAACCCTAACACTTCCCCGAAGCCTGACTCTCACCCGTCCCCTAATCCTAACCCGTACGCTAACACTAACCCGCGCCCTAACGCGTACGCTCCCCCTAAAGCGTTGTCGTACCCTCCCCTGGACCCTAAACCTTCCCCGTCCCCTAATCCTAACCCTAGCCCGAACCCTAACCCTAACCCTTCCCCGAAGCCTGACCCTCACCCGTCCCCTAATCCTAACCCGTACGCTAACACTAACCCGCGCCCTCACACATACGCTCCCCCTAAAGCATTGTCGTAACCTCCCGTGGACCCTAAACCGTCCCCATCCCCTAACCCTAACCCTAGCCCGAACGCTAACCCTAACCCTTACCCGAAGCCTGACCCTCACCCGTCCCCTAATCCTAACACGTACGCTAACACTAACCCGCGCCCTCACACGTACGCTCCCCCTAAAGCGTTGTCGTACCCTCCCCTGGACCCTAAACCATCCCCGTCCCATAACCCTAACCCTAGCCCGAACCCTAACCCTAACCCTTCCCCGAAGCCTGACCCTTACCCGTCCCCTAATCCTAACCCGTACGCTAACACTAACCCGCGCCCTCACACGTACGCTCCCCCTAAAGCATTGTCGTAACCTCCCCTGGACCCTAAACCGTCCCCTCCCCTAACCCTAACCCTAGCCCGAACCCTAAACCTAACCCTTCCCCGAAGCCTGACCCTCACCCGTCCCCTAATCCTAACCCGTACGCTAACACTAACCCGCGCCCTCACGCGTACGCTCCCCCTAAAGCGTTGTCGTACCCTCCCCTAGACCCTAAACCGTCCCCATCCCCTAAACCTAACCCTAGCCCGAACCCTAAGCCTAACACTTCCCCGAAGCCTGACTCTCACCCGTCCTCTAATCCTAACCCGTACGCTAACACTAACCCACGCCCTAACACGTACGCTCCCCCTAAAGCGTTGTCGTACCCTCCCCTGGACCCTAAACCGTCCCCGTACCCTAACCCTAACCCTAGCCCGAACCCTAACCCTAACCCTTCCCCGAAGCCTGACCCTCACCCGTCCCCTAATCCTAACCCGTACGCTAACACTAACCCGCGCCCTCACACATACGCTCCCCCTAAAGCATTGTCGTAACCTCCAGTGGACCCTAAACCGTCCCCGTCCCCTAACCCTAACCCTAGCCCGAACGCTAACCCTAACCCTTACCCGAAGCCTGACCCTCACCCGTCCCCTAATCCTAACCCGTACGCTAACACTAACCCGCGCCCTCACACGTACGCTCCCCCTAAAGCATTGTCGTACCCTCCCCTGGACCCTAAACCGTCCCCGTCCCCTAACCCTAACCCTAGCCCGAACCCTAAACCTAACACTTCCCCAAAGCCTGACCCTTACCCGTCCCCTAATCCTAACCCGTACGCTAACACTAACCCGCGCTCTCACACGTACGCTCCCCCTAAAGCATTGTCGTAACCTCCCCTGGACCCTAAACCGTCCCCGTCCCCTAACCCTAACCTAGCCCGAACGCTAACCCTAACCCTTCCCCGAAGCCTGAACTTCACCCGTCCCCTAATCCTAACCCGTAGGCTAACACTAACCCGCGCCCTCACACGTACGCTCCCCCTAAAGCGGTGTCGTACCCTCCCCTAGACCCTAAACCGTCCCCATGCCCTAAACCTAACCCTAGCCCGAACTCTAAGCCTAACACTTCCCCGAAGCCTGACTCTCACCCGTCCTCTAATCCTAACTCGTACACTAACACTAACCCGCGCCCTCACACGTACGCTGCCCCTAAAGTGTTGTCGTAACCTCCCCTGGACCCTAAACCGTCCCCGTCCCCTAACCCTAACCCTAGCCCGAACCCTAACCCTAAATCTTCCCCGAAGCCTGACCCTTACCCGTCCCCTAATCCTAACCCGTACGCTAACACTAACCCGCCCCCTCACACGTACACTCCCCCTAAAGCATTGTCGTAGCCTCCCCTGGACCCTAAACCGTCCCCGTCCCCTAACCCTAACCCTAGCCCGAACGCTAACCCTAACCCTTCTCCGAAGCCTGACCCTCACCCGTCCCCTAATCCTAACCCGTACGCTAACACTAACCCGCGCCCTCACACGTACGCTCCCCCTAAAGCGTTGTCGTACCCTCCCCTGGACCCTAAACCGTCCCCGTCCCCTAACCCTAACCCTAGCCCGAACCCTAAGACTAAATCTTCCCCGAAGCCTGACCCTCACCCGTCCCCTAATCCTAACCCATACGCTAACACTAACCCGCGCCCTCACACGTACGCTGCCCTAAAGTGTTGTCGTACCCTCCCCTGGACCCTAAACCGTCCCCGTCCCCTAACCCTAACCCTAGCCCGAACCCTAAACCTAACCCTTCCCCGAAGCCTGACTCTCACCCGTCCCATAATCCTAACCCTTACGCTAACACTAATCCGCGCCCTCACACGTACGCTCCCCCTAAAGCGTTGTCGTACCCTCCACTGGACACTAAACCGTTCCCGTCCCCTAACCCTAACCCTAGCCCGAACCCTAACCCTAACCCTTCCCCGAAGCCTGAACCTCACCCGTCCCCTAATCCTAACCCGTAGGCTAACACTAACCCACGCCCTCACACGTACCCTCCCCCTAAAGCGGTGTGGTACCCTCCCCTGGACCCTAAACTGTCCCCGTCCCCTAACCCTAACCCTAGCCCGAACCCTAACCCTAACCCTTCCCCGAAGCCTGACCCTCACCCGTCCCCTAATCCTAACCCGTACGCTAACACTAACCCGCGCCCTCATGCGTACGCTCCCCCTAAAGCGTTGTCGTACCCTCCCCTGGACCCTAAACCGTCCCCGTCCCCTAATCCTAACCCTAGCCCGAACCCTAACCCTAACCCTTCCCCGAAGCCTGACCCTCACCAGTCCCCTAATCCTAACCCGTACGCTAACACTAACCCGCGCCCTCACACGTACGCTCCCCCTAAAGCGTTATCGTACCCTCCACTGGACACTAAACCGTTCCCGTCCCCTAACCCTAACCCTAGCCCGAACCTTAACCCTAACCCTTCCCCGAAGCCTGAACCTCACCCGTGCCCAATCCTAACCCGTAGGCTAACACTAACCCGCGCCCTCACACGTACGCTGCCCCTAAAGTGTTGTCGTACCCTCCCCTGGACCCTAAACCGTCCCCGTCCCCTAACCCTAACCCTAGCCCGAACCCTAACCCTATCACTTCCCCGAAGCCTGACTCTCACCCGTCCCCTAATCCTAACCCGTATGCTAACACTAACCCGCGCCCTAACGCGTACGCTCCCCCTAAAGCGTTGTCGTACCCTCCCCTGGACCCTAAACCGTCCCCGTCCCCTAACCCTAACCCTAGCCCGAACCCTAACCCTAACCCTTCCCCGAAGCCTGACCCTCACCCGTCCCCTAATCCTAACCCGTACGCTAACACTAACCCGCGCCCTCACACGTACGCTCCCCCTAATGCATTGTCGTAACCTCCCCTGGACCCTAAACCGTCCCCGTCCCCTAACCCTAACCCTAGCCCGAACGCTAACCCTAAACCTTCCCCGAAGCCTGACCCTCACCCGTCCCCTAATCCTAACCCGTACGCTAACACTAACGCGCGCCCTCACACGTACGCTCCCCCTAAAGCGTTGTCGTACCCTCCCCTGGACCCTAAACCGTCCCCGTCCCCTAAACCTAACCCTAGCCCGAACCCTAAGCCTAAAACTTCCCCGAAGCCTGACCCTCACCCGTCCCCTAATCCTAACCCATACGCTAACACTAACCCGCGCCCTCACACGTACGCTGCCCCTAAAGTGTTGTCATACCCTCCCCTGGACCCTAAGCCGTCCCCGTCCCCTAAACCTAACCCTAGCCCGAACCCTAAGCCTAACCGTTACCTGAAACCTGACCCTCACCCGTCCTCTAATCCTAACCCGTACGCTAACACTAACCCGCGCCCTCACACGTACGCTGCCCCTAAAGTGTTGTCGTACCCTCCCCTGGACCCTAAACCGTCCCCGTCCCCTAACCCTAACCCTAGCCCGAACCCTAACCCTAACACTTCCCCGAAGCCTGACTCTCACCCGTCCCCTAATCCTAACCCGTACGCTAACATTATCCCGCGCCCTAACGCGTACGCTCCCCCTAAAGCGTTGTCGTACCCTCCCCTGGACCCTAAACCATCCCCGTCCCCTAACCCTAACCCTAGCCCGAACGCTAACCCTAACCCTTCCCCGAAGCCTGACCCTCACCCGTCCCCTAATCCTAACCCGTACGCTAACAGTAACCCGCGCCCTAACGCGTATGCTCCCCCTAAACCGTTGTCGTACCCTCCCCTGGACCCTAAACCGTCCCCGTCCCCTATCCCTAACCCTAGCCCAAACCCTAACCCTAACCCTTCCCCGAAGCCTGACCCTCACCCGTCCCCTAATCCCAACCCGTACGCTAACACTAACCCGCGCCCTCACACATACGCTCCCCCTAAAGCATTGTCGTAACCTCCCGTGGACCCTAAACCGTCCCCATCCCCTAACCCTTACCCTAGCCCGAACGCTAACCCTAACCCTTACCCGAAGCCTGACCCTCACCCGTCCCCTAATCCTAACCCGTACGCTAACACTAACCCGCGCCCTCACACGTACGCTCCCCCTAAAGCGTTGTCGTACCCTCCCCTGGACCCTAAACCGTCCCCGTCCCCTAACACTAACCCTAGACCGAACCCTAACCCTAACCCTTCCCCGAAGCCTGACCCTTACCCGTCCCCTAATCCTAACCCGTACGCTAACACTAACCCGCGCCCTCACACGTACGCTCCCCCTAAAGCATTGTCGTAACCTCCCCTGGACCCTAAACCGTCCCCGTCCCCTAACCCTAACCCTAGCCCGGACGCTAACCCTAAACCTTCCCCGAAGCCTGACCCTCACCCGTCCCCTAATCCTAACCCGTACGCTAACACTAACCCGCGCCCTCACACGTACGCTCCCCCTAAAGCATTGTCGTAACCTCCCCTGGACCCTAAACCGTCCCCGTCCCCTAACCCTAACCCTAGCCCGAACGCTAACCCTAACCCTTACCCGAAGCCTGACCCTCACCCGTCCCCTAATCCTAACCCGTACGCTAACACTAACCCGCGCCCTCACACGTACGCTCCCCCTAAAGCGTTGTCGTACCCTCCCCTGGACCCTAAACCGTCCACGTCCCCTAAACCTAACCCTAGCCCGAACCCTAAGCCTAAACCTTCGCCGAAGCCTGACCCTCACCCGTCCCCTAATCCTATCCCATACGCTAACACTAACCCACGCCCTCACACGTACGCTACCCCTAAAGCATTGTCGTAACCTCCCCTGGACCCTAAACCGTCCCCGTCCCCTAACCCTAACCCTAGCCCGAACGCTAACCATAACCCTTCCCCGAAGCCTGACCCTCACCCGTCCCCTAATCCTAACACGTACGCTAACACTAACCCGCGCCCTAACGCGTACGCTCCCCCTAAAGCGTTGTCGTACCCTCCCCTGGACCCTAAACCGTCCCCGTCCCCTAACCCTAACCCTAGCCCGAACCCTAACCCTAACCCTTCCCCGAAGCCTGACCCTCACCCGTCCCCTAATCCTAACCCGTACGCTAACACTAACCCGCGCCCTCACACGTACGCTCCCCCTAATGCATTGTCGTAACCTCCCCTGGACCCTAAACCGTCCCCGTCCCCTAACCCTAACCCTAGCCCGAACGCTAACCCTAACCCTTCCCCGAAGCCTGACCCTCACCCGTCCCCTTATCCTAACCCGTACGCTAACACTAACCCGCGCGCTCACACGTACGCTCCCCCAAAAGCGTTGTCGTACCCTCCCCTGGACCCTAAACCGTCCCCGTCCCCTAACCCTAACCCTAGCCCGAACCCTAAGCCTAAAACTTCCCCGAAGCCTGACCCTCACCCGTCCCCTAATCCTAACCCATACGCTAACACTAACCTGCGCCCTCACACGTACGCTGCCCCTAAAGTGTTGTCGTACCCTCCCCTGGACCCTAAGCCGTCCCCGTCCCCTAACCCTAACCCTAGCCCGAACCCTAAGCCTAACCGTTCCCCGAAGCCTGACCCTCACCCGTCCCCTAATCCTAACCCGTACGCTAACACTAACCCGCGCCCTCACACGTACGCTGCCCCTAAAGTGTTGTCGTACCCTCCCCTGGACCCTAAACCGTCCCCGTCCCCTAACCCTAACCCTAGCCCGAACCCTAACCCTATCACTTCCCCGAAGCCTGACTCTCACCCGTCCCCTAATCCTAACCCGTACGCTAACACTAACCCGCGCCCTAACGCGTACGCTCCCCCTAAAGCGTTGTCGTACCCTCCCCTGGACCCTAAACCGTCCCCGTCCCCTAACCATAACCCTAGCCCGAACCCTAACCCTAACCCTTCCCCGAAGCCTGACCCTCACCCGTCCCCTAATCCTAACCCGTACGCTAACACTAACCCGCGCCCTCACACGTACGCTCCCCCTAATGCATTGTCGTAACCTCCCCTGACCCTAAACCGTCCCCGTCCCCTAACCCTAACCCTAGCCCGAACGCTAACCCTAACCCTTCCCCGAAGCCTGACCCTCACCCGTCCCCTAATCCTAACCCGTACGCTAACAGTAACCCGCGCCCTCACACGTACGCTCCCCCTAAAGCGTTGTCGTACCCTCCCCTGGACCCTAAACCGTCCCCGTCCCCTAACCCTAACCCTAGCCCGAACCCTAAACCTAAAACTTCCCCGAAGCCTGACCCTCACCCGTCCCCTAATCCTAACCCATACGCTAACCCTAACCCGCGCCCTCACACGTACGCTGCCCCTAAAGTGTTGTCGTACCCTCCCCTGGACCCTAAGCCGTCCCCGTCCCCTAACCCTAACCCTAGCCCGAACCCTAAGCCTAACCGTTCCCCGAAACCTGACCCTCACCCGTCCCCTAATCCTAACCCGTACGCTAACACTAACCCGCGCCCTCACACGTACGCTGCCCCTAAAGTGTTGTCGTACCCTCCCCTGGACCCTAAACCGTCCCCGTCCCCTAACCCTAACCCTAGCCCAAACACTAAGCCTAAACCTTCCCCGAAGCCTGACTCTCACCCGTCCCCTAATCCTAACCCATACGCTAACACTAACCCGCGCCCTCACACGTACGCTGCCCCTAAAGTGTTGTCGTACCCTCCCCTGGACCCTAAACCGTCCCCGTCCCCTAACCCTAACCCTAGCCCGAACCCTAACCCTAAACCTTCCCCGAAGCCTGACCCTCACCCGTCCCCTAATCCTAACCCGTACGCTAACACTAACCCGCGCCCTCACGCGTACGCTCCCCCTAAAGCGTTGTCGTACCCTCCCCTGGACCCTAAACCGTCCCCGTCCCCTAACCCTAACCCTAGCCCGAACCCTAACCCTAACCCTTCCCCGAAGCCTGACCCTCACCCGTCCCCTAATCCTAACCCGTACGCTAACACTAACCCGCGCCCTCACGCGTACGCTCCCCCTAAAGCGTTGTCGTACCCTCCCCTGGACCCTAAACCGTCCCCGTCCCCTAACCCTAACCCTAGCCCGAACCCTAACCCTAACACTTCCCCGAAGCCTGACCCTCACCCGTCCCCTAATCCTAACCCGTACGCTAACACTAACCCGCGCCCTCACACATACGCTCCCCCTAAAGCATTGTCGTAACCTCCCGTGGACCCTAAACCGTCCCCGTCCCCTAACCATAACCCTAGCCCGAACGCTAACCCTAACCCTTACCCGAAGCCTGACCCTCACCCGTCCCCTAATCCTAACCCGTACGCTAACACTAACCCGCGCCCTCACACGTACGCTCCCCCTAAAGCGTTGTCGTACCCTCCCCTGGACCCTAAACCGTCCCCGTCCCATAACCCTAACCCTAGCCCGAACCCTAACCCTAACCCTTCCCCGAAGCCTGACCCTTACCCGTCCCCTAATCCTAACCCGTACGCTAACACTAACCCGCGCCCTCACACGTACGCTCCCCCTAAAGCATTGTCGTAACCTCCCCTGGACCCTAAACCGTCCCCGTCCCCTAACCCTAACCCTAGCCCGAACCCTAACCCTAACCCTTCCCCGAAGCCTGACCCTCACCCGTCCCCTAATCCTAACCCGTACGCTAACACTAACCCGCGCCCTCACGCGTACGCTCCCCCTAAAGCGTTGTCATACCCTCCCCTAGACCCTAAACCGTCCCCATGCCCTAAACCTAACCCTAGCCCGAACTCTAAGCCTAACACTTCCCCGAAGCCTGACTCTCACCCGTCCTCTAATCCTAACTCGTACGCTAACACTAACCCGCGCCCTCACACGTACGCTGCCCCTAAAGTGTTGTCGTAACCTCCCCTGGACCTTAAACCGTCCCCGTCCCCTAACCCTAACCCTAGCCCGAACCCTAACCCTAAATCTTCCCCGAAGCCTGACCCTTACCCGTCCCCTAATCCTAACCCGTACGCTAACACTAACCCGCCCCCTCACACGTACGCTCCCCCTAAAGCATTGTCGTAGCCTCCCCTGGACCCTAAACCGTCCCCGTCCCCTAACCCTAACCCTAGCCCGAACGCTAACCCTAACCCTTCTCCGAAGCCTGACCCTCACCCGTCCCCTAATCCTAACCCGTACGCTAACACTAACCCGCGCCCTCACACGTACGCTCCCCCTAAAGCGTTGTCGTACCCTCCCCTGGACCCTAAACCGTCCCCGTCCCCTAACCCTAACCCTAGCCCGAACCCTAAGACTAAACCTTCCCCGAAGCCTGACCCTCACCCGTCCCCTAATCCTAACCCATACGCTAACACTAACCCGCGCCCTCACACGTACGCTGCCCTAAAGTGTTGTCGTACCCTCCCCTGGACCCTAAACCGTCCCCGTCCCCTAACCCTAACCCTAGCCCGAACCCTAACCCTAACCCTTCCCCGAAGCCTGACCCTCACCCGTCCCATAATCCTAACCCGTACGCTAACACTAACCCGCGCCCTCACACGTACGCTCCCCCTAAAGCGTTGTCGTACCCTCCACTGGACACTAAACCGTTCCCGTCCCCTAACCCTAACCCTAGCCCGAAACCTAACCCTAACCCTTCCCCGAAGCCTGAACCTCACCCGTCCCCTAATCCTAACCCGTAGGCTAACACTAACCCGCGCCCTCACACGTACCCTCCCCCTAAAGCGGTGTCGTACCCTCCCCTGGACCCTAAACTGTCCCCGTCCCCTAACCCTAACCCTAGCCCGAACCCGAACCCTAACCCTTCCCCGAAGCCTGACCCTCACCCGTCACCTAATCCTAACCCGTACGCTAACACTAACCCGCGCCCTCACGCCTACGCTCCCCCTAAAGCGTTGTCGTACCCTCCCCTGGACCCTAAACCGTCCCCGTCCCCTAACCCTAACCCTAGCCCGAACCCTAACCCTAACCCTTCCCCGAAGCCTGACCCTCACCAGTCCCCTAATCCTAACCCGTACGCTAACACTAACCCGCGCCCTCACACGTACGCTCCCCCTAAAGCGTTATCGTACCCTCCACTGGACACTAAACCGTTCCCGTCCCCTAACCCTAACCCTAGCCCGAACCTTAACCCTAACCCTTCCCCGAAGCCTGAACCTCACCCGTGCCCAATCCTAACCCGTAGGCTAACACTAACCTGCGCCCTCACACGTACGCTCCCCCTAAAGCGGTGTCGTACCCTCCCCTGGACCCTAAACTGTCCCCGTCCCCTAACCCTAACCCTAGCCCGAACCCTAACCCTAACACTTCCCCGAAGCCTGACCCTCACCCGTCCCCTAATCCTAACCCGTACGCTAACACTAACCCGCGCCCTCACAGGTACGCTCCCCCTAAAGCGTTGTCGTACCCTCCCCTGGACCCTAAAACGTCCCCGTCCCCTAACACTAACCCTAGACCGAACGCTAACCCTAACCCTTCCCCGAAGCCTGACCCTCACCCGTCCCCTAATCCTAACCCGTACGCTAACACTAACCCGCGCCCTCACACGTACGCTCCCCCTAAAGCGTTGTCGTACCCTCCCCTGGACCCTAAACCGTCCCCGTCCCCTAACCCTAACCCTAGCCCGAACCCTAAGCCTAAACCTTCCCCGAAGCCTGACTCTCACCCGTCCCCTAATCCTAACCCTTACGCTAACACTAACCCGCGCCCTCACACGTACGCTGCCCCTAAAATGTTGTCGTACCCTCCCCTGGACCCTAAACCGTCCCCGTCCCCTAACCCTAACCCTAGCCCGAACCCTAACCCTAACACTTCCCCGAAGCCTGACCCTCACCCGTCCCCTAATCCTAACCCGTACGTTAACACTAACCCGCGCCCTCACGCGTACGCTCCCCCTAAAGCGTTGTCGTACCCTCCCCTGGACCCTAAGCCGTCCCCGTCCCCTAACCCTAACCCTAGCCCGAACCCTAAGCCTAACCCTTCCCCGAAGCCTGACCCTCACCCGTCCCCTAATCCTAACCCGTACGCTAACACTAACCCGCGCCCTCACACGTACGCTGCCCCTAAAGTGTTGTCGTACCCTCCCCTGGACCCTAAACCGTCCCCGTCCCCTAACCCTAACCCTAGCCCGAACCCTAACCCTAACACTTCCCCGAAGCCTGACTCTCACCCGTCCCCTAATCCTAACCCGTACGCTAACACTAACCCGCGCCCTAACGCGTACGCTCCCCCTAAAGCGTTGTCGTACCCTCCCCTGGACCCTAAACCGTCCCCGTCCCCTAACCCTAACCCTAGCCCGAACCCTAACACTAACCCTTCCCCGAAGCCTGACCCTCACCCGTCCCCTAATCCTAACCCGTACGCTAACACTAACCCGCGCCCTCACACGTACGCTCCCCCTAATGCATTGTCGTAACCTCCCCTGGACCCTAAACCTTCCCCGTCCCCTAACTCTAACCCTAGCCAGAACGCTAACCCTAACCCTTCCCCGAAGCCTGACCCTCACCCGTCCCCTAATCCTAACCCGTACGCTAACACTAACCCGCGCCCTCACACGTACGCTCCCCCTAAAGCGTTGTCGTACCCTCCCCTGGACCCTAAACCGTCCCCGTACCCTAACCCTAACCCTAGCCCGAACCCTAACCCTAACACTTCCCCGAAGCCTGACCCTCACCCGTCCCCTAATCCTAACCCGTACGCTAACACTAACCCGCGCCCTCACACATACGCTCACCCTAAAGCATTGTCGTAACCTCCAGTGGACCCTAAACCGTCCCCGTCCCCTAACCCTAACCCTAGCCCGAACGCTAACCCTAACACTTACCCGAAGCCTGACCCTCACCCGTCCCATAATCCTAACCCGTACGCTAACACTAACCCGCGCCCTCACACGTACGCTCCCCCTAAAGCATTGTCGTACCCTCCCCTGGACCCTAAACCGTCCCCGTCCCCTAACCCTAACCCTAGCCCGAACCCTAACCCTAACACTTCCCCAAAGCCTGACCCTTACCCGTCCCCTAATCCTAACCCGTACGCTAACACTAATCCGCGCTCTCACACGTACGCTCCCCCTAAAGCACTGTCGTAACCTCCCCTGGACCCTAAACCGTCCCCGTCCCCTAACCCTAACCCTAGACCGAACGCTAACCCTAACCCTTCCCCGAAGCCTGACCCTCACCCGTCCCCTAATCCTAACCCGTACGCTAACACTAACCCGCGCCCTCACCCGTACGCTCCCCATAAAGCGTTGTCGTACCCTCCCCTGGACCCTAAACCGTCCCCGTCCCCTAACCCTAACCCTAGCCCGAACCCTAAGCCTAAACCTTCCCCGAATCCTGACTCTCACCCGTCCCCTAATCCTAACCCATACGCTAACACTAACCCGCGCCCTCACACGTACGCTGCCCCTAAAGTGTTGTCGTAACCTCCCCTGGACCCTAAACCGTCCCCGTCCCCTAACCCTAACCGTAGCCCGAACCCTAACCCTAACCCTTCCCCGAAGCCTGACCCTCACCCGTCCCCTAATCCTAACCCTTACGCTAACATTATCCCGCGCCCTAACGCGTACGCTCCCCCTAAAGCGTTGTCGTACCCTCCTCTGGACCCTAAACCGTCCCCGTCCCCTAACCCTAACCCTAGCCCGAACGCTAACCCTAACCCTTCCCCGAAGCCTGACCCTCACCCGTCCCCTAATCCTAACCCGTACGCTAACACTAACCCGCGCCCTCACACATACGCTCCCCCTAAAGCATTGTCGTAACCTCCCCTGGACCCTAAACCGTCCCCGTCCCCTAACCCTAACCCTAGCCCGAACGCTAAACCTAACCCTTCCCCGAAACCTGACCCTCACCCGTCCCCTAATCCTAACCCATACGCTAACACTAACCGGTGCCCTCACACGTACGCTGCCCCTAAAGTGTTGTCGTACCCTCCCCTGGACCCTAAACCATCCCCGTCCCCTAACCCTAACCCTAGCCCGAACCCTAACCCTAACCCTTCCCCGAAGCCTGACCCTCACCCGTCCCCTAATCCTAACCCGTACGCTAACACTAACCCGCGCCCTCACACATACGCTCCCCCTAAAGCATTGTCGTAACCTCCCCTGGACCCTAAACCGTCCCCGTCCCCTAACCCTAACCCTAGCCCGAACCCTAAGCCTAAACCTTCCCCGAAGCCTGACTCTCACCCGTCCCCTAATCCTAACCCGTACGCTAACACTAACCCGCGCCCTCACACGTACGCTGCCCCTAAAGTGTTGTCGTAACCTCCCCTGGACCCTAAACCATCCCCGTACCCTAACCCTAACCCTAGCCCGAACCCTAACCCTAACCCTTCCCCGAAGCCTGACCCTCACCCGTCCCCTAATCCTAACCCGTACGCTAACACTAACCCGCGCCCTCACGCGTACGCTCCCCCTAAAGCGTTGTCGTACCCTTCCCTGGACCCTAAGCCGTCCCCGTCCCCTAACCCTAACCTTAGCCCGAACCCTAAGCCTAACCCTTCCCCGAAGCCTGACCCTCACCCGTCCCCTAATCTTAACCCGTACGCTAACACTAACCCGCGCCCTCAAACGTACGCTGCCCCTAAAGTCTTGTCGTACCCTCCCCTGGACCCTAAACCGTCCCCGTCCCCTAACCCTAACCCTAGCCCGAACCCTAACCCTATCACTTCCCCGAAGCCTGACTCTCACCCGTCCCCTAATCCTAACCCGTATGCTAACACTAACCCGCGCCCTAACGCGTACGCTCCCCCTAAAGCGTTGTCGTACCCTCCCCTGGACCCTAAACCGTCCCCGTCCCCTAACCCTAAACCTAGCCCGAACCCTAACCCTAACCCTTCCCCGAAGCCTGACCCTCACCCGTCCCCTAATCCTAACCCGTACGCTAACACTAACCCGCGCCCTCACACGTACGCTCCCCCTAATGCATTGTCGTAACCTCCCCTGGACCCTAAACCGTCCCCGTCCCCTAACCCTAACCCTAGCCCGAACGCTAACCCTAAACCTTCCCCGAAGCCTGACCCTCACCCGTCCCCTAATCCTAACCCGTACGCTAACACTAACGCGCGCCCTCACACGTACGCTCCCCCTAAAGCGTTGTCGTACCCTCCCCTGGACCCTAAACCGTCCCCGTCCCCTAACCCTAACCCTAGCCCGAACCCTAAGCCTAAAATTTCCCCGAAGCCTGACCCTCACCCGTCCCCTAATCCTAACCCATACGCTAACACTAACCCGCGCCCTCACACGTACGCTGCCCCTAAAGTGTTGTCGTACCCTCCCCTGGACCCTAAGCCGTCCCCGTCCCCTAACCCTAACCCTAGCCCGAACCCTAAGCCTAACCGTTACCTGAAACCTGACCCTCACCCGTCCTCTAATCCTAACCCGTACGCTAACACTAACCCGCGCCCTCACACGTACGCTGCCCCTAAAGTGTTGTTGTACCCTCCCCTGGACCCTAAACCGTCCCCGTCCCCTAACCCTAACCCTAGCCCGAACCCTAACCCTAACACTTCCCCGAAGCCTGACTCTCACCCGTCCCCTAATCCTAACCCGTACGCTAACATTATCCCGCGCCCTAACGCGTACGCTCCCCCTAAAGCGTTGTCGTACCCTCCCCTGGACCCTAAACCGTCCCCGTCCCCTAACCCTAACCCTAGCCCGAACGCTAACCCTAACCCTTCCCCGAAGCCTGACCCTCACCCGTCCCCTAATCCTAACCCGTACGCTAACAGTAACCCGCGCCCTAACGCGTATGCTCCCCCTAAACCGTTGTCGTACCCTCCCCTGGACCCTAAACCGTCCCCGTCCCCTATCCCTAACCCTAGCCCAAACCCTAACCATAACCCTTCCCCGAAGCCTGACCCTCACCCGTCCCCTAATCCCAACCCGTACGCTAACACTAACCCGCGCCCTCACACATACGCTCCCCCTAAAGCATTGTCGTAACCTCCCGTGGACCCTAAACCGTCCCCATCCCCTAACCCTTACCCTAGCCCGAACGCTAACCCTAACACTTACCCGAAGCCTGACCCTCACCCGTCCCCTAATCCTAACCCGTACGCTAACACTAACCCGCGCCCTCACACGTACGCTCCCCCTAAAGCGTTGTCGTACCCTCCCCTGGACCCTAAACCGTCCCCGTCCCCTAACCCTAACCCTAGACCGAACCCTAACCCTAACCCTTCCCCGAAGCCTGACCCTTACCCGTCCCCTAATCCTAACCCGTACGCTAACACTAACCCGCGCCCTCACACGTACGCTCCCCCTAAAGCATTGTCGTAACCTCCCCTGGACCCTAAACCGTACCCGTCCCCTAACCCTAACCCTAGCCCGGACGCTAACCCTAAACCTTCCCCGAAGCCTGACCCTCACCCGTCCCCTAATCCTAACCCGTACGCTAACACTAACCCGCGCCCTCACACGTACGCTCCCCCTAAAGCATTGTCGTAACCTCCCCTGGACCCTAAACCGTCCCCGTCCCCTAACCCTAACCCTAGCCCGAACGCTAACCCTAACCCTTACCCGAAGCCTGACCCTCACCCGTCCCCTAATCCTAACCCGTACGCTAACACTAACCCGCGCCCTCACACGTACGCTCCCCCTAAAGCGTTGTCGTACCCTCCCCTGGACCCTAAACCGTTCACGTCCCCTAAACCTAACCCTAGCCCGAACCCTAAGCCTAAACCTTCGCCGAAGCCTGACCCTCACCCGTCCCCTAATCCTATCCCATACGCTAACACTAACCCACGCCCTCACACGTACGCTACCCCTAAAGCATTGTCGTAACCTCCCCTGGACCCTAAACCGTCCCCGTCCCCTAACCCTAACCCTAGCCCGAACGCTAACCATAACCCTTCCCCGAAGCCTGACCCTCACCCGTCCCCTAATCCTAACACGTACGCTAACACTAACCCGCGCCCTAACGCGTACGCTCCCCCTAAAGCGTTGTCGTACCCTCCCCTGGACCCTAAACCGTCCCCGTCCCCTAACCCTAACCCTAGCCCGAACCCTAACCCTAACCCTTCCCCGAAGCCTGACCCTCACCCGTCCCCTAATCCTAACCCGTACGCTAACACTAACCCGCGCCCTCACACGTACGCTCCCCCTAATGCATTGTCGTAACCTCCCCTGGACCCTAAACCGTCCCCGTCCCCTAACCCTAACCCTAGCCCGAACGCTAACCCTAACCCTTCCCCGAAGCCTGACCCTCACCCGTCCCCTTATCCTAACCCGTATGCTAACACTAACCCGCGCGCTCACACGTACGCTCCCCCAAAAGCGTTGTCGTACCCTCCCGTGGACCCTAAACCGTCCCCGTCCCCTAACCCTAACCCTAGCCCGAACCCTAAGCCTAAAACTTCCCCGAAGCCTGACCCTCACCCGTCCCCTAATCCTAACCCATACGCTAACACTAACCTGCGCCCTCACACGTACGCTGCCCCTAAAGTGTTGTCGTACCCTCCCCTGGACCCTAAGCCGTCCCCGTCCCCTAACCCTAACCCTAGCCCGAACCCTAAGCCTAACCGTTCCCCGAAGCCTGACCCTCACCCGTCCCCTAATCCTAACCCGTACGCTAACACTAACCCGCGCCCTCACACGTACGCTGCCCCTAAAGTGTTGTCGTACCCTCCCCTGGACCCTAAACCGTCCCCGTCCCCTAACCCTAACCCTAGCCCGAACCCTAACCCTATCACTTCCCCGAAGCCTGACTCTCACCCGTCCCCTAATCCTAACCCGTACGCTAACACTAACCCGCGCCCTAACGCGTACGCTCCCCCTAAAGCGTTGTCGTACCCTCCCCTGGACCCTAAACCGTCCCCGTCCCCTAACCATAACCCTAGCCCGAACCCTAACCCTAACCCTTCCCCGAAGCCTGACCCTCACCCGTCCCCTAATCCTAACCCGTACGCTAACACTAACCCGCGCCCTCACACGTACGCTCCCCCTAATGCATTGTCGTAACCTCCCCTGACCCTAAACCGTCCCCGTCCCCTAACCCTAACCCTAGCCCGAACGCTAACCCTAACCCTTCCCCGAAGCCTGACCCTCACCCGTCCCCTAATCCTAACCCGTACGCTAACACTAACCCGCGCCCTCACACGTACGCTCCCCCTAAAGCGTTGTCGTACCCTCCCCTGGACCCTAAACCGTCCCCGTCCCCTAACCCTAACCCTAGCCCGAACCCTAAACCTAAAACTTCCCCGAAGCCTGACCCTCACCCGTCCCCTAATCCTAACCCATACGCTAACCCTAACCCGCGCCCTCACACGTACGCTGCCCCTAAAGTGTTGTCGTACCCTCCCCTGGACCCTAAGCCGTCCCCGTCCCCTAACCCTAACCCTAGCCCGAACCCTAAGCCTAACCGTTCCCCGAAACCTGACCCTCACCCGTCCCCTAATCCTAACCCGTACGCTAACACTAACCCGCGCCCTCACACGTACGCTGCCCCTAAAGTGTTGTCGTACCCTCCCCTGGACCCTAAACCGTCCCCGTCCCCTAACCCTAACCCTAGCCCAAACACTAAGCCTAAACCTTCCCCGAAGCCTGACTCTCACCCGTCCCCTAATCCTAACCCATACGCTAACACTAACCCGCGCCCTCACACGTACGCTGCCCCTAAAGTGTTGTCGTACCCTCCCCTGGACCCTAAACCGTCCCCGTCCCCTAACCCTAACCCTAGCCCGAACCCTAACCCTAAACCTTCCCCGAAGCCTGACCCTCACCCGTCCCCTAATCCTAACCCGTACGCTAACACTAACCCGCGCCCTCACGCGTACGCTCCCCCTAAAGCGTTGTTGTACCCTCCCCTGGACCCTAAACCGTCCCCGTCCCCTAACCCTAACCCTAGCCCGAACCCTAACCCTAACCCTTCCCCGAAGCCTGACCCTCACCCGTCCCCTAATCCTAACCCGTACGCTAACACTAACCCGCGCCCTCACGCGTACGCTCCCCCTAAAGCGTTGTCGTACCCTCCCCTGGACCCTAAACCGTCCCCGTCCCCTAACCCTAACCCTAGCCCGAACCCTAACCCTAACCCTTCCCCGAAGCCTGACCCTCACCCGTCCCCTAATCCTAACCCGTACGCTAACACTAACCCGCGCCCTCACACATACGCTCCCCCTAAAGCATTGTCGTAACCTCCCGTGGACCCTAAACCGTCCCCGTCCCCTAACCATAACCCTAGCCCGAACGCTAACCCTAACCCTTACCCGAAGCCTGACCCTCACCCGTCCCCTAATCCTAACCCGTACGCTAACACTAACCCGCGCCCTCACACGTACGCTCCCCCTAAAGCGTTGTCGTACCCTCCCCTGGACCCTAAACCGTCCCCGTCCCCTAACCCTAACCCTAGCCCGAACCCTAACCCTAACACTTCCCCGAAGCCTGACCCTCACCTGTCCCCTAATCCTAACCCGTACGTTAACACTAACCCGCGCCCTCACGCGTACGCTCCCCCTAAAGCGTTTTCGTACCCTCCCCTGGACCCTAAGCCGTCCCCGTCCCCTAACCCTAACCCTAGCCCGAACCCTAAGCCTAACCCTTCCCCGAAGCCTGACCCTCACCCGTCCCCTAATCCTAACCCGTACGCTAACACTAACCCGCGCCCTCACACGTACGCTCCCCCTAAAGCGTTGTCGTACCCTCCCCTGGACCCTAAACCGTCCCCGTCCCCTAACCCTAACCCTAGCCCGAACCCTAACCCTAACTCTTCCCCGAAGCGTGACCCTTACCCGTCCCCTAATCCTAACCCGTACGCTAACACTAAACCGCGCCCTCACACGTACGCTCCCCCTAAAGCATTGTCGTAACCTCCCCTGGACCCTAAACCGTCCCCTTCCCTAACACTAACCCTAGCCCGAACCCTAACCCTAACCCTTCCCCGAAGCCTGACCCTCACCCGTCCCGTAATGCTAACCCGTACGCTAACTCTAACCCGCGCCCTCACGCGTACGCTCCCCCTAAAGCGTTGTCGTACCCTCCCCTGGACCCTAAACCGTCCCCATCCCCTAAACCTAACCCTAGCCCGAACCCTAAGCCTAACACTTCCCCGAAGCCTGACTCTCACCCGTCCTCTAATCCTAACCCGTACGCTAACACTAATCCACGCCCTAACGCGTACGCTCCCCCTAAAGCGTTGTCGTACCCTCCCCTGGACCCTAAACCGTCCCCGTCCCCTAACCCTAACCCTAGCCCGAACCCTAACCCTAACCCTTCCCCGAAGCCTGACCCTCACCCGTCCCCTAATCCTAACCCGTACGCTAACACTAACCCGCGCCCTCACACATACGCTCCCCCTAAAGCATTGTTGTAACCTCCCGTGGACCCTAAACCGTCCCCGTCCCCTAACCATAACCCTAGCCCGAACGCTAACCCTAACCCTTACCCGAAGCCTGACCCTCACCCGTCCCCTAATCCTAACCCGTAGGCTAACACTAACCCGCGCCCTCACACGTACGCTCCCCCTAAAGCGGTGTCGTACCCTCCCCTGGACCCTAAACTGTCCCCGTCCCCTAACCCTAACCCTAGCCCGAACCCTAACCCTAACCCTTCCCCGAAGCCTGACCCTCACCCGTCCCCTAATCCTAACCCGTACGCTAACACTAACCCGCGCCCTCACACGTACGCTCCCCCTAAAGCATTGTCGTAACCTCCACTGGACCCTAAACCGTCCCCGTCCCCGTCCCCTAACCCTAACCCTAGCCCGAACGCTAACCCTAACCCTTCCCCGAAGCCTGACCCTCACCCGTACCATAATCCTAACCCGTACGCTAACACTAACCCGCGCCCTCACACGTACGCTGCCCCTAAAGTGTTGTCGTACCCTCCCCTGGACCCTAAACCGTCCCCGTCCCCTAACCCTAACCCTAGCCCGAACCCTAACCCTAACCCTTCCCCGAAGCCTGACCCTCACCCGTCCCATAATCCTAACCCGTACGCTAACACTAACCCGCGCCCTCACACGTACGCTCCCCCTAAAGCGTTGTCGTACCCTCCACTGGACACTAAACCGTTCCCGTCCCCTAACCCTAACCCTAGCCCGAACCCTAACCCTAACCCTTCCCCGAAGCCTGAACCTCACACGTCCCCTAATCCTAACCCGTAGGCTAACACTAACCCGCGCCCTCACACGTACGCTCCCCCTAAAGCGGTGTCGTACCCTCCCCTGGACCCTAAACTGTCCCCGTCCCCTAACCCTAACCCTAGCACGAACCCTAACCCTAACCCTTCCCCGAAGCCTGACCCTCACCCGTCCCCTAAACCTAACCCGTACGCTAACACTAACCCACGCCCTCACACGTAGGCTGCCCCTAAAGTGTTGTCGTACCCTCCCCTGGACCCTAAACCGTCCCCGTCCCCTAACCGTAACCCTAGCCCGAACCCTAACCCTAACACTTTCCCGAAGCCTGACTCTCACCCGTCCCCTAATCCTAACCCGTACGCTAACACTAACCCGCGCCCTAACGCGTACGCTCCCCCTAAAGCGTTGTCGTACCCTCCCCTGGACCCTAAACCGTCCCCGTCCCCTAACCCTAACCCTAGCTCGAACCCTAACCCTAACCCTTCCCCGTAGCCTGACCCTCACCCGTCCCCTAATCCTAACTCGTACGCTAACACTAACCCGCGCCCTCACACATACGCTCACCCTAAAGCATTGTCGTAACCTCCCGTGGAACCTAAACCGTCCCCGTCCCCTAACCCTAACCATAGCCCGAACGCTAACCCTAACCCTTACCCGAACCCTGACCCTCACCCGTCCCCTAATCCTAACCCGTACGCTAACACTAACCTGCGCCCTCACACGTACGCTCCCCCTAAAGCGTTGTCGTACCCTCCCCTGGACCCTAAACCGTCCCCGTCCCCTAACCCTAACCCTAGGCCGAACCCTAACCCTAACCCTTCCCCGAAGCCTGACCCTTACCCGTCCCCTAATACTAACCCGTACGCTAACACTAACCCGCGCCCTCACACGTACGCTCCCCCTAAAGCATTGTCGTAGCCTCCCCTGGACCCTAAACCGTCCCCGTCCCCTAACCCTAACCCTAGCCCGAACGCTAACCCTAACCCTTCTCCGAAGCCTGACCCTCACCCGTGCCCTAATCCTAACCCGTACGCTAACCCTAACCCGCGCCCTCACACGTACGCTCCCCCTAAAGCGTTGTCGTACCCTCCCCTGGACCCTAAACCGTCCCCGTCCCCTAACCCTAACCCTAGCCCGAACCCTAAGACTAAACCTTCCCCGAAGCCTGACCCTCACCCGTCTCCTAATCCTAACCCATACGCTAACACTAACCCGCCCCCTCACAGGTACGCTGCCCCTAAAGTGTTGTCGTACCCTCCCCTGGACCCTAAACCGTCCCCGTCACCTTACCCTAACCCTAGCCCGAACCCTAACCCTAACCCTTCCCCGAAGCCTGACCCTCACCCGTCCCCTAATCCTAACCCGTACGCTAACACTAACCCGCGCCCTCACACGTACGCTCCCCCTAAAGCGTTGTCGTACCCTCCCCTGGACACTAAACCGTTCCCGTCCCCTAACCCTAACCCTAGCCGGAACCCTAACCCTAACCCTTCCCCGAAGCCTGAACCTCACCCGTCCCCTAATCCTAACCCGTAGGCTAACACTAACCCGCGCCCTCACACGTACCCTCCCCCTAAAGCGGTGTCGTACCCTCCCCTGGACCATAAACCGTCCCCGTCCCCTAACCCTAACCCTAGCCCGAACCCTAACCCTAACCCTTCCCCGAAGCCTGACCCTCACCCGTCCCCTAATCCTAACCCGTACGCTAACACTAACCCATGCCCTCACACATACGCTCCCCCTTAAGCATTGTCGTAACCTCCCCTGGACCCTAAACCGTCCCCGTCCCCTAACCCTAACCCTAGCCCGAACGCTAACCCTAACCCTTCCCCGAAGCCTGACCCTCACCAGTCCCCTAATCCTAACCCGTACGCTAACACTAACCCGCGCCCTCACACGTACGCTCACCCTAAAGCGTTGTCGTACCCTCCCCTGGACCCTAAACCGTCCCCGTCCCCTAACCCTAACCCTAGCCCGAACCCTAAGCCTAAACCTTCCCCGAAGCCTGACTCTCACCCGTCCCCTAATCCTAACACATACGCTAACACTAACCCGCGCCCTCACACGTACGCTGCCCCTAAATTGTTGTCGTACCCTCCCCTGGACCCTAAACCGTCCCCGTCCCCTAACCCTAACCCTAGCCCGAACCCTTACCCTAAACCTTCCCCGAAGCCTGACCCTCACCTGTCCCCTAATCCTAACCCGTACGCTAACACTAACACGCGCCCTCACACGTACGCTCCCCCTAAAGCGTTATCGTACCCTCCACTGGACACTAAACCGTTCCCGTCCCCTAACGCTAACCCTAGCCCGAACCCTAACCCTAACCCTTCCCCGAAGCCTGAACCTCACCCGTCCCCTAATCCTAACCCGTAGGCTAACACTAACCCGCGCCCTCACACGTACGCTCCCCCTAAAGCGGTGTCGTACCCTCCACTGGACCCTAAACTGTCCCCGTCCCCTAACTCTAACCCTAGCCCGAACCCTAACCCTAACACTTCCCCGAAGCCTGACCCTCACCCGTCCCCTAATCCTAACCCGTACGCTAACACTAACCCGCGCCCTCACAGGTACGCTCCCCCTAAAGCGTTGTCGTACCCTCCCGTGGACCCTAAACCGTCCCCATCCCCTAAACCTAACCCTAGCCCGAACCCTAAGCCTAACCCTTCCCCGAAGCCTGACCCTCACACGTCCCCTAAACCTAACCAGTACGCTAACACTAACCCGCGTCCTCACACGTACGCTGCCCCTAAAGTGTTGTCGTACCCTCCCCTGGACCCTAAACCGTCCCCGTCCCCTAACCCTTACCCTAGCCCGAACCCCAACCCTAAAACTTCCCCGAAGCCTGACTCTCACCCGTCCCATAATCCTAACCCGTACGCTAACACTAACCTGCGCCCTAACGCGTACGCTCCCCCTAAAGCGTTGTCGTACCCTCCCCTGGACCCTTAACCGTCCCCGTCCCCTAACCCTAACCCTAGCCCGAACCCTAACCCTAACCCTTCCCCGAAGCCTGACCCTCACCCGTCCCCTAATCCTAACCCGTATGCTAACACTAACCCGTGCCCTCACACGTACGCTCCCCCTAAAGCATTGTCGTAACCTCCCGTGGACCCTAAACTGTCCCCGTCCCCTAACCCTAACCCTAGCCCGAACGCTAACCCTAACCCTTCCCCGAAGCCTGACCCTCACCCGTCCCCTAATCCTAACCCGTACGCTAACACTAACCCGCGCCCTAACGCGTACGCTCCCCCTAAAGCGTTGTCGTACCCTCCCCTGGACCCTAAACCGTCCCCGTCCCCTAACCCTAACCCTAGCCCGAACCCTAAACCTAACTCTTCCCCGAAGCATGACCCTCACACGTCCCCTAATCCTAACCCGTACGCTAACACTAACCCGCGCCCTCACACGTACGCTCCCCCTAAAGCATTGTCGTAACCTCCCGTGGACCCTAAACCGTCCCCGTCCCCTAACCCTAACCCTAGCCCGAACGCTAACCCTAACCCTTCCCCGAAGCCTGACCCTCACCCGTCCCCTAATCCTAACCCGTACGCTAACACTAACCCGCGCCCTCACACGTACGCTCCCCCTAAAGCGTTGTCGTACCCTCCCCTGGACCCTAAACCGTCCCCGTCCCCTAACCCTAACCCTAGCCCGAACCCTAAGCCTAAACCTTCCCCGAAGCCTGACTCTCACCCGTCCCCTAATCCTAACCCATACGCTAACACTAACCCGTGCCCTCACACGTACGCTGCCCCTAAAGTGTTGTCGTACCCTCCCCTGGACCCTAAACCGTCCCCGTCCCCTAACCCTAACCCTAGCCCGAACCCTAACCCTAACCCTTCCCCAAAGCCTGACCCTCACCCGTCCCCTAATCCTAACCCGTACGCTAACACTAACCCGCGCCCTGACGCGTACGTTCCCCCTAAAGCGTTGTCGTACCCTCCCCTGGACCCTAAGCCGTCCCCGTCCCCTAACCGTAACCCTAGCCCGATCCCTAAGCCTAAACCTTCCCCGAAGCCTGACCCTCACCCGTCCCCTAATCCTAACCAGTACGCTAACACTAACCCGCGCCCTCACGCGTACGCTCCCCCTAAAGCGTTGTCGTACCCTCCCCTGGACCATAAACCGTCCCCGTCCCCTAACCCTAACCCTAGCCCGAACCCTAACCCTAACCCTTCCCCGAAGCCTGACCCTCACCCGTCCCCTAATCCTAACCCGTACGCTAACACTAACCCATGCCCTCACACATACGCTCCCCCTTAAGCATTGTCGTAACCTCCCCTGGACCCTAAACCGTCCCCGTCCCCTAACCCTAACCCTAGCCCGAACGCTAACCCTAACCCTTCCCCGAAGCCTGACCCTCACCAGTCCCCTAATCCTAACCCGTACGCTAACACTAACCCGCGCACTCACACGTACGCTCACCCTAAAGCGTTGTCGTACCCTCCCCTGGACCCTAAACCGTCCCCGTCCCCTAACCCTAACCCTAGCCCGAACCCTAAGCCTAAACCTTCCCCGAAGCCTGACTCTCACCCGTCACCTAATCCTAACCCATACGCTAACACTAACCCGCGCCCTCACACGTACGCTGCCCCTAAATTGTTGTCGTACCCTCCCCTGGACCCTAAACCGTCCCCGTCCCCTAACCCTAACCCTAGCCCGAACCCTTACCCTAAACCTTCCCCGAAGCCTGACCCTCACCTGTCCCCTAATCCTAACCCGTACGCTAACACTAACACGCGCCCTCACACGTAAGCTCCCCCTAAAGCGTTATCGTACCCTCCACTGGACACTAAACCGTTCCCGTCCCCTAACGCTAACCCTAGCCCGAACCCTAACCCTAACCCTTCCCCGAAGCCTGAACCTCTCCCGTCCCATAATCCTAACCAGTACGCTAACACTAACCCGCGCCCTCACACGTACGCTGCCCCTAAAGTGTTGTCGTACCCTCCCCTGGACCCTAAACCGTCCCCGTCCCCTAACCCTAACCCTAGCCCGAACCCTAACCCTATCACTTCCCCGAAGCCTGACTCTCACCCGTCCCCTAATCCTAACCCGTATGCTAACACTAACCCGCGCCCTAACGCGTACGCTCCCCCTAAAGCATTGTCGTACCCTCCCCTGGACCCTAAACCGTCCCCGTCCCCTAACCCTAACCCTAGCCCGAACCCTAACCCTAACCCTTCCCCGAAGCCTGACCCTCACCCGTCCCCTAATCCTAACCCGTACGCTAACACTAACCCGCGCCCTCACACGTACGCTCCCCCTAATGCATTGTCGTAACCTCCCCTGGACCCTAAACCGTCCCCGTCCCCTAACCCTAACCCTAGCCCGAACGCTAACCCTAAACCTTCCCCGAAGCCTGACCCTCACCCGTCCCCTAATCCTAACCCGTACGCTAACACTAACGCGCGCCCTCACACGTACGCTCCCCCTAAAGCGTTGTCGTACCCTCCCCTGGACCCTAAACCGTCCCCGTCCCCTAACCCTAACCCTAGCCCGAACCCTAAGCCTAAAACTTCCCCGAAGCCTGACCCTCACCCGTCCCCTAATCCTAACCCATACGCTAACACTAACCCGCGCCCTCACACGTACGCTGCCCCTAAAGTGTTGTCGTACCCTCCCCTGGACCCTAAGCCGTCCCCGTCCCCTAACCCTAACCCTAGCCCGAACCCTAAGCCTAACCGTTACCTGAAACCTGACCCTCACCCGTCCTCTAATCCTAACCCGTACGCTAACACTAACCCGCGCCCTCACACGTACGCTGCCCCTAAAGTGTTGTCGTACCCTCCCCTGGACCCTAAACCGTCCCCGTCCCCTAACCCTAACCCTAGCCCGAACCCTAACCCTAACACTTCCCCGAAGCCTGACTCTCACCCGTCCCCTAATCCTAACCCGTACGCTAACATTATCCCGCGCCCTAACGCGTACGCTCCCCCTAAAGCGTTGTCGTACCCTCCCCTGGACCCTAAACCGTCCCCGTCCCCTAACCCTAACCCTAGCCCGAACGCTAACCCTAACCCTTCCCCGAAGCCTGACCCTCACCCGTCCCCTAATCCTAACCCGTACGCTAACAGTAACCCGCGCCCTAACGCGTATGCTCCCCCTAAACCGTTGTCGTACCCTCCCCTGGACCCTAAACCGTCCCCGTCCCCTATCCCTAACCCTAGCCCAAACCCTAACCCTAACCCTTCCCCGAAGCCTGACCCTCACCCGTCCCCTAATCCCAACCCGTACGCTAACACTAACCCGCGCCCTCACACATACGCTCCCCCTAAAGCATTGTCGTAACCTCCCGTGGACCCTAAACCGTCCCCATCCCCTAACCCTTACCCTAGCCCGAACGCTAACCCTAACCCTTACCCGAAGCCTGACCCTCACCCGTCCCCTAATCCTAACCCGTACGCTAACACTAACCCGCGCCCTCACACGTACGCTCCCCCTAAAGCGTTGTCGTACCCTCCCCTGGACCCTAAACCGTCCCCGTCCCCTAACACTAACCCTAGACCGAACCCTAACCCTAACCCTTCCCCGAAGCCTGACCCTTACCCGTCCCCTAATCCTAACCTGTACGCTAACACTAACCCGCGCCCTCACACGTACGCTCCCCCTAAAGCATTGTCGTAACCTCCCCTGGACCCTAAACCGTCCCCGTCCCCTAACCCTAACCCTAGCCCGGACGCTAACCCTAAACCTTCCCCGAAGCCTGACCCTCACCCGTCCCCTAATCCTAACCCGTACGCTAACACTAACCCGCGCCCTCACACGTACGCTCCCCCTAAAGCATTGTCGTAACCTCCCCTGGACCCTAAACCGTCCCCGTCCCCTAACCCTAACCCTAGCCCGAACGCTAACCCTAACCCTTACCCGAAGCCTGACCCTCACCCGTCCCCTAATCCTAACCCGTACGCTAACACTAACCCGCGCCCTCACACGTACGCTCCCCCTAAAGCGTTGTCGTACCCTCCCCTGGACCCTAAACCGTCCACGTCCCCTAAACCTAACCCTAGCCCGAACCCTAAGCCTAAACCTTCGCCGAAGCCTGACCCTCACCCGTCCCCTAATCCTATCCCATACGCTAACACTAACCCACGCCCTCACACGTACGCTACCCCTAAAGCATTGTCGTAACCTCCCCTGGACCCTAAACCGTCCCCGTCCCCTAACCCTAACCCTAGCCCGAACGCTAACCATAACCCTTCCCCGAAGCCTGACCCTCACCCGTCCCCTAATCCTAACACGTACGCTAACACTAACCCGCGCCCTAACGCGTACGCTCCCCCTAAAGCGTTGTCGTACCCTCCCCTGGACCCTAAACCGTCCCCGTCCCCTAACCCTAACCCTAGCCCGAACCCTAACCCTAACCCTTCCCCGAAGCCTGACCCTCACCCGTCCCCTAATCCTAACCCGTACGCTAACACTAACCCGCGCCCTCACACGTACGCTCCCCCTAATGCATTGTCGTAACCACCCCTGGACCCTAAACCGTCCCCGTCCCCTAACCCTAACCCTAGCCCGAACGCTAACCCTAACCCTTCCCCGAAGCCTGACCCTCACCCGTCCCCTTATCCTAACCCGTACGCTAACACTAACCCGCGCGCTCACACGTACGCTCCCCCAAAAGCGTTGTCGTACCCTCCCCTGGACCCTAAACCGTCCCCGTCCCCTAACCCTAACCCTAGCCCGAACCCTAAGCCTAAAACTTCCCCGAAGCCTGACCCTCACCCGTCCCCTAATCCTAACCCATACGCTAACACTAACCTGCGCCCTCACACGTACGCTGCCCCTAAAGTGTTGTCGTACCCTCCCCTGGACCCTAAGCCGTCCCCGTCCCCTAACCCTAACCCTAGCCCGAACCCTAAGCCTAACCGTTCCCCGAAGCCTGACCCTCACCCGTCCCCTAATCCTAACCCGTACGCTAACACTAACCCGCGCCCTCACACGTACGCTGCCCCTAAAGTGTTGTCGTACCCTCCCCTGGACCCTAAACCGTCCCCGTCCCCTAACCCTAACCCTAGCCCGAACCCTAACCCTATCACTTCCCCGAAGCCTGACTCTCACCCGTCCCCTAATCCTAACCCGTACGCTAACACTAACCCGCGCCCTAACGCGTACGCTCCCCCTAAAGCGTTGTCGTACCCTCCCCTGGACCCTAAACCGTCCCCGTCCCCTAACCATAACCCTAGCCCGAACCCTAACCCTAACCCTTCCCCGAAGCCTGACCCTCACCCGTCCCCTAATCCTAACCCGTACGCTAACACTAACCCGCGCCCTCACACGTACGCTCCCCCTAATGCATTGTCGTAACCTCCCCTGACCCTAAACCGTCCCCGTCCCCTAACCCTAACCCTAGCCCGAACGCTAACCCTAACCCTTCCCCGAAGCCTGACCCTCACCCGTCCCCTAATCCTAACCCGTACGCTAACAGTAACCCGCGCCCTCACACGTACGCTCCCCCTAAAGCGTTGTCGTACCCTCCCCTGGACCCTAAACCGTCCCCGTCCCCTAACCCTAACCCTAGCCCGAACCCTAAACCTAAAACTTCCCCGAAGCCTGACCCTCACCCGTCCCCTAATCCTAACCCATACGCTAACCCTAACCCGCGCCCTCACACGTACGCTGCCCCTAAAGTGTTGTCGTACCCTCCCCTGGACCCTAAGCCGTCCCCGTCCCCTAACCCTAACCCTAGCCCGAACCCTAAGCCTAACCGTTCCCCGAAACCTGACCCTCACCCGTCCCCTAATCCTAACCCGTACGCTAACACTAACCCGCGCCCTCACACGTACGCTGCCCCTAAAGTGTTGTCGTACCCTCCCCTGGACCCTAAACCGTCCCCGTCCCCTAACCCTAACCCTAGCCCAAACACTAAGCCTAAACCTTCCCCGAAGCCAGACTCTCACCCGTCCCCTAATCCTAACCCATACGCTAACACTAACCCGCGCCCTCACACGTACGCTGCCCCTAAAGTGTTGTCGTACCCTCCCCTGGACCCTAAACCGTCCCCGTCCCCTAACCCTAACCCTAGCCCGAACCCTAACCCTAAACCTTCCCCGAAGCCTGACCCTCACCCGTCCCCTAATCCTAACCCGTACGCTAACACTAACCCGCGCCCTCACGCGTACGCTCCCCCTAAAGCGTTGTCGTACCCTCCCCTGGACCCTAAACCGTCCCCGTCCCCTAACCCTAACCCTAGCCCGAACCCTAACCCTAACCCTTCCCCGAAGCCTGACCCTCACCCGTCCCCTAATCCTAACCCGTACGCTAACACTAACCGGCGCCCTCACGCGTACGCTCCCCCTAAAGCGTTGTCGTACCCTCCCCTGGACCCTAAACCGTCCCCGTCCCCTAACCCTAACCCTAGCCCGAACCCTAACCCTAACCCTTCCCCGAAGCCTGACCCTCACCCGTCCCCTAATCCTAACCCGTACGCTAACACTAACCCGCGCCCTCACACATACGCTCCCCCTAAAGCATTGTCGTAACCTCCCGTGGACCCTAAACCGTCCCCGTCCCCTAACCATAACCCTAGCCCGAACGCTAACCCTAACCCTTACCCGAAGCCTGACCCTCACCCGTCCCCTAATCCTAACCCGTACGCTAACACTAACCCGCGCCCTCACACGTACGCTCCCCCTAAAGCATTGTCGTAACCTCCCCTGGACCCTAAACCGTCCCCGTCCCCTAACCCTAACCCTAGCCCGAACCCTAACCCTAACCCTTCCCCGAAGCCTGACCCTCACCCGTCCCCTAATCCTAACCCGTACGCTAACACTAACCCGCGCCCTCACGCGTACGCTCCCCCTAAAGCGTTGTCATACACTCCCCTAGACCCTAAACCGTCCCCATGCCCTAAACCTAACCCTAGCCCGAACTCTAAGCCTAACACTTCCCCGAAGCCTGACTCTCACCCGTCCTCTAATCCTAACTCGTACGCTAACACTAACCCGCGCCCTCACACGTACGCTGCCCCTAAAGTGTTGTCGTAACCTCCCCTGGACCCTAAACCGTCCCCGTCCCCTAACCCTAACCCTAGCCCGAACCCTAACCCTAAATCTTCCCCGAAGCCTGACCCTTACCCGTCCCCTAATCCTAACCCGTACGCTAACACTAACCCGCCCCCTCACACGTACGCTCCCCCTAAAGCATTGTCGTAGCCTCCCCTGGACCCTAAACCGTCCCCGTCCCCTAACCCTAACCCTAGCCCGAACGCTAACCCTAACACTTCTCCGAAGCCTGACCCTCACCCGTCCCCTAATCCTAACCCGTACGCTAACACTAACCCACGCCCTCACACGTACGCTCCCCCTAAAGCGTTGTCGTACCCTCCCCTGGACCCTAAACCGTCCCCGTCCCCTAACCCTAACCCTAGCCCGAACCCTAAGACTAAACCTTCCCCGAAGCCTGACCCTCACCCGTCCCCTAATCCTAACCCATACGCTAACACTAACCCGCGCCCTCACACGTACGCTGCCCTAAAGTGTTGTCGTACCCTCCCCTGGACCCTAAACCGTCCCCGTCCCCTAACCCTAACCCTAGCCCGAACCCTAACCCTAACCCTTCCCCGAAGCCTGACCCTCACCCGTCCCATAATCCTAACCCGTACGCTAACACTAACCCGCGCCCTCACACGTACGCTCCCCCTAAAGCGTTGTCGTACCCTCCACTGGACACTAAACCGTTCCCGTCCCCTAACCCTAACCCTAGCCCGAAACCTAACCCTAACCCTTCCCCGAAGCCTGAACCTCACCCGTCCCCTAATCCTAACCCGTAGGCTAACACTAACCCGCGCCCTCACACGTACCCTCCCCCTAAAGCGGTGTCGTACCCTCCCCTGGACCCTAAACTGTCCCCGTCCCCTAACCCTAACCCTAGCCCGAACCCGAACCCTAACCCTTCCCCGAAGCCTGACCCTCACCCGTCACCTAATCCTAACCCGTACGCTAACACTAACCCGCGCCCTCACGCCTACGCTCCCCCTAAAGCGTTGTCGTACCCTCCCCTGGACCCTAAACCGTCCCCGTCCCCTAACCCTAACCCTAGCCCGAACCCTAACCCTAACCCTTCCCCGAAGCCTGACCCTCACCAGTCCCCTAATCCTAACCCGTACGCTAACACTAACCCGCGCCCTCACACGTACGCTCCCCCTAAAGCGTTATCGTACCCTCCACTGGACACTAAACCGTTCCCGTCCCCTAACCCTAACCCTAGCGCGAACCTTAACCCTAACCCTTCCCCGAAGCCTGAACCTCACCCGTGCCCAATCCTAACCCGTAGGCTAACACTAACCTGCGCCCTCACACGTACGCTCCCCCTAAAGCGGTGTCGTACCCTCCCCTGGACCCTAAACTGTCCCCGTCCCCTAACCCTAACCCTAGCCCGAACCCTAACCCTAACACTTCCCCGAAGCCTGACCCTCACCCGTCCCCTAATCCTAACCCGTACGCTAACACTAACCCGCGCCCTCACAGGTACGCTCCCCCTAAAGCGTTGTCGTACCCTCCCCTGGACCCTAAAACGTCCCCGTCCCCTAACACTAACCCTAGACCGAACGCTAACCCTAACCCTTCCCCGAAGCCTGACCCTCACCCGTCCCCTAATCCTAACCCGTACGCTAACACTAACCCGCGCCCTCACACGTACGCTCCCCCTAAAGCGTTGTCGTACCCTCCCCTGGACCCTAAACCGTCCCCGTCCCCTAACCCTAACCCTAGCCCGAACCCTAAGCCTAAACCTTCCCCGAAGCCTGACTCTCACCCGTCCCCTAATCCTAACCCTTACGCTAACACTAACCCGCGCCCTCACACGTACGCTGCCCCTAAAATGTTGTCGTACCCTCCCCTGGACCCTAAACCGTCCCCGTCCCCTAACCCTAACCCTAGCCCGAACCCTAACCCTAACACTTCCCCGAAGCCTGACCCTCACCCGTCCCCTAATCCTAACCCGTACGTTAACACTAACCCGCGCCCTCACGCGTACGCTCCCCCTAAAGCGTTGTCGTACCCTCTCCTGGACCCTAAGCCGTCCCCGTCCCCTAACCCTAACCCTAGCCCGAACCCTAAGCCTAACCCTTCCCCGAAGCCTGACCCTCACCCGTCCCCTAATCCTAACCCGTACGCTAACACTAACCCGCGCCCTCACACGTACGCTGCCCCTAAAGTGTTGTCGTACCCTCCCCTGGACCCTAAACCGTCCCCGTCCCCTAACCTTAACCCTAGCCCGAACCCTAACCCTAACACTTCCCCGAAGCCTGACTCTCACCCGTCCCCTAATCCTAACCCGTACGCTAACACTAACCCGCGCCCTAACGCGTACGCTCCCCCTAAAGCGTTGTCGTACCCTCCCCTGGACCCTAAACCGTCCCCGTCCCCTAACCCTAACCCTAGCCCGAACCCTAACCCTAACCCTTCCCCGAAGCCTGACCCTCACCCGTCCCCTAATCCTAACCCGTACGCTAACACTAACCCGCGCCCTCACACGTAAGCTCCCCCTAATGCATTGTCGTAACCTCCCCTGGACCCTAAACCTTCCCCGTCCCCTAACTCTAACCCTAGCCAGAACGCTAACCCTAACACTTCCCCGAAGCCTGACCCTCACCCGTCCCCTAATCCTAACCCGTACGCTAACACTAACCCGCGCCCTCACACGTACGCTCCCCCTAAAGCGTTGTCGTACCCTCCCCTGGACCCTAAACCGTCCCCGTCCTCTAACCCTAACCCTAGCCCAAACCCTAACCCTAACCCTTCCCCGAAGCCTGACCCTCACCCGTCCCCTAGTCCTAACCCATACGCTAACACTAACCCGCGCCCTCACACGTACGCTGCCCCTAAAGTGTTGTCGTACCCTCCCCTGGACCATAAACCGTCCCCGTCCCCTAACCCTAACCCTAGCCCGAACCCTAACCCTAACCCTTCCCCGAAGCCTGACCCTCACCCGTCCCCTAATCCTAACCCGTACGCTAACACTAACCCGCGCCCTCACATGTACGCTCCCCCTAAAGTGGTGTCGTACCCTCCCCTGGACCCTAAACTGTCCCCGTCCCCTAACCCTAACCCTAGCCCGAACCCTAACCCTAACCCTTCCCCGAAGCCTGACCCTCACCCGTCCCGTAATCCTAATCCGTACTCTAACACTAACCCGCGCCCTCACGCGTACGCTCCCCCTAAAGCGTTGTCGTACCCTCCCCTGGACCCTAAAGCGTCCCCATCCCCTAAACCTAACCCTAGCCCGAACCCTAAGCCTAACCCTTCCCCGAAGCCTGACCCTCACAAGTCCCCTAAACCTAACCCATACGCTAACACTAACCTGCGCCCTCACACGTACGCTGCCCCTAAAGTGTTGTCGTACCCTCCCCTGGACCCTAAACCGTCCCCGTCCCCTAACCCTAACCCTAGCCCGAACCCTAACCCTAACACTTCCCCGAAGCCTGACTCTCACCCGTCCCCTAATCCTAACCCGTACGCTAACACTAACCCGCGCCCTAACGCGTACGCTCCCCCTAAAGCGTTGTCGTACCCTCCCCTGGACCCTAAACCTTCCCCGTCCCCTAATCCTAACCCTAGCCCGAACCCTAACCCTAACCCTTCCCCGAAGCCTGACCCTCACCCGTCCCCTAATCCTAACCCGTACGCTAACACTAACCCGCGCCCTCACACATACGCTCCCCCTAAAGCATTGTCGTAACCTCCCGTGGACCCTAAACCGTCCCCATCCCCTAACCCTAACCCTAGCCCGAACGCTAACCCTAACCCTTACCCGAAGCCTGACCCTCACCCGTCCCCTAATCCTAACACGTACGCTAACACTAACCCGCGCCCTCACACGTACGCTCCCCCTAAAGCGTTGTCGTACCCTCCCCTGGACCCTAAAACATCCCCGTCCCATAACCCTAACCCTAGCCCGAACCCTAACCCTAACCCTTCCCCGAAGCCTGACCCTTACCCGTCCCCTAATCCTAACCCGTACGCTAACACTAACCCGCGCCCTCACACGTACGCTCCCCCTAAAGCATTGTCGTAACCTCCCCTGGACCCTAAACCGTCCCCTCCCCTAACCCTAACCCTAGCCCGAACCCTAAACCTAACCCTTCCCCGAAGTCTGACCCTCACCCGTCCCCTAATCCTAACCCGTACGCTAACACTAACCCGCGCCCTCACGCGTACGCTCCCCCTAAAGCGTTGTCGTACCCTCCCCTAGACCCTAAACCGTCCCCATCCCCTAAACCTAACCCTAGCCCGAACCCTAAGCCTAACACTTCCCCGAAGCCTGACTCTCACCCGTCCTCTAATCCCAACCCGTACGCTAACACTAACCCACGCCCTAACACGTACGCTCCCCCTAAAGCGTTGTCGTACCCTCCCCTGGACCCTAAACCGTCCCCGTACCCTAACCCTAACCCTAGCCCGAACCCTAACCCTAACCCTTCCCCGAAGCCTGACCCTCACCCGTCCCCTAATCCTAACCCGTACGCTAACACTAACCCGCGCCCTCACACATACGCTCCCCCTAAAGCATTGTCGTAACCTCCAGTGGACCCTAAACCGTCCCCGTCCCCTAACCCTAACCCTAGCCCGAACGCTAACCCTAACCCTTACCCGAAGCCTGACCCTCACCCGTCCCCTAATCCTAACCCGTACGCTAACACTAACCCGCGCCCTCACACGTACGCTCCCCCTAAAGCGTTGTCGTACCCTCCCCTGGACCCTAAACCGTCCCCGTCCCCTAACCCTAACCCTAGCCCGAACCCTAAGACTAAATCTTCCCCGAAGCCTGACCCTCACCCGTCCCCTAATCCTAACCCATACGCTAACACTAACCCGCGCCCTCACACGTACGCTGCCCTAAAGTGTTGTCGTACCCTCCCCTGGACCCTAAACCGTCCCCGTCCCCTAACCCTAACCCTAGCCCGAACCCTAAACCTAACCCTTCCCCGAAGCCTGACCCTCACCCGTCCCATAATCCTAACCCTTACGCTAACACTAACCCGCGCCCTCACACGTACGCTCCCCCTAAAGCGTTGTCGTACCCTCCACTGGACACTAAACCGTTCCCGTCCCCTAACCCTAACCCTAGCCCGAACCCTAACCCTAACCCTTCCCCGAAGCCTGAACCTCACCCGTCCCCTAATCCTAACCCGTAGGCTAACACTAACCCGCGCCCTCACACGTACCCTCCCCCTAAAGCGGTGTGGTACCCTCCCCTGGACCCTAAACTGTCCCCGTCCCCTAACCCTAACCCTAGCCCGAACCCTAACCCTAACCCTTCCCCGAAGCCTGACCCTCACCCGTCCCCTAATCCTAACCCGTACGCTAACACTAACCCGCGCCCTCATGCGTACGCTCCCCCTAAAGCGTTGTCGTACCCTCCCCTGGACCCTAAACCGTCCCCGTCCCCTAACCCTAACCCTAGCCCGAACCCTAACCCTAACCCTTCCCCGAAGCCTGACCCTCACCAGTCCCCTAATACTAACCCGTACGCTAACACTAACCCGCGCCCTCACACGTACGCTCCCCCTAAAGCGTTATCGTACCCTCCACTGGACACTAAACCGTTCCCGTCCCCTAACCCTAACCCTAGCCCGAACCTTAACCCTAACCCTTCCCCGAAGCCTGAACCTCACCCGTGCCCAATCCTAACCCGTAGGCTAACACTAACCTGCGCCCTCACACGTACGCTCCCCCTAAAGCGGTGTCGTACCCTCCCCTGGACCCTAACCTGTCCCCGTCCCCTAACCCTAACCCTAGCCCGAACCCTAACCCTAACACTTCCCCGAAGCCTGACCCTCACCCGTCCCCTAATCCTAACCCGTACGCTAACACTAACCCGCGCCCTCACAGGTACGCTCCCCCTAAAGCGTTGTCGTACCCTCCCCTGGACCCTAAAACGTCCCCGTCCCCTAACACTAACCCTAGACCGAACGCTAACCCTAACCCTTCCCCGAAGCCTGACCCTCACCCGTCCCCTAATCCTAACCCGTACGCTAACACTAACCCGCGCCCTCACACGTACGCTCCCCCTAAAGCGTTGTCGTACCCTCCCCTGGACCCTAAACCGTCCCCGTCCCCTAACCCTAACCCTAGCCCGAACCCTAAGCCTAAACCTTCCCCGAAGCCTGACTCTCACCCGTCCCCTAATCCTAACCCTTACGCTAACACTAACCCGCGCCCTCACACGTACGCTGCCCCTAAAGTGTTGTCGTACCCTCCCCTGGACCCTAAACCGTCCCCGTCCCCTAACCCTAACCCTAGCCCGAACCCTAACCCTAACACTTCCCCGAAGCCTGACCCTCACCCGTCCCCTAATCCTAACCCGTACGTTAACACTAACCCGCGCCCTCACGCGTACGCTCCCCCTAAAGCGTTGTCGTACCCTCCCCTGGACCCTAAGCCGTCCCCGTCCCCTAACCCTAACCCTAGCCCGAACCCTAAGCCTAACCCTTCCCCGAAGCCTGACCCTCACCCGTCCCCTAATCCTAAACCGTACGCTAACACTAACCCGCGCCCTCACACGTACGCTGCCCCTAAAGTGTTGTCGTACCCTCCCCTGGACCCTAAACCGTCCCCGTCCCCTAACCCTAACCCTAGCCCGAACCCTAACCCTAACACTTCCCCGAAGCCTGACTCTCACCCGTCCCCTAATCCTAACCCGTACGCTAACACTAACCCGCGCCCTAACGCGTACGCTCCCCCTAAAGCGTTGTCGTACCCTCCCCTGGACCCTAAACCGTCCCCGTCCCCTAACCCTAACCCTAGCCCGAACCCTAACACTAACCCTTCCCCGAAGCCTGACCCTCACCCGTCCCCTAATCCTAACCCGTACGCTAACACTAACCCGCGCCCTCACACGTACGCTCCCCCTAAAGCGTTGTCGTACCCTCCCCTGGACCCTAAACCGTCCCCGTACCCTAACCCTAACCCTAGCCCGAACCCTAACCCTAACACTTCCCCGAAGCCTGACCCTCACCCGTCCCCTAATCCTAACCCGTACGCTAACACTAACCCGCGCCCTCACACATACGCTCACCCTAAAGCATTGTCGTAACCTCCAGTGGACCCTAAACCGTCCCCGTCCCCTAACCCTAACCCTAGCCCGAACGCTAACCCTAACCCTTACCCGAAGCCTGACCCTCACCCGTCCCCTAATCCTAACCCGTACGCTAACACTAACCCGCGCCCTCACACGTACGCTCCCCCTAAAGCATTGTCGTACCCTCCCCTGGACCCTAAACCGTCCCCGTCCCCTAACCCTAACCCTAGCCCGAACCCTAACCCTAACACTTCCCCAAAGCCTGACCCTTACCCGTCCCCTAATCCTAACCCGTACGCTAACACTAACCCGCGCTCTCACACGTACGCTCCCCCTAAAGCACTGTCGTAACCTCCCCTGGACCCTAAACCGTCCCCGTCCCCTAACCCTAACCCTAGACCGAACGCTAACCCTAACCCTTCCCCGAAGCCTGACCCTCACCCGTCCCCTAATCCTAACTCGTACGCTAACACTAACCCGCGCCCTCACCCGTACGCTCCCCATAAAGCGTTGTCGTACCCTCCCCTGGACCCTAAACCGTCCCCGTCCCCTAACCCTAACCCTAGCCCGAACCCTAAGCCTAAACCTTCCCCGAATCCTGACTCTCACCCGTCCCCTAATCCTAACCCATACGCTAACACTAACCCGCGCCCTCACACGTACGCTGCCCCTAAAGTGTTGTCGTAACCTCCCCTGGACCCTAAACCGTCCCCGTCCCCTAACCCTAACCGTAGCCCGAACCCTAACCCTAACCCTTCCCCGAAGCCTGACCCTCACCCGTCCCCTAATCCTAACCCGTACGCTAACATTATCCCGCGCCCTAACGCGTACGCTCCCCCTAAAGCGTTGTCGTACCCTCCTCTGGACCCTAAACCGTCCCCGTCCCCTAACCCTAACCCTAGCCCGAACGCTAACCCTAACCCTTCCCCGAAGCCTGACCCTCACCCGTCCCCTAATCCTAACCCGTACGCTAACACTAACCCGCGCCCTCACACATACGCTCCCCCTAAAGCATTGTCGTAACCTCCCCTGGACCCTAAACCGTCCCCGTCCCCTAACCCTAACCCTAGCCCGAACGCTAAACCTAACCCTTCCCCGAAACCTGACCCTCACCCGTCCCCTAATCCTAACCCATACGCTAACACTAACCGGTGCCCTCACACGTACGCTGCCCCTAAAGTGTTGTCGTACCCTCCCCTGGACCCTAAACCATCCCCGTCCCCTAACCCTAACCCTAGCCCGAACCCTAACCCTAACCCTTCCCCGAAGCCTGACCCTCACCCGTCCCCTAATCCTAACCCGTACGCTAACACTAACCCGCGCCCTCACACATACGCTCCCCCTAAAGCATTGTCGTAACCTCCCCTGGACCCTAAACCGTCCCCGTCCCCTAACCCTAACCCTAGCCCGAACCCTAAGCCTAAACCTTCCCCGAAGCCTGACTCTCACCCGTCCCCTAATCCTAACCCGTACGCTAACACTAACCCGCGCCCTCACACGTACGCTGCCCCTAAAGTGTTGTCGTAACCTCCCCTGGACCCTAAACCATCCCCGTACCCTAACCCTAACCCTAGCCCGAACCCTAACCCTAACCCTTCCCCGAAGCCTGACCCTCACCCGTCCCCTAATCCTAACCCGTACGCTAACACTAACCCGCGCCCTCACGCGTACGCTCCCCCTAAAGCGTTGTCGTACCCTTCCCTGGACCCTAAGCCGTCCCCGTCCCCTAACCCTAACCCTAGCCCGAACCCTAAGCCTAACCCTTCCCCGAAGCCTGACCCTCACCCGTCCCCTAATCTTAACCCGTACGCTAACACTAACCCGCGCCCTCACACGTACGCTGCCCCTAAAGTCTTGTCGTACCCTCCCCTGGACCCTAAACCGTCCCCGTCCCCTAACCCTAACCCTAGCCCGAACCCTAACCCTATCACTTCCCCGAAGCCTGACTCTCACCCGTCCCCTAATCCTAACCCGTATGCTAACACTAACCCGCGCCCTAACGCGTACGCTCCCCCTAAAGCGTTGTCGTACCCTCCCCTGGACCCTAAACCGTCCCCGTCCCCTAACCCTAACCCTAGCCCGAACCCTAACCCTAACCCTTCCCCGAAGCCTGACCCTCACCCGTCCCCTAATCCTAACCCGTACGCTAACACTAACGCGCGCCCTCACACGTACGCTCCCCCTAAAGCGTTGTCGTACCCTCCCCTGGACCCTAAACCGTCCCCGTCCCCTAACCCTAACCCTAGCCCGAACCCTAAGCCTAAAATTTCCCCGAAGCCTGACCCTCACCCGTCCCCTAATCCTAACCCATACGCTAACACTAACCCGCGCCCTCACACGTACGCTGCCCCTAAAGTGTTGTCGTACCCTCCCCTGGACCCTAAGCCGTCCCCGTCCCCTAACCCTAACCCTAGCCCGAACCCTAAGCCTAACCTTTACCTGAAACCTGACCCTCACCCGTCCTCTAATCCTAACCCGTACGCTAACACTAACCCGCGCCCTCACACGTACGCTGCCCCTAAAGTGTTGTTGTACCCTCCCCTGGACCCTAAACCGTCCCCGTCCCCTAACCCTAACCCTAGCCCGAACCCTAACCCTAACACTTCCCCGAAGCCTGACTCTCACCCGTCCCCTAATCCTAACCCGTACGCTAACATTATCCCGCGCCCTAACGCGTACGCTCCCCCTAAAGCGTTGTCGTACCCTCCCCTGGACCCTAAACCGTCCCCGTCCCCTAACCCTAACCCTAGCCCGAACGCTAACCCTAACCCTTCCCCGAAGCCTGACCCTCACCCGTCCCCTAATCCTAACCCGTACGCTAACAGTAACCCGCGCCCTAACGCGTATGCTCCCCCTAAACCGTTGTCGTACCCTCCCCTGGACCCTAAACCGTCCCCGTCCCCTATCCCTAACCCTAGCCCAAACCCTAACCCTAACCCTTCCCCGAAGCCTGACCCTCACCCGTCCCCTAATCCCAACCCGTACGCTAACACTAACCCGCGCCCTCACACATACGCTCCCCCTAAAGCATTGTCGTAACCTCCCGTGAACCCTAAACCGTCCCCATCCCCTAACCCTTACCCTAGCCCGAACGCTAACCCTAACCCTTACCCGAAGCCTGACCCTCACCCGTCCCCTAATCCTAACCCGTACGCTAACACTAACCCGCGCCCTCACACGTACGCTCCCCCTAAAGCGTTGTCGTACCCTCCCCTGGACCCTAAACCGTCCCCGTCCCCTAACCCTAACCCTAGACCGAACCCTAACCCTAACCCTTCCCCGAAGCCTGACCCTTACCCGTCCCCTAATCCTAACCCGTACGCTAACACTAACCCGCGCCGTCACACGTACGCTCCCCCTAAAGCATTGTCGTAACCTCCCCTGGACCCTAAACCGTACCCGTCCCCTAACCCTAACCCTAGCCCGGACGCTAACCCTAAACCTTCCCCGAAGCCTGACCCTCACCCGTCCCCTAATCCTAACCCGTACGCTAACACTAACCCGCGCCCTCACACGTACGCTCCCCCTAAAGCATTGTCGTAACCTCCCCTGGACCCTAAACCGTCCCCGTCCCCTAACCCTAACCCTAGCCCGAACGCTAACCATAACCCTTCCCCGAAGCCTGACCCTCACCCGTCCCCTAATCCTAACACGTACGCTAACACTAACCCGCGCCCTAACGCGTACGCTCCCCCTAAAGCGTTGTCGTACCCTCCCCTGGACCCTAAACCGTCCCCGTCCCCTAACCCTAACCCTAGCCCGAACCCTAACCCTAACCCTTCCCCGAAGCCTGACCCTCACCCGTCCCCTAATCCTAACCCGTACGCTAACACTAACCCGCGCCCTCACACGTACGCTCCCCCTAATGCATTGTCGTAACCTCCCCTGGACCCTAAACCGTCCCCGTCCCCTAACCCTAACCCTAGCCCGAACGCTAACCCTAACCCTTCCCCGAAGCCTGACCCTCACCCGTCCCCTTATCCTAACCCGTATGCTAACACTAACCCGCGCGCTCACACGTACGCTCCCCCAAAAGCGTTGTCGTACCCTCCCCTGGACCCTAAACCGTCCCCGTCCCCTAACCCTAACCCTAGCCCGAACCCTAAGCCTAAAACTTCCCCGAAGCCTGACCCTCACCCGTCCCCTAATCCTAACCCATACGCTAACACTAACCTGCGCCCTCACACGTACGCTGCCCCTAAAGTGTTGTCGTACCCTCCCCTGGACCCTAAGCCGTCCCCGTCCCCTAACCCTAACCCTAGCCCGAACCCTAAGCCTAACCGTTCCCCGAAGCCTGACCCTCACCCGTCCCCTAATCCTAACCCGTACGCTAACACTAACCCGCGCCCTCACTCGTACGCTGCCCCTAAAGTGTTGTCGTACCCTCCCCTGGACCCTAAACCGTCCCCGTCCCCTAACCCTAACCCTAGCCCGAACCCTAACCCTATCACTTCCCCGAAGCCTGACTCTCACCCGTCCCCTAATCCTAACCCGTACGCTAACACTAACCCGCGCCCTAACGCGTACGCTCCCCCTAAAGCGTTGTCGTACCCTCCCCTGGACCCTAAACCGTCCCCGTCCCCTAACCATAACCCTAGCCCGAACCCTAACCCTAACCCTTCCCCGAAGCCTGACCCTCACCCGTCCCCTAATCCTAACCCGTACGCTAACACTAACCCGCGCCCTCACACGTACGCTCCCCCTAATGCATTGTCGTAACCTCCCCTGACCCTAAACCGTCCCCGTCCCCTAACCCTAACCCTAGCCCGAACGCTAACCCTAACCCTTCCCCGAAGCCTGACCCTCACCCGTCCCCTAATCCTAACCCGTACGCTAACACTAACCCGCGCCCTCACACGTACGCTCCCCCTAAAGCGTTGTCGTACCCTCCCCTGGACCCTAAACCGTCCCCGTCCCCTAACCCTAACCCTAGCCCGAACCCTAAACCTAAAACTTCCCCGAAGCCTGACCCTCACCCGTCCCCTAATCCTAACCCATACGCTAACCCTAACCCGCGCCCTCACACGTACGCTGCCCCTAAAGTGTTGTCGTACCCTCCCCTGGACCCTAAGCCGTCCCCGTCCCCTAACCCTAACCCTAGCCCGAACCCTAATCCTAACCGTTCCCCGAAACCTGACCCTCACCCGTCCCCTAATCCTAACCCGTACGCTAACACTAACCCGCGCCCTCACACGTACGCTGCCCCTAAAGTGTTGTCGTACCCTCCCCTGGACCCTAAACCGTCCCCGTCCCCTAACCCTAACCCTAGCCCGAACCCTAACCCTAAACCTTCCCCGAAGCCTGACCCTCACCCGTCCCCTAATCCTAACCCGTACGCTAACACTAACCCGCGCCCTCACACATACGCTCACCCTAAAGCATTGTCGTAACCTCCCCTGGACCCTAAACCGTCCCCGTCCCCTAACCCTAACCCTAGCCCGAACGCTAAACCTAACCCTTCCCCGAAACCTGACCCTCACCCGTCCCCTAATCCTAACTCGTACGCTAACACTAACCCGCGCCCTCACCCGTACGCTCCCCATAAAGCGTTGTCGTACCCTCCCCTGGACCCTAAACCGTCCCCGTCCCCTAACCCTAACCCTAGCCCGAACCCTAAGCCTAAACCTTCCCCGAATCCTGACTCTCACCCGTCCCCTAATCCTAACCCATACGCTAACACTAACCCGCGCCCTCACACGTACGCTGCCCCTAAAGTGTTGTCGTAACCTCCCCTGGACCCTAAACCGTCCCCGTCCCCTAACCCTAACCGTAGCCCGAACCCTAACCCTAACCCTTCCCCGAAGCCTGACCCTCACCCGTCCCCTAATCCTAACCCGTACGCTAACATTATCCCGCGCCCTAACGCGTACGCTCCCCCTAAAGCGTTGTCGTACCCTCCTCTGGACCCTAAACCGTCCCCGTCCCCTAACCCTAACCCTAGCCCGAACGCTAACCCTAACCCTTCCCCGAAGCCTGACCCTCACCCGTCCCCTAATCCTAACCCGTACGCTAACACTAACCCGCGCCCTCACACATACGCTCCCCCTAAAGCATTGTCGTAACCTCCCCTGGACCCTAAACCGTCCCCGTCCCCTAACCCTAACCCTAGCCCGAACGCTAAACCTAACCCTTCCCCGAAACCTGACCCTCACCCGTCCCCTAATCCTAACCCATACGCTAACACTAACCGGTGCCCTCACACGTACGCTGCCCCTAAAGTGTTGTCGTACCCTCCCCTGGACCCTAAACCATCCCCGTCCCCTAACCCTAACCCTAGCCCGAACCCTAACCCTAACCCTTCCCCGAAGCCTGACCCTCACCCGTCCCCTAATCCTAACCCGTACGCTAACACTAACCCGCGCCCTCACACATACGCTCCCCCTAAAGCATTGTCGTAACCTCCCCTGGACCCTAAACCGTCCCCGTCCCCTAACCCTAACCCTAGCCCGAACCCTAAGCCTAATCCTTCCCCGAAGCCTGACTCTCACCCGTCCCCTAATCCTAACCCGTACGCTAACACTAACCCGCGCCCTCACACGTACGCTGCCCCTAAAGTGTTGTCGTAACCTCCCCTGGACCCTAAACCATCCCCGTACCCTAACCCTAACCCTAGCCCGAACCCTAACCCTAACCCTTCCCCGAAGCCTGACCCTCACCCGTCCCCTAATCCTAACCCGTACGCTAACACTAACCCGCGCCCTCACGCGTACGCTCCCCCTAAAGCGTTGTCGTACCCTTCCCTGGACCCTAAGCCGTCCCCGTCCCCTAACCCTAACCCTAGCCCGAACCCTAAGCCTAACCCTTCCCCGAAGCCTGACCCTCACCCGTCCCCTAATCTTAACCCGTACGCTAACACTAACCCGCGCCCTCACACGTACGCTGCCCCTAAAGTCTTGTCGTACCCTCCCCTGGACCCTAAACCGTCCCCGTCCCCTAACCCTAACCCTAGCCCGAACCCTAACCCTATCACTTCCCCGAAGCCTGACTCTCACCCGTCCCCTAATCCTAACCCGTATGCTAACACTAACCCGCGCCCTAACGCGTACGCTCCCCCTAAAGCGTTGTCGTACCCTCCCCTGGACCCTAAACCGTCCCCGTCCCCTAACCCTAACCCTAGCCCGAACCCTAACCCTAACCCTTCCCCGAAGCCTGACCCTCACCCGTCCCCTAATCCTAACCCGTACGCTAACACTAACGCGCGCCCTCACACGTACGCTCCCCCTAAAGCGTTGTCGTACCCTCCCCTGGACCCTAAACCGTCCCCGTCCCCTAACCCTAACCCTAGCCCGAACCCTAAGCCTAAAATTTCCCCGAAGCCTGACCCTCACCCGTCCCCTAATCCTAACCCATACGCTAACACTAACCCGCGCCCTCACACGTACGCTGCCCCTAAAGTGTTGTCGTACCCTCCCCTGGACCCTAAGCCGTCCCCGTCCCCTAACCCTAACCCTAGCCCGAACCCTAAGCCTAACCTTTACCTGAAACCTGACCCTCACCCGTCCTCTAATCCTAACCCGTACGCTAACACTAACCCGCGCCCTCACACGTACGCTGCCCCTAAAGTGTTGTTGTACCCTCCCCTGGACCCTAAACCGTCCCCGTCCCCTAACCCTAACCCTAGCCCGAACCCTAACCCTAACACTTCCCCGAAGCCTGACTCTCACCCGTCCCCTAATCCTAACCCGTACGCTAACATTATCCCGCGCCCTAACGCGTACGCTCCCCCTAAAGCGTTGTCGTACCCTCCCCTGGACCCTAAACCGTCCCCGTCCCCTAACCCTAACCCTAGCCCGAACGCTAACCCTAACCCTTCCCCGAAGCCTGACCCTCACCCGTCCCCTAATCCTAACCCGTACGCTAACAGTAACCCGCGCCCTAACGCGTATGCTCCCCCTAAACCGTTGTCGTACCCTCCCCTGGACCCTAAACCGTCCCCGTCCCCTATCCCTAACCCTAGCCCAAACCCTAACCCTAACCCTTCCCCGAAGCCTGACCCTCACCCGTCCCCTAATCCCAACCCGTACGCTAACACTAACCCGCGCCCTCACACATACGCTCCCCCTAAAGCATTGTCGTAACCTCCCGTGGACCCTAAACCGTCCCCATCCCCTAACCCTTACCCTAGCCCGAACGCTAACCCTAACCCTTACCCGAAGCCTGACCCTCACCCGTCCCCTAATCCTAACCCGTACGCTAACACTAACCCGCGCCCTCACACGTACGCTCCCCCTAAAGCGTTGTCGTACCCTCCCCTGGACCCTAAACCGTCCCCGTCCCCTAACCCTAACCCTAGACCGAACCCTAACCCTAACCCTTCCCCGAAGCCTGACCCTTACCCGTCCCCTAATCCTAACCCGTACGCTAACACTAACCCGCGCCGTCACACGTACGCTCCCCCTAAAGCATTGTCGTAACCTCCCCTGGACCCTAAACCGTACCCGTCCCCTAACCCTAACCCTAGCCCGGACGCTAACCCTAAACCTTCCCCGAAGCCTGACCCTCACCCGTCCCCTAATCCTAACCCGTACGCTAACACTAACCCGCGCCCTCACACGTACGCTCCCCCTAAAGCATTGTCGTAACCTCCCCTGGACCCTAAACCGTCCCCGTCCCCTAACCCTAACCCTAGCCCGAACGCTAACCCTAACCCTTACCCGAAGCCTGACCCTCACCCGTCCCCTAATCCTAACCCGTACGCTAACACTATCCCGCGCCCTCACACGTACGCTCCCCCTAAAGCGTTGTCGTACCCTCCCCTGGACCCTAAACCGTTCACGTCCCCTAAACCTAACCCTAGCCCGAACCCTAAGCCTAAACCTTCGCCGAAGCCTGACCCTCACCCGTCCCCTAATCCTATCCCATACGCTAACACTAACCCACGCCCTCACACGTACGCTACCCCTAAAGCATTGTCGTAACCTCCCCTGGACCCTAAACCGTCCCCGTCCCCTAACCCTAACCCTAGCCCGAACGCTAACCATAACCCTTCCCCGAAGCCTGACCCTCACCCGTCCCCTAATCCTAACACGTACGCTAACACTAACCCGCGCCCTAACGCGTACGCTCCCCCTAAAGCGTTGTCGTACCCTCCCCTGGACCCTAAACCGTCCCCGTCCCCTAACCCTAACCCTAGCCCGAACCCTAACCCTAACCCTTCCCCGAAGCCTGACCCTCACCCGTCCCCTAATCCTAACCCGTACGCTAACACTAACCCGCGCCCTCACACGTACGCTCCCCCTAATGCATTGTCGTAACCTCCCCTGGACCCTAAACCGTCCCCGTCCCCTAACCCTAACCCTAGCCCGAACGCTAACCCTAACCCTTCCCCGAAGCCTGACCCTCACCCGTCCCCTTATCCTAACCCGTATGCTAACACTAACCCGCGCGCTCACACGTACGCTCCCCCAAAAGCGTTGTCGTACCCTCCCCTGGACCCTAAACCGTCCCCGTCCCCTAACCCTAACCCTAGCCCGAACCCTAAGCCTAAAACTTCCCCGAAGCCTGACCCTCACCCGTCCCCTAATCCTAACCCATACGCTAACACTAACCTGCGCCCTCACAATTACGCTGCCCCTAAAGTGTTGTCGTACCCTCCCCTGGACCCTAAGCCGTCCCCGTCCCCTAACCCTAACCCTAGCCCGAACCCTAAGCCTAACCGTTCCCCGAAGCCTGACCCTCACCCGTCCCCTAATCCTAACCCGTACGCTAACACTAACCCGCGCCCTCACTCGTACGCTGCCCCTAAAGTGTTGTCGTACCCTCCCCTGGACCCTAAACCGTCCCCGTCCCCTAACCCTAACCCTAGCCCGAACCCTAACCCTATCACTTCCCCGAAGCCTGACTCTCACCCGTCCCCTAATCCTAACCCGTACGCTAACACTAACCCGCGCCCTAACGCGTACGCTCCCCCTAAAGCGTTGTCGTACCCTCCCCTGGACCCTAAACCGTCCCCGTCCCCTAACCATAACCCTAGCCCGAACCCTAACCCTAACCCTTCCCCGAAGCCTGACCCTCACCCGTCCCCTAATCCTAACCCGTACGCTAACACTAACCCGCGCCCTCACACGTACGCTCCCCCTAATGCATTGTCGTAACCTCCCCTGACCCTAAACCGTCCCCGTCCCCTAACCCTAACCCTAGCCCGAACGCTAACCCTAACCCTTCCCCGAAGCCTGACCCTCACCCGTCCCCTAATCCTAACCCGTACGCTAACACTAACCCGCGCCCTCACACGTACGCTCCCCCTAAAGCGTTGTCGTACCCTCCCCTGGACCCTAAACCGTCCCCGTCCCCTAACCCTAACCCTAGCCCGAACCCTAAACCTAAAACTTCCCCGAAGCCTGACCCTCACCCGTCCCCTAATCCTAACCCATACGCTAACCCTAACCCGCGCCCTCACACGTACGCTGCCCCTAAAGTGTTGTCGTACCCTCCCCTGGACCCTAAGCCGTCCCCGTCCCCTAACCCTAACCCTAGCCCGAACCCTAATCCTAACCGTTCCCCGAAACCTGACCCTCACCCGTCCCCTAATCCTAACCCGTACGCTAACACTAACCCGCGCCCTCACACGTACGCTGCCCCTAAAGTGTTGTCGTACCCTCCCCTGGACCCTAAACCGTCCCCGTCCCCTAACCCTAACCCTAGCCCAAACACTAAGCCTAAACCTTCCCCGAAGCCTGACTCTCACCCGTCCCCTAATCCTAACCCATACGCTAACACTAACCCGCGCCCTCACACGTACGCTGCCCCTAAAGTGTTGTCGTACCCTCCCCTGGACCCTAAACCGTCCCCGTCCCCTAACCCTAACCCTAGCCCGAACCCTAACCCTAAACCTTCCCCGAAGCCTGACCCTCACCCGTCCCCTAATCCTAACCCGTACGCTAACACTAACCCGCGCCCTCACACATACGCTCACCCTAAAGCATTGTCGTAACCTCCAGTGGACCCTAAACCGTCCCCGTCCCCTAACCCTAACCCTAGCCCGAACGCTAACCCTAACCCTTACCCGAAGCCTGACCCTCACCCGTCCCCTAATCCTAACCCGTACGCTAACACTAACCCGCGCCCTCACACGTACGCTCCCCCTAAAGCATTGTCGTACCCTCCCCTGGACCCTAAACCGTCCCCGTCCCCTAACCCTAACCCTAGCCCGAACCCTAACCCTAACACTTCCCCAAAGCCTGACCCTTACCCGTCCCCTAATCCTAACCCGTACGCTAACACTAACCCGCGCTCTCACACGTACGCTCCCCCTAAAGCACTGTCGTAACCTCCCCTGGACCCTAAACCGTCCCCGTCCCCTAACCCTAACCCTAGACCGAACGCTAACCCTAACCCTTCCCCGAAGCCTGACCCTCACCCGTCCCCTAATCCTAACTCGTACGCTAACACTAACCCGCGCCCTCACCCGTACGCTCCCCATAAAGCGTTGTCGTACCCTCCCCTGGACCCTAAACCGTCCCCGTCCCCTAACCCTAACCCTAGCCCGAACCCTAAGCCTAAACCTTCCCCGAATCCTGACTCTCACCCGTCCCCTAATCCTAACCCATACGCTAACACTAACCCGCGCCCTCACACGTACGCTGCCCCTAAAGTGTTGTCGTAACCTCCCCTGGACCCTAAACCGTCCCCGTCCCCTAACCCTAACCGTAGCCCGAACCCTAACCCTAACCCTTCCCCGAAGCCTGACCCTCACCCGTCCCCTAATCCTAACCCGTACGCTAACATTATCCCGCGCCCTAACGCGTACGCTCCCCCTAAAGCGTTGTCGTACCCTCCTCTGGACCCTAAACCGTCCCCGTCCCCTAACCCTAACCCTAGCCCGAACGCTAACCCTAACCCTTCCCCGAAGCCTGACCCTCACCCGTCCCCTAATCCTAACCCGTACGCTAACACTAACCCGCACCCTCACACATACGCTCCCCCTAAAGCATTGTCGTAACCTCCCCTGGACCCTAAACCGTCCCCGTCCCCTAACCCTAACCCTAGCCCGAACGCTAAACCTAACCCTTCCCCGAAACCTGACCCTCACCCGTCCCCTAATCCTAACCCATACGCTAACACTAACCGGTGCCCTCACACGTACGCTGCCCCTAAAGTGTTGTCGTACCCTCCCCTGGACCCTAAACCATCCCCGTCCCCTAACCCTAACCCTAGCCCGAACCCTAACCCTAACCCTTCCCCGAAGCCTGACCCTCACCCGTCCCCTAATCCTAACCCGTACGCTAACACTAACCCGCGCCCTCACACATACGCTCCCCCTAAAGCATTGTCGTAACCTCCCCTGGACCCTAAACCGTCCCCGTCCCCTAACCCTAACCCTAGCCCGAACCCTAAGCCTAAACCTTCCCCGAAGCCTGACTCTCACCCGTCCCCTAATCCTAACCCGTACGCTAACACTAACCCGCGCCCTCACACGTACGCTGCCCCTAAAGTGTTGTCGTAACCTCCCCTGGACCCTAAACCATCCCCGTACCCTAACCCTAACCCTAGCCCGAACCCTAACCCTAACCCTTCCCCGAAGCCTGACCCTCACCCGTCCCCTAATCCTAACCCGTACGCTAACACTAACCCGCGCCCTCACGCGTACGCTCCCCCTAAAGCGTTGTCGTACCCTTCCCTGGACCCTAAGCCGTCCCCGTCCCCTAACCCTAACCCTAGCCCGAACCCTAAGCCTAACCCTTCCCCGAAGCCTGACCCTCACCCGTCCCCTAATCTTAACCCGTACGCTAACACTAACCCGCGCCCTCACACGTACGCTGCCCCTAAAGTCTTGTCGTACCCTCCCCTGGACCCTAAACCGTCCCCGTCCCCTAACCCTAACCCTAGCCCGAACCCTAACCCTATCACTTCCCCGAAGCCTGACTCTCACCCGTCCCCTAATCCTAACCCGTATGCTAACACTAACCCGCGCCCTAACGCGTACGCTCCCCCTAAAGCGTTGTCGTACCCTCCCCTGGACCCTAAACCGTCCCCGTCCCCTAACCCTAACCCTAGCCCGAACCCTAACCCTAACCCTTCCCCGAAGCCTGACCCTCACCCGTCCCCTAATCCTAACCCGTACGCTAACACTAACGCGCGCCCTCACACGTACGCTCCCCCTAAAGCGTTGTCGTACCCTCCCCTGGACCCTAAACCGTCCCCGTCCCCTAACCCTAACCCTAGCCCGAACCCTAAGCCTAAAATTTCCCCGAAGCCTGACCCTCACCCGTCCCCTAATCCTAACCCATACGCTAACACTAACCCGCGCCCTCACACGTACGCTGCCCCTAAAGTGTTGTCGTACCCTCCCCTGGACCCTAAGCCGTCCCCGTCCCCTAACCCTAACCCTAGCCCGAACCCTAAGCCTAACCTTTACCTGAAACCTGACCCTCACCCGTCCTCTAATCCTAACCCGTACGCTAACACTAACCCGCGCCCTCACACGTACGCTGCCCCTAAAGTGTTGTTGTACCCTCCCCTGGACCCTAAACCGTCCCCGTCCCCTAACCCTAACCCTAGCCCGAACCCTAACCCTAACACTTCCCCGAAGCCTGACTCTCACCCGTCCCCTAATCCTAACCCGTACGCTAACATTATCCCGCGCCCTAACGCGTACGCTCCCCCTAAAGCGTTGTCGTACCCTCCCCTGGACCCTAAACCGTCCCCGTCCCCTAACCCTAACCCTAGCCCGAACGCTAACCCTAACCCTTCCCCGAAGCCTGACCCTCACCCGTCCCCTAATCCTAACCCGTACGCTAACAGTAACCCGCGCCCTAACGCGTATGCTCCCCCTAAACCGTTGTCGTACCCTCCCCTGGACCCTAAACCGTCCCCGTCCCCTATCCCTAACCCTAGCCCAAACCCTAACCCTAACCCTTCCCCGAAGCCTGACCCTCACCCGTCCCCTAATCCCAACCCGTACGCTAACACTAACCCGCGCCCTCACACATACGCTCCCCCTAAAGCATTGTCGTAACCTCCCGTGGACCCTAAACCGTCCCCATCCCCTAACCCTTACCCTAGCCCGAACGCTAACCCTAACCCTTACCCGAAGCCTGACCCTCACCCGTCCCCTAATCCTAACCCGTACGCTAACACTAACCCGCGCCCTCACACGTACGCTCCCCCTAAAGCGTTGTCGTACCCTCCCCTGGACCCTAAACCGTCCCCGTCCCCTAACCCTAACCCTAGACCGAACCCTAACCCTAACCCTTCCCCGAAGCCTGACCCTTACCCGTCCCCTAATCCTAACCCGTACGCTAACACTAACCCTCGCCGTCACACGTACGCTCCCCCTAAAGCATTGTCGTAACCTCCCCTGGACCCTAAACCGTACCCGTCCCCTAACCCTAACCCTAGCCCGGACGCTAACCCTAAACCTTCCCCGAAGCCTGACCCTCACCCGTCCCCTAATCCTAACCCGTACGCTAACACTAACCCGCGCCCTCACACGTACGCTCCCCCTAAAGCATTGTCGTAACCTCCCCTGGACCCTAAACCGTCCCCGTCCCCTAACCCTAACCCTAGCCCGAACGCTAACCCTAACCCTTACCCGAAGCCTGACCCTCACCCGTCCCCTAATCCTAACCCGTACGCTAACACTATCCCGCGCCCTCACACGTACGCTCCCCCTAAAGCGTTGTCGTACCCTCCCCTGGACCCTAAACCGTTCACGTCCCCTAAACCTAACCCTAGCCCGAACCCTAAGCCTAAACCTTCGCCGAAGCCTGACCCTCACCCGTCCCCTAATCCTATCCCATACGCTAACACTAACCCACGCCCTCACACGTACGCTACCCCTAAAGCATTGTCGTAACCTCCCCTGGACCCTAAACCGTCCCCGTCCCCTAACCCTAACCCTAGCCCGAACGCTAACCATAACCCTTCCCCGAAGCCTGACCCTCACCCGTCCCCTAATCCTAACACGTACGCTAACACTAACCCGCGCCCTAACGCGTACGCTCCCCCTAAAGCGTTGTCGTACCCTCCCCTGGACCCTAAACCGTCCCCGTCCCCTAACCCTAACCCTAGCCCGAACCCTAACCCTAACCCTTCCCCGAAGCCTGACCCTCACCCGTCCCCTAATCCTAACCCGTACGCTAACACTAACCCGCGCCCTCACACGTACGCTCCCCCTAATGCATTGTCGTAACCTCCCCTGGACCCTAAACCGTCCCCGTCCCCTAACCCTAACCCTAGCCCGAACGCTAACCCTAACCCTTCCCCGAAGCCTGACCCTCACCCGTCCCCTTATCCTAACCCGTATGCTAACACTAACCCGCGCGCTCACACGTACGCTCCCCGAAAAGCGTTGTCGTACCCTCCCCTGGACCCTAAACCGTCCCCGTCCCCTAACCCTAACCCTAGCCCGAACCCTAAGCCTAAAACTTCCCCGAAGCCTGACCCTCACCCGTCCCCTAATCCTAACCCATACGCTAACACTAACCTGCGCCCTCACACGTACGCTGCCCCTAAAGTGTTGTCGTACCCTCCCCTGGACCCTAAGCCGTCCCCGTCCCTTAACCCTAACCCTAGCCCGAACCCTAAGCCTAACCGTTCCCCGAAGCCTGACCCTCACCCGTCCCCTAATCCTAACCCGTACGCTAACACTAACCCGCGCCCTCACACGTACGCTGCCCCTAAAGTGTTGTCGTACCCTCCCCTGGACCCTAAACCGTCCCCGTCCCCTAACCCTAACCCTAGCCCGAACCCTAACCCTATCACTTCCCCGAAGCCTGACTCTCACCCGTCCCCTAATCCTAACCCGTACGCTAACACTAACCCGCGCCCTAACGCGTACGCTCCCCCTAAAGCGTTGTCGTACCCTCCCCTGGACCCTAAACCGTCCCCGTCCCCTAACCATAACCCTAGCCCGAACCCTAACCCTAACCCTTCCCCGAAGCCTGACCCTCACCCGTCCCCTAATCCTAACCCGTACGCTAACACTAACCCGCGCCCTCACACGTACGCTCCCCCTAATGCATTGTCGTAACCTCCCCTGACCCTAAACCGTCCCCGTCCCCTAACCCTAACCCTAGCCCGAACGCTAACCCTAACCCTTCCCCGAAGCCTGACCCTCACCCGTCCCCTAATCCTAACCCGTACGCTAACACTAACCCGCGCCCTCACACGTACGCTCCCCCTAAAGCGTTGTCGTACCCTCCCCTGGACCCTAAACCGTCCCCGTCCCCTAACCCTAACCCTAGCCCGAACCCTAAACCTAAAACTTCCCCGAAGCCTGACCCTCACCCGTCCCCTAATCCTAACCCATACGCTAACCCTAACCCGCGCCCTCACACGTACGCTGCCCCTAAAGTGTTGTCGTACCCTCCCCTGGACCCTAAGCCGTCCCCGTCCCCTAACCCTAACCCTAGCCCGAACCCTAAGCCTAACCGTTCCCCGAAACCTGACCCTCACCCGTCCCCTAATCCTAACCCGTACGCTAACACTAACCCGCGCCCTCACACGTACGCTGCCCCTAAAGTGTTGTCGTACCCTCCCCTGGACCCTAAACCGTCCCCGTCCCCTAACCCTAACCCTAGCCCAAACACTAAGCCTAAACCTTCCCCGAAGCCTGACTCTCACCCGTCCCCTAATCCTAACCCATACGCTAACACTAACCCGCGCCCTCACACGTACGCTGCCCCTAAAGTGTTGTCGTACCCTCCCCTGGACCCTAAACCGTCCCCGTCCCCTAACCCTAACCCTAGCCCGAACCCTAACCCTAAACCTTCCCCGAAGCCTGACCCTCACCCGTCCCCTAATCCTAACCCGTACGCTAACACTAACCCGCGCCCTCACGCGTACGCTCCCCCTAAAGCGTTGTTGTACCCTCCCCTGGACCCTAAACCGTCCCCGTCCCCTAACCCTAACCCTAGCCCGAACCCTAACCCTAACCCTTCCCCGAAGCCTGACCCTCACCCGTCCCCTAATCCTAACCCGTACGCTAACACTAACCCGCGCCCTCACGCGTACGCTCCCCCTAAAGCGTTGTCGTACCCTCCCCTGGACCCTAAACCGTCCCCGTACCCTAACCCTAACCCTAGCCCGAACCCTAACCCTAACCCTTCCCCGAAGCCTGACCCTCACCCGTCCCCTAATCCTAACCCGTACGCTAACACTAACCCGCGCCCTCACACGTACGCTCCCCCTAAAACATTGTCGTAACCTCCCGTGGACCCTAAACCGTCCCCGTCCCCTAACCATAACCCTAGCCCGAACGCTAACCCTAACCCTTACCCGAAGCCTGACCCTCACCCGTCCCCTAATCCTAACCCGTACGCTAACACTAACCCGCGCCCTCACACGTACGCTCCCCCTAAAGCGTTGTCGTACCCTCCCCTGGACCCTAAACCGTCCCCGTCCCCTAACCCTAACCCTAGCCCGAACCCTAACCCTAACACTTCCCCGAAGCCTGACCCTCACCTGTCCCCTAATCCTAACCCGTACGTTAACACTAACCCGCGCCCTCACGCGTACGCTCCCCCTAAAGCGTTTTCGTACCCTCCCCTGGACCCTAAGCCGTCCCCGTCCCCTAACCCTAACCCTAGCCCGAACCCTAAGCCTAACCCTTCCCCGAAGCCTGACCCTCACCCGTCCCCTAATCCTAACCCGTACGCTAACACTAACCCGCGCCCTCACGCGTACGCTCCCCCTAAAGCGTTGTCGTACCCTCCCCTGGACCCTAAACCGTCCCCGTCCCCTAACCCTAACCCTAGCCCGAACCCTAACCCTAACTCTTCCCCGAAGCGTGACCCTTACCCGTCCCCTAATCCTAACCCGTACGCTAACACTAACCCGCGCCCTCACGCGTACGCTCCCCCTAAAGCGTTGTCGTACCCTCCCCTGGACCCTAAACCGTCCCCATCCCCTAAACCTAACCCTAGCCCGAACCCTAAGCCTAACACTTCCCCGAAGCCTGACTCTCACCCGTCCTCTAATCCTAACCCGTACGCTAACACTAATCCACGCCCTAACGCGTACGCTCCCCCTAAAGCGTTGTCGTACCCTCCCCTGGACCCTAAACCGTCCCCGTCCCCTAACCCTAACCCTAGCCCGAACCCTAACCCTAACCCTTCCCCGAAGCCTGACCCTCACCCGTCCCCTAATCCTAACCCGTACGCTAACACTAACCCGCGCCCTCACACATACGCTCCCCCTAAAGCATTGTCGTAACCTCCCGTGGACCCTAAACCGTCCCCGTCCCCTAACCATAACCCTAGCCCGAACGCTAACCCTAACCCTTACCCGAAGCCTGACCCTCACCCGTCCCCTAATCCTAACCCGTAGGCTAACACTAACCCGCGCCCTCACACGTACGCTCCCCCTAAAGCGGTGTCGTACCCTCACCTGGACCCTAAACTGTCCCCGTCCCCTAACCCTAACCCTAGCCCGAACCCTAACCCTAACCCTTCCCCGAAGCCTGACCCTCACCCGTCCCCTAATCCTAACCCGTAAGCTAACACTAACCCGCGCACTCACGCGTACACTCCCCCTAAAGCGTTGTCGTACCCTCCCCTGGACCCTAAACCGTCCCCGTCCCCTAACCCTAACCCTAGCCCGAACCCTAAGCCTAACCCTTCCCCGAAGCTTGACCCTCACCCGTCCCCTAAACCTAACCCGTACGCTAACACTAACCCGCGCCCTCACACGTACGCTGCCCCTAAAGTGTTGTCGTACCCTCCCCTGGACCCTAAACCGTCCCCGTCCCCTAACCCTAACCCTAGCCCGAACCCTAACCCTAACCCTTCCCCGAAGCCTGCCCCTCACCCGTCCCCTTATCCTAACCCGTACGCTAACACTAACCCGCGCCCTCACGCGTACGCTCCCCCTAAAGCGTTGTCGTATCCTCCCCTGGACCCTAAACCGTCCCCGTCCCCTAACCCTAACCCTAGCCCGAACCCTAAGCCTAAACCTTCCCCGAAGCCTGACCCTACCCCGTCCCCTAATCCTAACCCGTACGCTAACACTAACCCGCGCCCTCACACATACGCTCCCCCTAAAGCATTGTCGTAACCTCCCCTTGACCCTAAACCGTCCCCGTCCCCTAACACTAACCCTAGCCCGAACGCTAACCCTAACCCTTCCCCGAAGCCTGACCCTCACCCGTCCCCTAATCCTAACCCGTACGCTAACACTAACCCGCGCCCTCACACGTACGCTCCCCCTAAAGCGTTGTAGTACCCTCCCCTGAACCCTAAACCGTCCCCGTCCCCTAACCCTAACACTAGCTCGAACCCAAAGCCTAAACCTTCCCCGAAGCCTGACCCTCACCCGTCCCCTAATCCTAACCCGTACGGTAACACTAACCCGCGCCCTAACGCGAACGCTACCCCTAAAGCGTTGTCGTACACTGCCCTGGACCCTAAACCGTCCCCATCCCCTAACCCTAACCCTAGCCCGAACCCTAACCCTAACCCTTCCCCGAAGCCTGAACCTCACCCGTCCCCTAATCCTAACCCGTACGGTAACACTAACCCGCGCCCTCACACGTACGCTCCCCCTAAAGCATTGTCGTAACCTCCACTGGACCCTAAACCGTCCCCGTCCCCGTCCCCTAACCCTAACCCTAGCCCGAACGCTAACCCTAACCCTTCCCCGAAGCCTGACCCTCACCCGTACCATAATCCTAACCCGTACGCTAACACTAACCCGCGCCCTCACACGTACGCTCCCCCTAAAGCGTTGTCGTACCCTCCCCTGGACCCTAAACCGTCCCCGTCCCCTAACCCTAACCCTAGCCCGAACCCTAACCCTAACCCTTCCCCGAAGCCTGACCCTCACCCGTCCCATAATCCTAACCCGTACGCTAACACTAACCCGCGCCCTCACACGTACGCTCCCCCTAAAGCGTTGTCGTACCCTCCACTGGACACTAAACCGTTCCCGTCCCCTAACCCTAACCCTAGCCCGAACCCTAACCCTAACCCTTCCCCGAAGCCTGAACCTCACACGTCCCCTAATCCTAACCCGTAGGCTAACACTAACCCGCGCCCTCACACGTACGCTCCCCCTAAAGCGGTGTCGTACCCTCCCCTGGACCCTAAACTGTCCCCGTCCCCTAACCCTAACCCTAGCACGAACCCTAAACCTAACCCTTCCCCGAAGCCTGACCCTCACCCGTCCCCTAATCCTAAACCGTACGCTAACACTAACCCGCGACCTCACGCGTACGCTCCCCCTAAAGCGTTGTCGTACCCTCCCCTGGACCCTAAACCGTCCCCGTCCCCTAACCCTAACCCTAGCCCGAACCCTAACCCTAACACTTCCCCGTAGCCTGACCCTCAGCCGTCCCCTAATCCTAACCCGTACGCTAACACTAACCCGCGCCCTCACACATACGCTCACCCTAAAGCATTGTCGTAACCTCCCGTGGAACCTAAACCGTCCCCGTCCCCTAACCCTAACCCTAGCCCGAACCCTAACCCTAACCCTTCCCCGAAGCCTGACCCTTACCCGTCCCATAATCCTAACCCGTACGCTAACACTAACCCGCGCCCTCACACGTACGCTCCCCCTAAAGCATTGTCGTAGCCTCCCCTGGACCCTAAACCGTCCCCGTCCCCTAACCCTAACCCTAGCCCGAACGCTAACCCTAACCCTTCTCCGAAGCCTGACACTCACCCGTCCCCTAATCCTAACCCGTACGCTAACCCTAACCCGCGCCCTCACACGTACGCTCCCCCTAAAGCGTTGTCGTACCCTCCCCTGGACCCTAAACCGTCCCCGTCCCCTAACCCTAACCCTAGCCCGAACCCTAAGACTAAACTTTCCCCGAAGCCTGACCCTCACCCGTCCCCTAATCCTAACCCATACGCTAACACTAACCCGCCCCCTCACACGTACGCTGCCCCTAAAGTGTTGTCGTACCCTCCCCTGGACCCTAAACCGTCCCCGTCCCCTAACCCTAACCCTAGCCCGAACCCTAACCCTAACCCTTCCCCGAAGCCTGACCCTCACCCGTCCCCTAATCCTAACCCGTACGCTAACACTAACCCGCGCCCTCACGCGTACGCTCCCCCTAAAGTGTTGTCGTACCCTCCCCTGGACCCTAAACCGTCCCCGTCCCCTAACCCTAACCCTAGCCCGAATCCTAAGCCTAACCCTTCCCCGAAGCCTGACCCTCACCCGTCTCCTAAACCTAAGCCGTACGCTAACACTAACCCGCGCCCTCACACGTACGCTGCCCCTAAAGTGTTGTCGTACCCTCCCCTGGACCCTAAACCGTCCCCGTCCCCTAACCCTAACCCTAGCCCGAACCCTAACCCTAACACTTCCCCGAAGCCTGACTCTCACCCGTCCCCTAATCCTAACCCGTACGCTAACACTAACCCGGGCCCTAATGCGTACGCTCCCCCTAAAGCGTTGTCGTACCCTCCCCTGGACCCTAAACCGTCCCCGTCCCCTAACCCTAACCCTAGCCCGAACCCTAACCCTAACCCTTCCCCGAAGCCTGACCCTCACCCGTCCCCTAATCCTAACCCGTACGCTAACACTAACCCGCGCCCTCACACGTACGCTCCCCCTAATGCATTGTCGTAACCTCCCCTGGCCCCTAAACCGTCCCCGTCCCCTAACCCTAACCCTAGCCCGAAAGCTAACCCTAAACCTTCCCCGAAGCTTGACCCTCACCCGTCCCCTAATCCTAACCCGTACGCTAACACTAACCCGCGCCCTCACACGTACGGTCCCCCTAAAGCGTTGTCGTACCCTCCCCTGGACCCTAAACCGTCCCCGTCCCCTAACCCTAACCCTAGCCCGAACCCTAAGCCTAAAACTTCCCCGAAGCCTGACCCTCACCCGTCCCCTAATCCTAACCCGTACGCTAACACTAACCCGCGCCCTCACACGTACGCTCCCCCTAAAGCGTTGTTGTACCCTCCCCTGGACCCTAAACCGTCCCCGTCCCCTAACCCTAACCCTAGCCCGAACCCTAACCCTAACCCTTCCCCGAAGCGTGACCCTTACCCGTCCCCTAATCCTAACCCGTACGCTAACACTAACCCGCGCCCTCAGACGTACGCTCCCCCTAAAGCATTGTCGTAACCTCCCCTGGACCCTAAACCGTCCCCGTCCCCTAACACTAACCCTAGCCCGAACCCTAACCCTAACCCTTCCCCGAAGCCTGACCCTCACCCGTCCCCTAATCCTAACCCGTACGCTAACACTAACCCACGCCCTCACGCGTACGCTCCCCCTAAAGAGTTGTCGTACCCTCCCCTGGACCCTAAACCGTCCCCATCCCCTAAACCTAACCCTAGCCCGAACCCTAAGCCTAACACTTCCCCGAAGCCTGACTCTCACCCATCCTCTAATCCTAACCCGTACGCTAACACTAACCCACGCCCTAACGCGTACGCTCCCCCTAAAGCGTTGTCGTACCCTCCCCTGGACCCTAAACCGTCCCCGTCCCCTAACCCTAACCCTAGCCCGAACCCTAACCCTAACCCTTCCCCGAAGCCTGACCCTCACCCGTCCCCTAATCCTAACCCGTACGCTAACACTAACCCGCGCCCTCACACATACGCTCCCCCTAAAGCATTGTCGTAACCTCCCGTGGACCCTAAACCGTCCACGTCCCCTAACCATAACCCTAGCCCGAACGCTAACCCTAACCCTTACCCGAAGCCTGACCCTCACCCGTCCCCTAATCCTAACCCGTACGCTAACACTAACCCGCGCCCTCACACGTACGCTCCCCCTAAAGCGTTGTCGTACCCTCCCCTGGACCCTAAACCGTCCCCGTCCCCTAACCCTAACCCTAGCCCGAACCCTAACCCTAACACTTCCCCGAAGCCTGACCCTTACCCGTCCCCTAATCCTAACCCGTACGCTAACACTAACCCGCGCTCTCACACGTACGCTCCCCCTAAAGCATTGTCGTAACCTCCCCTGGACCCTAAACCGTCCCCGTCCCCTAAACCTAACCTAGCCCGAACGCTAACCCTACCCCTTCCCCGAAGCCTGAACCTCACCCGTCCCCTAATCCTAACCCGTAGGCTAACACTAACCCGCGCCCTCACACGTACGCTCCCCCTAAAGCGGTGTCGTACCCTCCCCTGGACCCTAAACTGTCCCCGTCCCCTAACCCTAACCCTAGCCCGAACCCTAACCCTAACCCTTCCCCGAAGCCTGACCCTCACCCGTCCCCTAATCCTAACCCGTACGCTAACACTAACCCGCGCCCTCACGCGTACACTCCCCCTAAAGCGTTGTCGTACCCTCCCCTGGACCCTAAACCGTCCCCGTCCCCTAACCCTAACCCTAGCCCGAACCCTAAGCCTAAACCTTCCCCGAAGCCTGACCCTCACCCGTCCCCTAATCCTAACCCGTACGCTAACACTAACCCGCGCCCTCACACATACGCTCCCCCTAAAGCGTTGTCGTAACCTCCCCTTGACCCTAAACCGTCCCCGTCCCCTAACCCTAACCCTAGCCCGAACGCTAACCCTAACCCTTCCCCGAAGCCTGACCCTCACCCGTCCCCTAATCCTAACCCGTACGCTAACACTAACCCGCGCCCTCACACGTACACTCCCCCTAAAGCGTTGTCGTACCCTCCCCTGGACCCTAAACCTTCCCCGTCCCCTAACCCTAACACTAGCCCGAACCCAAAGCTTAAACCTTCCCCGAAGCCTGACCCTCACCCGTCCCCTAAACCTAACCCGTACGCTAACACTAACCCGCGCCCTGACACGTACGCTGCCTCTAAAGTGTTGTCGTACCCTCCCCTGGACCCTAAACCGTCCCCGTCCCCTAACCCTAACCCTAGCCCGAACCCTAACCCTAACACTTCCCCGAAGCCTGAACCTCACCCGTCCCCTAATCCTAACCCGTAGGCTAACACTAACCCGCGCCCTCACACGTACCCTCCCCCTAAAGCGGTGTCGTACCCTCCCCTGGACCCTAAACTGTCCCCGTCCCCTAACCCTAACCCTAGCCCGAACCCTAACCCTAACCCTTCCCCGAAGCCTGACCCTCACCCGTCCCCTAATCCTAACCCGTACGCTAACACTAACCCGCGCCCTCACGCGTACGCTCCCCCTAAAGCGTTGTCGTACCCTCCCCTGGACCATAAACCGTCCCCGTCCCCTAACCCTAACCCTAGCCCGAACCCTAACCCTAACCCTTCCCCGAAGCCTGACCCTCACCCGTCCCCTAATCCTAACCCGTACGCTAACACTAACCCATGCCCTCACACATACGCTCCCCCTTAAGCATTGTCGTAACCTCCCCTGGACCCTAAACCGTCCCCGTCCCCTAACCCTAACCCTAGCCCGAACGCTAACCCTAACCCTTCCCCGAAGCCTGACCCTCACCAGTCCCCTAATCCTAACCCGTACGCTAACACTAACCCGCGCCCTCACACGTACGCTCACGCTAAAGCGTTGTCGTACCCTCCCCTGGACCCTAAACCGTCCCCGTCCCCTAACCCTAACCCTAGCCCGAACCCTAAGCCTAAACCTTCCCCGAAGCCTGACTCTCACCCGTCCCCTAATCCTAACACATACGCTAACACTAACCCGCGCCCTCACACGTACGCTGCCCCTAAATTGTTGTCGTACCCTCCCCTGGACCCTAAACCGTCCCCGTCCCCTAACCCTAACCCTAGCCCGAACCCTTACCCTAAACCTTCCCCGAAGCCTGACCCTCACCTGTCCCCTAATCCTACCCCGTACGCTAACACTAACACGCGCCCTCACACGTACGCTCCCCCTAAAGCGTTATCGTACCCTCCACTGGACACTAAACCGTTCCCGTCCCCTAACGCTAACCCTAGCCCGAACCCTAACCCTAACCCTTCCCCGAAGCCTGAACCTCACCCGTCCCCTAATCCTAACCCGTAGGCTAACACTAACCCGCGCCCTCACACGTACGCTCCCCCTAAAGCGGTGTCGTACCCTCCACTGGACCCTAAACTGTCCCCGTCCCCTAACTCTAACCCTAGCCCGAACCCTAACCCTAACACTTCCCCGAAGCCTGACCCTCACCCGTCCCCTAATCCTAACCCGTACGCTAACACTAACCCGCGCCCTCACAGGTACGCTCCCCCTAAAGCGTTGTCGTACCCTCCCGTGGACCCTAAACCGTCCTCATCCCCTAAACCTAACCCTAGCCCGAACCCTAAGCCTAACCCTTCCCCGAAGCCTGACCCTCACACGTCCCCTAAACCTAACCAGTACGCTAACACTAACCCGCGTCCTCACACGTACGCTGCCCCTAAAGTGTTGTCGTACCCTCCCCTGGACCCTAAACCGTCCCCGTCCCCTAACCCTTACCCTAGCCCGAACCCCAACCCTAAAACTTCCCCGAAGCCTGACTCTCACCCGTCCCATAATCCTAACCCGTACGCTAACACTAACCCGCGCCCTAACGCGTACGCTCCCCCTAAAGCGTTGTCGTACCCTCCCCTGGACCCTTAACCGTCCCCGTCCCCTAACCCTAACCCTAGCCCGAACCCTAACCCTAACCCTTCCCCGAAGCCTGACCCTCACCCGTCCCCTAATCCTAACCCGTATGCTAACACTAACCCGTGCCCTCACACGTACGCTCCCCCTAAAGCATTGTCGTAACCTCCCGTGGACCCTAAACTGTCCCCGTCCCCTAACCCTAACCCTAGCCCGAACGCTAACCCTAACCCTTCCCCGAAGCCTGACCCTCACCCGTCCCCTAATCCTAACCCGTACGCTAACACTAACCCGCGCCCTAACGCGTACGCTCCCCCTAAAGCGTTGTCGTACCCTCCCCTGGACCCTAAACCGTCCCCGTCCCCTAACCCTAACCCTAGCCCGAACCCTAAACCTAACTCTTCCCCGAAGCATGACCCTCACACGTCCCCTAATCCTAACCCTTACGCTAACACTAACCCGCGCCCTCACACGTACGCTCCCCCTAAAGCATTGTCGTAACCTCCCGTGGACCCTAAACCGTCCCCGTCCCCTAACCCTAACCCTAGCCCGAACGCTAACCCTAACCCTTCCCCGAAGCCTGACCCTCACCCGTCCCCTAATCCTAACCCGTACGCTAACACTAACCCGCGCCCTCACACGTACGCTCCCCCTAAAGCGTTGTCGTACCCTCCCCTGGACCCTAAACCGTCCCCGTCCCCTAACCCTAACCCTAGCCCGAACCCTAAGCCTAAACCTTCCCCGAAGCCTGACTCTCACCCGTCCCGTAATCCTAACCCATACGCTAACACTAACCCGTGCCCTCACACGTACGCTGCCCCTAAAGTGTTGTCGTACCCTCCCCTGGACCCTAAACCGTCCCCGTCCCCTAACCCTAACCCTAGCCCGAACCCTAACCCTAACCCTTCCCCAAAGCCTGACCCTCACCCGTCCCCTAATCCTAACCCGTACGCTAACACTAACCCGCGCCGTGACGCGTACGTTCCCCCTAAAGCGTTGTCGTACCCTCCCCTGGACCCTAAGCCGTCCCCGTCCCCTAACCGTAACCCTAGCCCGATCCCTAAGCCTAAACCTTCCCCGAAGCCTGACCCTCACCCGTCCCCTAATCCTAACCAGTACGCTAACACTAACCCGCGCCCTCACGCGTACGCTCCCCCTAAAGCGTTGTCGTACCCTCCCCTGGACCATAAACCGTCCCCGTCCCCTAACCCTAACCCTAGCCCGAACCCTAACCCTAACCCTTCCCCGAAGCCTGACCCTCACCCGTCCCCTAATCCTAACCCGTACGCTAACACTAACCCATGCCCTCACACATACGCTCCCCCTTAAGCATTGTCGTAACCTCCCCTGGACCCTAAACCGTCCCCGTCCCCTAACCCTAACCCTAGCCCGAACGCTAACCCTAACCCTTCCCCGAAGCCTGACCCTCACCAGTCCCCTAATCCTAACCCGTACGCTAACACTAACCCGCGCACTCACACGTACGCTCACCCTAAAGCGTTGTCGTACCCTCCCCTGGACCCTAAACCGTCCCCGTCCCCTAACCCTAACCCTAGCCCGAACCCTAAGCCTAAACCTTCCCCGAAGCCTGACTCTCACCCGTCCCCTAATCCTAACCCATACGCTAACACTAACCCGCGCCCTCACACATACGCTGCCCCTAAATTGTTGTCGTACCCTCCCCTGGACCCTAAACCGTCCCCGTCCCCTAACCCTAACCCTAGCCCGAACCCTTACCCTAAACCTTCCCCGAAGCCTGACCCTCACCTGTCCCCTAATCCTAACCCGTACGCTAACACTAACACGCGCCCTCACACGTACGCTCCCCCTAAAGCGTTATCGTACCCTCCACTGGACACTAAACCGTTCCCGTCCCCTAACGCTAACCCTAGCCCGAACCCTAACCCTAACCCTTCCCCGAAGCCTGAACCTCTCCCGTCCCATAATCCTAACCAGTACGCTAACACTAACCCGCGTCCTCACACGTACGCTGCCCCTAAAGTGTTGTCGTACCCTCCCCTGGACCCTAAACCGTCCCCGTCCCCTAACCCTAACCCTAGCCCGAACCCCAACCCTAAAACTTCCCCGAAGCCTGACTCTCACCCGTCCCATAATCCTAACCCGTACGCTAACACTAACCCGCGCCCTAACGCGTACGCTCCCCCTAAAGCGTTGTCGTACCCTCCCCTGGACCCTAAACCGTCCCCGTCCCCTAACCCTAACCCTAGCCCGAACCCTAACCCTAACCCTTCCCCGAAGCCTGACCCTCACCCGTCCCCTAATCCTAACCCGTATGCTAACACTAACCCGCGCCCTCACACGTACGCTCCCCCTAAAGCATTGTCGTAACCTCCCGTGGACCCTAAACTGTCCCCGTCCCCTAACCCTAACCCTAGCCCGAACGCTAACCCTAACCCTTCCGCGAAGCCTGACCCTCACCCGTCCCCTAATCCTAACCCGTATGCTAACACTAACCCGCGCCCTCACACGTACCCTGCCCCTAAATTGTTGTCGTACCCTCCCCTGGACCCTAAACCGTCCCCGTCCCCTAACCCTAACCCTAGCCCGAACCCTAACCCTAACACTTCCCTGAAGCCTGACTCTCACCCGTCCCCTAATCCTAACCCGTACGCTAACACTAACCCGCGCCCTAACGCGTACGCTCCCCCTAAAGCGTTGTCGTACACTCCCCTGGACCCTAAACCGTCCCCGTCCCCTAACCCTAACCCTAGCCCGAACCCTAAACCTAACTCTTCCCCGAAGCATGACCCTCACACGTCCCCTAATCCTAACCCGTACGCTAACACTAACCCGCGCCCTCACAAATACGCTCCCCCTAAAGCATTGTCGTAACCTCCCGTGGACCCTAAACCGTCCCCGTCCCCTAACCCTAACCCTAGCCCGAACGCTAACCCTAACCCTTCCCCGAAGCCTGACCCTCACCCGTCCCCTAATCCTAACCCGTACGCTAACACTAACCCGCGCCCTCACACGTACGCTCCCCCTAAAGCGTTGTCGTACCCTCCCCTGGACCCTAAACCGTCCCCGTCCCCTAACCCTAACCCTAGCCCGAACCCTAAGCCTAAACCTTCCCCGAAGCCTGACTCTCACCCGTCCCCTAATCCTAACCCATACGCTAACACTAACCCGTGCCCTCACACGTACGCTGCCCCTAAAGTGTTGTCGTACCCTCCCCTGGACCCTAAACCGTCCCCGTCCCCTAACCCTAACCCTAGCCCGAACCCTAACCCTAACCCTTCCCCAAAGCCTGACCCTCACCCGTCCCCTAATCCTAACCCGTACGCTAACACTAACCCGCGCCCTGACGCGTACGTTCCCCCTAAAGCGTTGTCGTACCCTCCCCTGGACCCTAAGCCGTCCCCGTCCCCTAACCGTAACCCTAGCCCGAACCCTAAGCCTAAACCTTCCCCGAAGCCTGACCCTCACCCGTCCCCTAATCCTAACCCGTACGCTAACACTAACCCGCGCCCTCACACGTACGCTGCCCCTAAAGTGTTGTCGTACCCTCCCCTGGACCCTAAACCGTCCCCGTCCCCTAACCCTAACCCTAGCCCGAACCCTAACCCTAACACTTCCCCGAAGCCTGACTCTCACCCGTCCCCTAATCCTAACCCGTACGCTAACACTAACCCGCGCCCTAACGCGTACGCTCCCCCTAAAGCGTTGTCGTAACCTCCCCTGGACCCTAAACCGTCCCCGTCCCCTAACGCTAACCCTAGCCCGAACCCTAACCCTAACCCTTCCCCGAAGCCTGACCCTCACCCGTCCCCTAATCCTAACCCGTACGCTAACACTAACCCGCGCCCTCACACGTACGCTCCCTCTAAAGTGTTGTCGTACCCTCCACTGGACCCTAAACCGTCCCCGTCCCCTAACCCTAACCCTAGCCCGAACCCTAACCCTAACCCTTCCCCGAAGCCTGACCCTCACCCGTCCCCTAATCCTAACCCGTACGCTAACACTAACTCGCACCCTAACGCGTACGATCCCACTAAAGCGTTGTCGTACCCTCCCCTGGACCCTAAACCGTCCCCGTCCCCTAACCCTAACCCTAGCCCGAACCCTAACCCTAACACTTCCCCGAAGCCTGACCCTCACCCGTCACCTAATCCTAACCCGTACGCTAACACTAACCCGCACCCTCACACATACGCTCCCCCTAAAGCATTGTCGTAACCTCCCGTGGACCCTAAACCGTCCCCGTCCCCTAACCCTAACCCTAGCCCGAACGCTAACCCTAACCCTTACCCGAAGCCTGTCCCTCACCCGTCCCCTAATCCTAACCCGTACGCTAACACTAACCCGCGCCCTCACACGTACGCTCCCCCTAAAGCATTGTCCTACCCTCCCCTGGACCCTAAACCGTCCCCGTCCCCTAACCCTAACCCTAGCCCGAACGCTAACCCTCACCCTTACCCGAAGCCTGACCCTCACCCGTCCCCTAATCCTAACCCGTACGCTAACACTAACCCGCGCCCTCACACGTACGCTCCCTCTAAAGTGTTGTCGTACCCTCCACTGGACCCTAAACCATCCCCGTCCCCTAACCCTAACCCTAGCCCGAACCCTAACCCTAACCCTTCCCCGAAGCCTGACCCTCACCCGTCCCCTAATCCTAACCCGTACGCTAACACTAACTCGCACCCTAACGCGTACGCTCCCACTAAAGCGTTGTCGTACCCTCCCCTGGACCCTGAACCGTCCCCGTCCCCTAAACCTAACCCTAGCCCGAACCCTAACCCTAACACTTCCCCGAAGCCTGACCCTCACCCGTCCCCTAATCCTAACCCGTACGCTAACACTAACCCGCACCCTCACACATACGCTCCCCCTAAAGCATTGTCGTAACCTCCCGTGGACCCTAAACCGTCCCCGTCCCCTAACCCTAACCCTAGCCCGAACGCTAACCCTAACACTTACCCGAAGCCTGACCCTCACCCGTCCCCTAATCCTAACCCGTACGCTAACACTAACCCGTGCCCTCACACATACGCTCCCCCTAAAGCGTTGTCGTACCCTCCCCTGGACCCTAAACCGTCCCCGTCCCCTAACCCTAACCCTAGCCCGAACGCTAACCCTAACCCTTACCCGAAGCCTGACCCTCACCCGTCCCCTAATCCTAACGCATACGCTAACACTAACCCGCGCCCTCACACGTACGCTGCCCCTAAAGTGTTGTCGTACCCTCCCCTGGACCCTAAAGCGTCCCCGTCCCCTAACCCTAACCCTAGCCCGAACCCTAACCCTAACACCTCCCCGAAGCCTGACTCTCACCCGTCCCCTAATCCTAACCAGTACGCTAACACTAACCCGCGCCCTAACGCGTACGCTCCCCCTAAAGCGTTGTCGTACCCTCCCCTGGACCCTAAACCGTCCCCGTCCCCTAACCCTAACCCTAGCCCGAACCCTAACCCTAACCCTTCCCCGAAGCCTGACCCTCACCCGTCCCCTAATCCTAACCCGTACGCTAACACTAACCCGCGCCCTCACACATACGCTCTCCCTAAAACATTGTCGTATCCTCCCCTGGACCCTAAACCGTCCCCGTCCCCTAACCCTAACCCTAGCCCGAACGCTAACACTAACCCTTCCCCGAAGCCTGAGCCTCACCCGTCCCCTAATCCTAACCCGTACGCTAACTCTAACCCGCGCCCTCACACGTACGCTCCCCCTAAAGCGTTCTCGTACCCTCCCCTGGACCCTAAACCGTCCCCGTCCCCTAACCCTAACCCTAGCCCGAACCCTAACCCTAACCCTTCCCCGAAGCCTGACCCTCACCCGTCCCCTAATCCTAACCCGTATGCTAACACTAACCCGCGCCCTCACACGTACGCTCCCCCTAAAGCATTGTCGTAACCTCCCGTGGACCCTAAACCGTCCCCGTCCCCTAACCCTAACCCTAGCCCGAACACTAACCCTAATCCTTACCCGAAGCCTGACCCTCACCCGTCCCCTAATCCTAACCCGTACGCTAACACTAACCTGCGCCCTCACACGTACGCTCCCCCTAAAGCGTTGTCGTACCCTCCCCTGGAACCTAAACCGTCCCCGTCCCCTAACCCTAACCCTAGCCCGAACCCTAACCCTAACCCTTCCCCGAAGCCTGACCCTTACCCGTCCCCTAATCCTAACCCGTACGCTAACACTAACCCGCGCCCTCACACGTACGCTCCCCCTAAAGCATTGTCATAACCTCCCCTGGACCCTAAACCGTCGCCGTCCCCTAACCCTAACCCTAGCCCGAACGCTAACCCTAACCCTTCCCCGAAGCCTGACCCTCACCCGTCCCCTAATCCTAACCCGTACGCTAACACTAACCCGCGCCCTCACACGTACGCTCCCCCTAAAGCGTTGTCGTACCCTCCCCTGGACCCTAAACCATCCCCGTCCCCTAACCCTAACTCTAGCCCGAACCGTAAGCCTAAAACTTCCCCGAAGCCTGACCCTCACCCGTCCCCTAATCCTAACCCATACGCTAACACTAACCCGCGCCCTCACACGTACGCTGCCCCTAAAGTGTTGTCGTACCCTCCACTGGACCCTAAACCCTCCCCGTCCCCTAACCCTAACCCTAGCCCGAAACCTAACCCTAACCCTTCCCCGAAGCCTGACCCTAACCCGTCCCCTAATCCTAACCCGTACGCTAACACTAACCCACGCCCTAACGCGTACGCTCCCCCTAAAGCGTTGTCATACCCTCCCCTGGACCCTAAACAGTCCCCGTCCCCTAACCCTAGCCCTAGCCCGAACCCTAACCCTAAACCTTCCCCGAAGCCTGACTCTCACCCGTCCTCTAATTCTAACCCGTACGCTAACACTAACCCACGCTCTAACGCGTACGCTCCCCCTAAAGCGTTGTCGTACCCTCCCCTGGACCCTAAACCGTCCCCGTCCCCTAACCCTAACCCTAGCCCGAACCCAAACCCTAACCCTTCCCCGAAGCCTGACCCTCACCCGTCCCCTAATCCTAACCCGTACGCTAACACTAACCCGCGCCCTCACACATACGCTTCCCCTAAAGCATTGTCGTAACCTCCCGTGGACCCTAAACCGTCCCCGTCCCCTAACCATAACCCTAGCCCGAACGCTAACCCTAACCCTTACCCGAAGCCTGACCCTCACCCGTCCCCTAATCCTAACCCGTACGCTAACACTAACCCGCGCCCTCACACGTACGCTCCCCCTAAAGCGTTGTCGTACCCTCCCCTGGACCCTAAACCGTCCCCGTCCCCTAACCCTAACCCTAGCCCGAACCCTAACCCTAACACTTCCCCAAAGCCTGACCCTTACCCGTCCCCTAATCCTAACCCGTACGCTAACACTAACCCGCGCTCTCACACGTACGCTCCCCCTAAAGCATTGTCGTAACCTCCCCTGGACCCTAAACCGTCCCCGTCCCCTAAACCTAACCTAGCCCGAACGCTAACCCTACCCCTTCCCCGAAGCCTGAACCTCACCCGTCCCCTAATCCTAACCCGTAGGCTAACACTAACCCGCGCCCTCACACGTACGCTCCCCCTAAAGCGGTGTCGTACCCTCCCTTGGACCCTAAACTGTCCCCGTCCCCTAACCCTAACCCTAGCCCGAACCCTAACCCTAACCCTTCCCCGAAGCCTGACCCTCACCCGTCCCCTAATCCTAACCCGTACGCTAACACTAACCCGCGCCCTCACGCGTACGCTCCCCCTAAAGCGTTGTCGTACCCTCCCCTGGACCCTAAACCGTCCCCGTCCCCTAACCCTAACCCTAACCCGAACCCTAAGCCTAAACCTTCCCCGAAGCCTGACCCTCACCCGTCCCCTAATCCTAACCCGTACGCTAACACTAACCCGCGCCCTCACACATACGCTCCCCCTAAAGCATTGTCGTAACCTCCCCTGGACCCTAAACCGTCCCCGTCCCCTAACCCTAACCCTAGCCCGAACGCTAACCCTAACCCTTCCCCGAAGCCTGACCCTCACCCGTCCCCTAATCCTAACCCATACGCTAACACTAACCCGTGCCCTCACACGTACGCTGCCTCTAAAGTGTTGTCGTACCCTCCCCTGGACCCTAAACCGTCCCCGTCCCCTAACCCTAACCCTAGCCCGAACCCTAACCCTAACACTTCCCCGAAGCCTGACCCTCACCTGTCCCCTAATCCTAACCCGTACGCTAACACTAACCCGCGCCCTCACGCGTACGCTCCCCCTAAAGCGTTGTCGTACCCTCCCCTGGACCCTAAACCGTCCCCGTCCCCTAACCCTAACCCTAACCCGAACCCTAAGCCTAAACCTTCCCCGAAGCCTGACCCTCACCCGTCCCCTAATCCTAACCCGTACGCTAACACTAACCCGCGCCCTCACACATACGCTCCCCCTAAAGCATTGTCGTAACCTCCCCTGGACCCTAAACGGTCCCCGTCCCCTAACCCTAACACTAGCCCGAACGCTAACCCTAACCCTTCCCCGAAGCCTGACCCTCACCCGTCCCCTAATCCTAACCCGTACGCTAACACTAACCCGCGCCCTCACACGTACGCTGCCTCTAAAGTGTTGTCGTACCCTCCCCTGGACCCTAAACCGTCCCCGTCCCCTAACCCTAACCCTAGCCCGAACCCTGACCCTAACACTTCCCCGAAGCCTGACCCTCACCTGTCCCCTAATCCTAACCCGTACGCTAACACTAACCCGCGCCCTTACGCGTACGCTCCCCCTAAAGCGTTTTCGTACCCTCCCCTGGACCCTAAGCCGTCCCCATCCCCTAACCCTAACCCTAGCCCGAACCCTAAGCCTAACCCTTCCCCGAAGCCTGACCCTCACCCGTCCCCTAATCCTAACCCGTACGCTAACACTAACCCGCGCCCTCACATGTACGCTGCCCCTAAAGTGTTGTCGTACCCTCCCCTGGACCCTAAACCGTCCCCGTCCCCTAACCCTAACCCTAGCCCGAACCCTAAAACTAACACTTCCCCGAAGCCTGACTCTCACCCGTCCCCTAATCCTAACCCGTACGCTAACACTAACCCGCGCCCTAACGCGTACGCTACCCCTAAAGCGTTGTCGTACACTCCCCTGGACCCTAAACCGTCCCCATCCCCTAACCCTAACCCTAGCCCGAACCCTAACCCTAACCCTTCCCCGAAGCCTGACCCTCACCCGTCCCCTAATCCTAACCCGTACGCTAACACTAACCCGCGCCCTCACACGTACGCTCCCCCTAAAGCATTGTCATAACCTCCCTTGGACCCTAAACCGTCCCCGTCCCCTAACCCTAACCCTAACCCTAGCCCGAACGCTAACCCTAACCCTTCCCCGAAGCCTGACCCTCACCCGTCCCATAATCCTAACCCGTACGCTAACACTAACCCGCGCCCTGACACGTACGCTGCCCCTAAAGTGTTGTCGTACCCTCCCCTGGACCCTAAACCGTCCCCGTCCTCTAACCCTAACCCTAGCCCGAACCCTAACCCTAACCCTTCCCCGAAGCCTGACCCTCACCCGTCCCCTAATCCTAACCCGTACGCTAACACTAACCCGCGCCCTCACACGTACGCTCCCCCTAAAGCGGTGTCGTACCCTCCCCTGGACCCTAAACCGTCCCCGTCCCCTAACCCTAACCCTAGCCCGAACCCTAACCCTAACCCTTCCCCGAAGCGTGACCCTTACCTGTCCCCTAATCCTAACCCGTACGCTAACACTAACCCGCGCCCTCACACGTACGCTCCCCCTAAAGCATTGTCGTAACCTCCCCTGGACCCTAAACCGTCCCCGTCCCCTAACACTAACCCTAGCCCGAACCCTAACCCTAACCCTTCCCCGAAGCCTGACCCTCACCCGTCCCCTAATCCTAACCCGTACGCTAACACTAACCCGCGCCCTCACGCGTACGCTCCCCCTAAAGCGTTGTCGTACCCTCCCCTGGACCCTAAACCGTCCCCATCCCCTAAACCTAACCCTAGCCCGAACCCTAAGCCTAACACTTCCCCGAAGCCTGACTCTCACCCGTCCTCTAATCCTAACCCGTACGCTAACACTAACCCACGCCCTAACGCGTACGCTCCCCCTAAAGCATTGTCGTACCCTCCCCTGGACCCTAAACCGTCCCCGTCCCCTAACCCTAACCCTAGCCCGAACGCTAACCCTAACCCTTCCCCGAAGCCTGACCCTCACCCGTCCCCTAATCCTAACCCGTACGCTAACACTAACCCGCGCCCTCACACGTACGCTCCCCCTAAAGCGTTGTCGTACCCTCCCCTGGACCCTAAACCGTCCCCGTCCCCTAACCCTAACCCTAGCCCGAACGCTAACCCTAACCCTTCCGCGAAGCCTGACCCTCACCCGTCCCCTAATCCTAACCCGTATGCTAACACTAACCCGCGCCCTCACACGTACGCTGCCCCTAAAGTGTTGTCGTACCCTCCCCTGGACCCTAAACCGTCCCCGTCCCCTAACCCTAACCCTAGCCCGAACCCTAACCCTAACACTTCCCTGAAGCCTGACTCTCACCCGTCCCCTAATCCTAACCCGTACGCTAACACTAACCCGCGCCCTAACGCGTACGCTCCCCCTAAAGCGTTGTCGTACCCTCCCCTGGACCCTAAACCGTCCCCGTCCCCTAACCCTAACCCTAGCCCGAACCCTAAACCTAACTCTTCCCCGAAGCATGACCCTCACACGTCCCCTAATCCTAACCCGTACGCTAACACTAACCCGCGCCCTCACAAATACGCTCCCCCTAAAGCATTGTCGTAACTTCCCGTGGACCCTAAACCGTCCCCGTCCCCTAAGCCTAACCCTAGCCCGAACGCTAACCCTAACCCTTCCCCGAAGCCTGACCCTCACCCGTCCCCTAATCCTAACCCGTACGATAACACTAACCCGCGCCCTCACACGTACGCTCCCCCTAAAGCGTTGTCGTACCCTCCCCTGGACCCTAAACCGTCCCCGTCCCCTAACCCTAACCCTAGCCCGAACCCTAAGCCTAAACCTTCCCCGAAGCCTGACTCTCACCCGTCCCCTAATCCTAACCCATACGCTAACACTAACCCGTGCCCTCACACGTACGCTGCCCCTAAAGTGTTGTCGTACCCTCCCCTGGACCCTAAACCGTCCCCGTCCCCTAACCCTAACCCTAGCCCGAACCCTAACCCTAACCCTTCCCCAAAGCCTGACCCTCACCCGTCCCCTAATCCTAACCCGTACGCTAACACTAACCCGCGCCCTGACGCGTACGTTCCCCCTAAAGCGTTGTCGTACCCTCCCCTGGACCCTAAGCCGTCCCCGTCCCCTAACCGTAACCCTAGCCCGAACCCTAAGCCTAAACCTTCCCCGAAGCCTGACCCTCACCCGTCCCCTAATCCTAACCCGTACGCTAACACTAACCCGCGCCCTCACACGTACGCTGCCCCTAAAGTGTTGTCGTACCCTCCCCTGGACCCTAAACCGTCCCCGTCCCCTAACCCTAACCCTAGCCCGAACCCTAACCCTAACACTTCCCCGAAGCCTGACTCTCACCCGTCCCCTAATCCTAACCCGTACGCTAACACTAACCCGCGCCCTAACGCGTACGCTCCCCCTAAAGCGTTGTCGTAACCTCCCCTGGACCCTAAACCGTCCCCGTCCCCTAACGCTAACCCTAGCCCGAACCCTAACCCTAACCCTTCCCCGAAGCCTGACCCTCACCCGTCCCCTAATCCTAACCCGTACGCTAACACTAACCCGCGCCCTCACACGTACGCTCCCTCTAAAGTGTTGTCGTACCCTCCACTGGACCCTAAACCGTCCCCGTCCCCTAACCCTAACCCGAACCCTAACCCTAACCCTTCCCCGAAGCCTGACCCTCACCCGTCCCCTAATCCTAACCCGTACGCTAACACTAACTCGCACCCTAACGCGTACGATCCCACTAAAGCGTTGTCGTACCCTCCCCTGGACCCTAAACCGTCCCCGTCCCCTAACCCTAACCCTAGCCCGAACCCTAACCCTAACACTTCCCCGAAGCCTGACCCTCACCCGTCACCTAATCCTAACCCGTACGCTAACACTAACCCGCACCCTCACACATACGCTCCCCCTAAAGCATTGTCGTAACCTCCCGTGGACCCTAAACCGTCCCCGTCCCCTAACCCTAACCCTAGCCCGAACGCTAACCCTAACCCTTACCCGAAGCCTGTCCCTCACCCGTCCCCTAATCCTAACCCGTACGCTAACACTAACCCGCGCCCTCACACGTACGCTCCCCCTAAAGCGTTGTCCTACCCTCCCCTGGACCCTAAACCGTCCCCGTCCCCTAACCCTAACCCTAGCCCGAACGCTAACCCTCACCCTTACCCGAAGCCTGACCCTCACCCGTCCCCTAATCCTAACCCGTACGCTAACACTAACCCGCGCCCTCACACGTACGCTCCCTCTAAAGTGTTGTCGTACCCTCCACTGGACCCTAAACCGTCCCCGTCCCCTAACCCTAACCCTAGCCCGAACCCTAACCCTAACCCTTCCCCGAAGCCTGACCCTCACCCGTCCCCTAATCCTAACCCGTACGCTAACACTAACTCGCACCCTAACGCGTACGCTCCCACTAAAGCGTTGTCGTACCCTCCCCTGGACCCTGAACCGTCCCCGTCCCCTAAACCTAACCCTAGCCCGAACCCTAACCCTAACACTTCCCCGAAGCCTGACCCTCACCCGTCCCCTAATCCTAACCCGTACGCTAACACTAACCCGCACCCTCACACATACGCTCCCCCTAAAGCATTGTCGTAACCTCCCGTGGACCCTAAACCGTCCCCGTCCCCTAACCCTAACCCTAGCCCGAACGCTAACCCTAACCCTTACCCGAAGCCTGTCCCTCACCCGTCCCCTAATCCTAACGCATACGCTAACACTAACCCGCGCCCTCACACGTACGCTGCCCCTAAAGTGTTGTCGTACCCTCCCCTGGACCCTAAACCGTCCCCGTCCCCTAACCCTAACCCTAGCCCGAACCCTAACCCTAACACCTCCCCGAAGCCTGACTCTCACCCGTCCCCTAATCCTAACCAGTACGCTAACACTAACCCGCGCCCTAACGCGTACGCTCCCCCTAAAGCGTTGTCGTACCCTCCCCTGGACCCTAAACCGTCCCCGTCCCCTAACCCTAACCCTAGCCCGAACCCTAACCCTAACCCTTCCCCGAAGCCTGACCCTCACCCGTCCCCTAATCCTAACCCGTACGCTAACACTAACCCGCGCCCTCACACATACGCTCTCCCTAAAACATTGTCGTATCCTCCCCTGGACCCTAAACCGTCCCCGTCCCCTAACCCTAACCCTAGCCCGAACGCTAACACTAACCCTTCCCCGAAGCCTGAGCCTCACCCGTCCCCTAATCCTAACCCGTACGCTAACTCTAACCCGCGCCCTCACACGTACGCTCCCCCTAAAGCGTTCTCGTACCCTCCCCTGGACCCTAAACCGTCCCCGTCCCCTAACCCTAACCCTAGCCCGAACCCTAACCCTAACCCTTCCCCGAAGCCTGACCCTCACCCGTCCCCTAATCCTAACCCGTATGCTAACACTAACCCGCGCCCTCACACGTACGCTCCCCCTAAAGCATTGTCGTAACCTCCCGTGGACCCTAAACCGTCCCCGTCCCCTAACCCTAACCCTAGCCCGAACACTAACCCTAATCCTTACCCGAAGCCTGACCCTCACCCGTCCCCTAATCCTAACCCGTACGCTAACACTAACCTGCGCCCTCACACGTACGCTCCCCCTAAAGCGTTGTCGTACCCTCCCCTGGAACCTAAACCGTCCCCGTCCCCTAACCCTAACCCTAGCCCGAACCCTAACCCTAACCCTTCCCCGAAGCCTGACCCTTACCCGTCCCCTAATCCTAACCCGTACGCTAACACTAACCCGCGCCCTCACACGTACGCTCCCCCTAAAGCATTGTCATAACCTCCCCTGGACCCTAAACCGTCGCCGTCCCCTAACCCTAACCCTAGCCCGAACGCTAACCCTAACCCTTCCCCGAAGCCTGACCCTCACCCGTCCCCTAATCCTAACCCGTACGCTAACACTAACCCGCGCCCTCACACGTACGCTCCCCCTAAAGCGTTGTCGTACCCTCCCCTGGACCCTAAACCATCCCCGTCCCCTAACCCTAACTCTAGCCCGAACCGTAAGCCTAAAACTTCCCCGAAGCCTGACCCTCACCCGTCCCCTAATCCTAACCCATACGCTAACACTAACCCGCGCCCTCACACGTACGCTGCCCCTAAAGTGTTGTCGTACCCTCCACTGGACCCTAAACCGTCCCCGTCCCCTAACCCTAACCCTAGCCCGAAACCTAACCCTAACCCTTCCCCGAAGCCTGACCCTAACCCGTCCCCTAATCCTAACCCGTACGCTAACACTAACCCACGCCCTAACGCGTACGCTCCCCCTAAAGCGTTGTCATACCCTCCCCTGGACCCTAAACAGTCCCCGTCCCCTAACCCTAGCCCTAGCCCGAACCCTAACCCTAAACCTTCCCCGAAGCCTGACTCTCACCCGTCCTCTAATTCTAACCCGTACGCTAACACTAACCCACGCTCTAACGCGTACGCTCCCCCTAAAGCGTTGTCGTACCCTCCCCTGGACCCTAAACCGTCCCCGTCCCCTAACCCTAACCCTAGCCCGAACCCAAACCCTAACCCTTCCCCGAAGCCTGACCCTCACCCGTCCCCTAATCCTAACCCGTACGCTAACACTAACCCGCGCCCTCACACATACGCTTCCCCTAAAGCATTGTCGTAACCTCCCGTGGACCCTAAACCGTCCCCGTCCCCTAACCATAACCCTAGCCCGAACGCTAACCCTAACCCTTACCCGAAGCCTGACCCTCACCCGTCCCCTAATCCTAACCCGTACGCTAACACTAACCCGCGCCCTCACACGTACGCTCCCCCTAAAGCGTTGTCGTACCCTCCCCTGGACCCTAAACCGTCCCCGTCCCCTAACCCTAACCCTAGCCCGAACCCTAACCCTAACACTTCCCCAAAGCCTGACCCTTACCCGTCCCCTAATCCTAACCCGTACGCTAACACTAACCCGCGCTCTCACACGTACGCTCCCCCTAAAGCATTGTCGTAACCTCCCCTGGACCCTAAACCGTCCCCGTCCCCTAAACCTAACCTAGCCCGAACGCTAACCCTACCCCTTCCCCGAAGCCTGAACCTCACCCGTCCCCTAATCCTAACCCGTAGGCTAACACTAACCCGCGCCCTCACACGTACGCTCCCCCTAAAGCGGTGTCGTACCCTCCCTTGGACCCTAAACTGTCCCCGTCCCCTAACCCTAACCCTAGCCCGAACCCTAACCCTAACCCTTCCCCGAAGCCTGACCCTCACCCGTCCCCTAATCCTAACCCGTACGCTAACACTAACCCGCGCCCTCACGCGTACGCTCCCCCTAAAGCGTTGTCGTACCCTCCCCTGGACCCTAAACCGTCCCCGTCCCCTAACCCTAACCCTAACCCGAACCCTAAGCCTAAACCTTCCCCGAAGCCTGACCCTCACCCGTCCCCTAATCCTAACCCGTACGCTAACACTAACCCGCGCCCTCACACATACGCTCCCCCTAAAGCATTGTCGTAACCTCCCCTGGACCCTAAACCGTCCCCGTCCCCTAACCCTAACCCTAGCCCGAACGCTAACCCTAACCCTTCCCCGAAGCCTGACCCTCACCCGTCCCCTAATCCTAACCCGTACGCTAACACTAACCCGTGCCCTCACACGTACGCTGCCTCTAAAGTGTTGTCGTACCCTCCCCTGGACCCTAAACCGTCCCCGTCCCCTAACCCTAACCCTAGCCCGAACCCTAACCCTAACACTTCCCCGAAGCCTGACCCTCACCTGTCCCCTAATCCTAACCCGTACGCTAACACTAACCCGCGCCCTCACGCGTACGCTCCCCCTAAAGCGTTGTCGTACCCTCCCCTGGACCCTAAACCGTCCCCGTCCCCTAACCCTAACCCTAACCCGAACCCTAAGCCTAAACCTTCCCCGAAGCCTGACCCTCACCCGTCCCCTAATCCTAACCCGTACGCTAACACTAACCCGCGCCCTCACACATACGCTCCCCCTAAAGCATTGTCGTAACCTCCCCTGGACCCTAAACGGTCCCCGTCCCCTAACCCTAACACTAGCCCGAACGCTAACCCTAACCCTTCCCCGAAGCCTGACCCTCACCCGTCCCCTAATCCTAACCCGTACGCTAACACTAACCCGCGCCCTCACACGTACGCTGCCTCTAAAGTGTTGTCGTACCCTCCCCTGGACCCTAAACCGTCCCCGTCCCCTAACCCTAACCCTAGCCCGAACCCTGACCCTAACACTTCCCCGAAGCCTGACCCTCACCTGTCCCCTAATCCTAACCCGTACGCTAACACTAACCCGCGCCCTCACGCATACGCTCCCCCTAAAGCGTTTTCGTACCCTCCCCTGGACCCTAAGCCGTCCCCATCCCCTAACCCTAACCCTAGCCCGAACCCTAAGCCTAACCCTTCCCCGAAGCCTGACCCTCACCCGTCCCCTAATCCTAACCCGTACGCTAACACTAACCCGCGCCCTCACATGTACGCTGCCCCTAAAGTGTTGTCGTACCCTCCCCTGGACCCTAAACCGTCCCCGTCCCCTAACCCTAACCCTAGCCCGAACCCTAAAACTAACACTTCCCCGAAGCCTGACTCTCACCCGTCCCCTAATCCTAACCCGTACGCTAACACTAACCCGCGCCCTAACGCGTACGCTACCCCTAAAGCGTTGTCGTACACTCCCCTGGACCCTAAACCGTCCCCATCCCCTAACCCTAACCCTAGCCCGAACCCTAACCCTAACCCTTCCCCGAAGCCTGACCCTCACCCGTCCCCTAATCCTAACCCGTACGCTAACACTAACCCGCGCCCTCACACGTACGCTCCCCCTAAAGCATTGTCATAACCTCCCTTGGACCCTAAACCGTCCCCGTCCCCTAACCCTAACCCTAACCCTAGCCCGAACGCTAACCCTAACCCTTCCCCGAAGCCTGACCCTCACCCGTCCCATAATCCTAACCCGTACGCTAACACTAACCCGCGCCCTGACACGTACGCTGCCCCTAAAGTGTTGTCGTACCCTCCCCTGGACCCTAAACCGTCCCCGTCCCCTAACCCTAACCCTAGCCCGAACCCTAACCCTAACCCTTCCCCGAAGCCTGACCCTCACCCGTCCCCTAATCCTAACCCGTACGCTAACACTAACCCGCGCCCTCACACGTACGCTCCCCCTAAAGCGGTGTCGTACCCTCCCCTGGACCCTAAACCGTCCCCGTCCCCTAACCCTAACCCTAGCCCGAACCCTAACCCTAACCCTTCCCTGAAGCGTGACCCTTACCTGTCCCCTAATCCTAACCCGTACGCTAACACTAACCCGCGCCCTCACACGTACGCTCCCCCTAAAGCATTGTCGTAACCTCCCCTGGACCCTAAACCGTCCCCGTCCCCTAACACTAACCCTAGCCCGAACCCTAACCCTAACCCTTCCCCGAAGCCTGACCCTCACCCGTCCCCTAATCCTAACCCGTACGCTAACACTAACCCGCGCCCTCACGCGTACGCTCCCCCTAAAGCGTTGTCGTACCCTCCCCTGGACCCTAAACCGTCCCCATCCCCTAAACCTAACCCTAGCCCGAACCCTAAGCCTAACACTTCCCCGAAGCCTGACTCTCACCCGTCCTCTAATCCTAACCCGTACGCTAACACTAACCCACGCCCTAACGCGTACGCTCCCCCTAAAGCGTTGTCGTACCCTCCCCTGGACCCTAAACCGTCCCCGTCCCCTAACCCTAACCCTAGCCCGAACCCAAACCCTAACCCTTCCCCGAAGCCTGACCCTCACCCGTCCCCTAATCCTAACCCGTACGCTAACACTAACCCGCGCCCTCACACATATGCTCCCCCTAAAGCATTGTCGTAACCTCCCGTGGACCCTAAACCGTCCCCGTCCCCTAACCATAACCCTAGCTTGAACGCTAACCCTAACCCTTACCCGAAGCCTGACCATCACCCGTCCCCTAATCCTAACCCGGAGGCTAACACTAACCCGCGCCCTCACTCGTACGCTCCCCCTAAAGCGTTGTCGTACCCTCCCCTGGACCCTAAACCGTCCCCGTCCCCTAACCCTAACCCTAGCCCGAACCCTAACCCTAACACTTCCCCAAAGCCTGACCCTTAACCGTCCCCTAATCCTAACACGTACGCTAACACTAACCCGCGCTCTCACACGTACGCTCCCCCTAAAGAATTGTCGTAACCTCCCCTGGACCCTAAACCGTCCCCGTCCCCTAAACCTAACCTAGCCCGAACGCTAACCCTACCACTTCCCCGAAGCCTGAACCTCACCCGTCCCCTAATCCTAACCCGTAGGCTAACACTAACCCGCACCCTCACACGTACGCTCCCCCTAAAGCGGCGTCGTACCCTCCCTTGGACCCTAAACTGTCCCCGTCCCCTAACCCTAACCCTAGCCCGAACCCTAATCCTAACCCTTCCCCGAAGCCTGACCCTCACCCGTCCCCTAATCCTAACCCGTACGCTAACACAAACCCGCGCCCTCACGCGTACACTCCCCCTAAAGCGTTGTCGTACCCTCCCCTGGACCCTAAACCGTCCCCGTCCCCTAACCCTAACCCTAGCCCGAACCCTAAGCCTAACCCTTCCCCGAAGCCTGACCCTCACCCGTCCCCTAAACCTAACCCGTACGCTAACACTAACCCGCGCCCTCACACGTACGCTGCCCCTAAATTGTTGTCGTACCCTCCCCTGGACCCTAAACCGTCCCCGTCCCCTAACCCTAACCCTAGCCCAAACCCTAACCCTAACCCTTCCCCGAAGCCTGACCCTCACCCGTCCCCTAATCCTAACCCGTACGCTAACACTAACCCGCGCCCTCACGCGTACGCTCCCCCTAAAGCGTTGTCGTACCCTCCCCTGGACCCTAAACCGTCCCCGTCCCCTAACCCTAACCCTAGCCCGAACCCTAAGCCTAAACCTTCCCCGAAGCCTGACCCTCACCCGTCCCTAATCCTAACCCGTACGCTAACACTAACCCGCGCCCTCACACATACGCTCCCCCTGAAGCATTGTCGTAACCTCCCCTTGACCCTAAACCGTCCCCGTCCCCTAACCCTAACCCTAGCCCGAACGCTAACCCTAAACCTTCCCCGAAGCCTGACCCTCACCCGTCCCCTAATCCTAACCCGTACGCTAACACTAACCCGCGCCCTCACACGTACGCTCCCCCTAAAGCGTTGTCGTACCCTCCCCTGGACCCTAAATCTTCCCCGTCCCCTAACCCTAACACTAGCCCGAACCCAAAGCATAAACCTTCCCCGAAGCCTGACCCTCACCCGTCCCCTAAACCTAACCCGTACGCTAACACTAACCCGCGCCCTCACACGTACGCTGCCTCTAAAGTGTTGTCGTACCCTCCCCTGGACCCTAAACCGTCCCCGTCTCCTAACCCTAACCCTAGCCCGAACCCTAACCCTAACACTTCCCCGAAGCCTGACCCTCACCTGTCCCCTAATCCTAACCCGTACGCTAACACTAACCCGCGCCCTCACGCGTACGCTCCCCCTAAAGCGTTTTCGTACCCTCCCCTGGACCCTAAGCCGTCCCCGTCCCCTAACCCTAACCCTAGCCCGAACCCTAAGCCTAACCCTTCCCCGAAGCCTGACCCTCACCCGTCCCCTAATCCTAACCCGTACGCTAACACTAACCCGCGCCCTCACATGTACGCTGCCCCTAAAGTGTTGTCGTACCCTCCCCTGGACCCTAAACCGTCCCCGTCCCCTAACCCTTACCCTAGCCCGAACCCTAAAACTAACACTTCCCCGAAGCCTGACTCTCACCCGTCCCCTAATCCTAACCCGTACGCTAACACTAACCCGCGCCCTAACGCGTACGCTACCCCTAAAGCGTTGTCGTACATTCCCCTGGACCCTAAACCGTCCCCATCCCCTAACCCTAACCCTAGCCCGAACCCTAACCCTAACCCTTCCCCGAAGCCTGACCCTCACCCGTCCCCTAATCCTAACCCGTACGCTAACACTAACCCGCGCCCTCACACGTACGCTCCCCCTAAAGCATTGTCGTAACCTCCCTTGGACCCTAAACCGTCCCCGTCCCCTAACCCTAACCCTAACCCGAGCCCGAACGCTAACCCTAACCCTTCCCCGAAGCCTGACCCTCACCCGTCCCATAATCCTAACCCGTACGCTAACACTAACCCGCGCCCTGACACGTACGCTGCCCCTAAAGTGTTGTCGTACCCTCCCCTGGACCCTAAACCGTCCCCGTCCCCTAACCCTAACCCTAGCCCGAACCCTAACCCTAACCCTTCCCCGAAGCCTGACCCTCACCCGTCCCCTAATCATAACCCGTACGCTAACACTAACCCGCGCCCTCACACGTACGCTCCCCCTAAAGCGTTGTCGTACCCTCCACTGGACACTAAACCGTTCCCGTCCCCTAACCCTAACCCTAGCCCGAACCCTAACCCTAACCCTTCCCCGAAGCCTGAACCTCACACGTCCCCTAATCCTAACCCGTAGGCTAACACTAACCCGCGCCCTCACACGTACGCTCCCCCTAAAGCGGTGTCGTACCCTCCCCTGGACCCTAAACTGTCCCCGTCCCCTAACCCTAACCCTAGCCCGAACCCTAACCCTAACACTTCCCCGAAGCCTGACCCTCACCCGTCCCCTAATCCTAACCCGTACGCTAACACTAACCCGCGCCCTCACGTGTACGCTCCCCCTAAAGCGTTGTCGTACCCTCCCCTGGACCCTAAACCGTCCCCATCCCCTAAACCTAACCCTAGCCCGAACCCTAAGCCTAAACTTTCCCCGAAGCCTGACCCTCACCCGTCCCCTAAACGTAACCCGTACGCTAACACTAACCAACGCCCTCACACGTAGGCTGCCCCTAAAGTGTTGTCGTACCCTCCCCTGGACCCTAAACCGTCCCCGTCCCCTAACCGTAACCCTAGCCCGAACCCTAACCCTAACACTTCCCCGAAGCCTGAATCTCACCCGTCCCCTAATCCTAACCCGTACGCTAACACTAACCCGCGCCCTAACGCGTACGCTCCCCCTAAAGCGTTGTCGTACCCTCCCCTGGACCCTAAACCGTCCCCGTCCCCTAACCCTAACCCTAGCCCGAACCCTAACCCTAACCCTTCCCCGAAGCCTGACCCTCACCCGTCCCCTAATCCTAACCCGTACGCTAACACTAACCCGCGCCCTCACACATACGCTCACCCTAAAGCATTGTCGTAACCTCCCGTGGAACCTAAACCGTCCCCGTCCCCTAACCCTAACCGTAGCCCGAACGCTAACCCTAACCCTTACCCGAACCCTGACCCTCACCCGTCCCCTAATCCTAACCCGTACGCTAACACTAACCTGCGCCCTCACACGTACGCTCCCCCTAAAGCGTTGTCGTACCCTCCCCTGGACCCTAAACCGTCCCCGTCCCCTAACCCTAACCCTAGCCCGAACCCTAACCCTAACCCTTCCCCGAAGCCTGACCCTTACCCGTCCCCTAATACTAACCCGTACGCTAACACTAACCCGCGCCCTCACACGTACGCTCCCCCTAAAGCATTGTCGTAACCTCCCTTGGACCCTAAACCGTCCCCGTCCCCTAACCCTAACCCTAACCCTAGCCCGAACGCTAACTCTAACCCTTCCCCGAAGCCTGACCCTCACCCGTCCCATAATCCTAACCCGTACGCTAACACTAACCCGCGCCCTGACACGTACGCTGCCCCTAAAGTGTTGTCGTGCCCTCCCCTGGACCCTAAAGCGTCCCCGTCCCCTAACCCTAACCCTAGCCCGAACGCTAACCCTAACCCTTCTCCGAAGCCTGACCCTCACCCGTCCCCTAATCCTAACCCGTACGCTAACCCTAACCCGCGCCCTCACACGTACGCTCCCCCTAAAGCGTTGTCGTACCCTCCCCTGGACCCTAAACCGTCCCCGTCCCCTAACCCTAACCCTAGCCAGAACCCTAAGACTAAACCTTCCCCGAAGCCTGACCCTCACCCGTCCCCTAATCCTAACCCATACGCTAACACTAACCCGCCCCCTCACACGTACGCTGCCCCTAAAGTGTTGTCGTACCCTCCCCTGGACCCTAAACCGTCCCCGTCCCCTAACCCTAACCCTAGCCCGAACCCTAACCCTAACCCTTCCCCGAAGCCTGACCCTCACCCGTCCCCTAATCCTAACCCGTACGCTAACACTAACCCGCGCCCTCACACGTACCCTCCCCCTAAAGCGGTGTCGTACCCTCCCCTGGACCCTAAACTGTCCCCGTCCCCTAACCCTAAACCTAGCCCGAACCCTAACCCTAACCCTTCCCCGAAGCCTGACCCTCACCCGTCCCCTAATCCTAACCCGTACGCTAACACTAACCCGCGCCCTCACGCGTACGCTCCCCCTAAAGCGTTGTCGTACCCTCCCCTGGACCCTAAACCGTCCCCGTCCCCTAACCCTAACCCTAGCCCGAACCCTAACCCTAACCCTTCCCCGAAGCCTGACCCTCACCCGTCCCCTAATCCTAACCCGTACGCTAACACTAACCCATGCCCTCACACATACGCTCCCCCTAAAGCATTGTCGTAACCTCCCCTTGACCCTAAACCGTTCCCGTCCCCTAACCCTAACCCTAGCCCGAACGCTAACCCTAACCCTTCCCCGAAGCCTGACTCTCACCAGTCCCCTAATCCTAACCCGTACGCTAACACTAACCCGCGCGCTCACACGTACGCTCCCCCTAAAGCGTTGTCGTACCCTCCCCTGGACCCTAAACCGTCCCCGTCCCCTAACCCTAACCCTAGCCCGAACCCTAAGCCTAAACCTTCCCCGAAGCCTGACGCTCACCCGTCCCCTAATCCTAACCCATACGCTAACACTAACCCGCACCCTCACACGTACGCTCCCCCTAAAGCGGTGTCGTACCCTCCCCTGGACCCTAAACTGTCCCCGTCCCCTAACTCTAACCCTAGCCCGAACCCTAACCCTAACACTTCCCCGAAGCCTGACCCTCACCCGTCCCCTAATCCTAACCCGTACGCTAACACTAACCCGCGCCCTCACAGGTACGCTCCCCCTAAAGCGTTGTCGTACCCTCCCGTGGACCCTAAACCGTCCCCATCCCCTAAACCTAACCCTAGCCCGAACCCTAAGCCTAACCCTTCCCCGAAGCCTGACCCTCACACGTCCCCTAAACCTAACCCGTACGCTAACACTAACCCGCGCCCTCACACGTACGCTGCCCCTAAAGTGTTGTCGTACCCTCCCCTGGACCCTAAACCGTCCCCGTCCCCTAACCCTAACCCTAGCCCGAACCCTAACCCTAACCCTTCCCCGAAGCCTGACCCTCACCCGTCCCCTAATCCTAACCCGTACGCTAACACTAACCCGCGCCCTAACGCGTACGCTCCCCCTAAAGCGTTGTCGTACCCTCCCCTGGACCCTAAACCGTCCCCGTCCCCTAACCCTAACCGTAGCCTGAACCCTAAGCCTAACCCTTCCCCGAAGCCTGACCCTCACCCGTCCCCTAACCCTAACCCGTACGCTAACACTAACCCGCGCCCTCACACGTACGCTCCCCCTAAAGCGTTGTCGTACCCTCCCCTGGACCCTAAACCGTCCCCGTCCCCTAACCCTAACCCTAGCCCGAACCCTAACCCTAACACTTCCCCGAAGCCTGACCCTCACCCGTCCCCTAATCCTAACCCGTACGCTAACACTAACCCGCGCCCTCACACGTACGCTCCCCCTAAAGCGTTGTCGTACCCTCCCCTGGACCCTAATCCGTCCCCGTCCCCTAACGCTAACCCTAGCCCGAACCCTAACCCTAACCCTTTCCCGAAGCCTGACCCTCACCTGTACCCTAATCCTAACCCGTACGCTAACACTAACCCGCGCCCTCACACGTACGCTCCCCCTAAAGCGTTGTCGTACCCTCCCCTGGACCCTAAACCGTCCCCGTCCCCGTCCCCTAACCCTAGCCCGAACCCTAAGCCTAACCGTTCCCCGAAGCCTGAACCTCACCCGTCCCCTAACCCTAAACCATACGCTAACACTAACCCGCGACCTCACACGTACGGTCCCCCTAAAGTGTTGTTGTACCCTCCCCTGGACCCTAAACCGTCCCCGTCCCCTAACCTTAACCCTAGCCCGAACCCTAACCCTAACCCTTCCCCGAAGCCTGACCCTCACCCGTCCCCTAATCCTAACACGTACGCTAACACTAACCCACGCACTCACACGTACGCTCCCCCTAAAGCGTTGTCGTACCCTCCCCTGGACCCTAAACCGTCCCCGTCCCCTAACCCTAACCCTAGCACGAACCCTAACCCTAACCCTTCCCCGAAGCCTGACCCTCACCCGTCCCCTAATCCTAACCCGTATGCTAACACTAACCCGCGCCCTCACACGTACCCTGCCCCTAAAGTGTTGTCGTACCCTCCCCTGGACCCAAAACCGTACCCGTCCCCTAACCCTAACCCTAGCCCGAACCCTAACCCTAACACTTCCCTGAAGCCTGACTCTCACCCGTCCCCTAATCCTAACCCGTACGCTAACACTAACCCGCGCCCTAACGCGTACGCTCCCCCTAAAGCGTTGTTGTACCCTCCCCTGGACCCTAAACCGTCCCCGTCCCCTAACCCTAACCCTAGCCCGAACCCTAAACCTAACTCTTCCCCGAAGCATGACCCTCACCCGTCCCCTAATCCTAACCCGTACGCTAACACTAACCCGCGCCCTCACACATACGCTCCCCCTAAAGCATTGTCGTAACCTCCCGTGGACCCTAAACCGTCCCCGTCCCCTAACCCTAACCCTAGCCCGAACGCTAACCCTAAACCTTCCCCGAAGCCTGACCCTCACCCGTCCCCTAATCCTAACCCGTACGCTAACACTAACCCGCGCCCTCACACGTACGCTCCCCCTAAAGCGTTGTCGTACCCTCCCCTGGACCCTAAACCGTCCCCGTCCCCTAACCCTAACCCTAGCCCGAACCCTAAGCCTAAACCTTCACCGAAGCCTGACTCTCACCCGTCCCCTAATGCTAACCCATACGCTAACACTAACCCGCGCCCTCACACGTACGCTACCCCTAAAGTGTTGTCGTACCCTCCCCTGGACCCTAAACCGTCCCCGTCCCCTAACCCTAACCCTAGCCCGAACCCTAACCCTAACACTTCCCCGAAGCCTGACTCTCACCCGTCCCCTAATCCTAACCCGTACGCTAACACTAACCCGCGCCCTAACGCGTACGCTCCCCCTAAAGCGTTGTCGTAACCTCCCCTGGACCCTAAACCGTCCCCGTCCCCTAACCCTAACCCTAGCCCGAACCCTAACCCTAACCCTTCCCCGAAGCCTGACCCTCACCCGTCCCCTAATCCTAACCCGTACGCTAACACTAACTCGCACCCTAACGCGTACGCTCCCACTAAAGCGTTGTCGTACCCTCCCCTGGACCCTAAACCGTCCCCGTCCCCTAACCCTAACCCTAGCCCGAACCCTAACCCTAACACTTCCCCGAAGCCTGACCCTCACCCGTCCCCTAATCCTAACCCGTACGCTAACACTAACCCGCACCCTCACACATACGCTCCCCCTAAAGCATTGTCGTAACCTCCCGTGGACCCTAAACCGTCCCCGTCCCCTAACCCTAACCCTAGCCCGAACGCTAACCCTAACCCTTACCCGAAGCCTGACCCTCACCCGTCCCCTAATCCTAACCCGTACGCTAACACTAACCCGCGCCCTCACACGTACGCTCCCCCTAAAGCGTTGTCGTACGCTCCCCTGGACCCTAAACCGTCCCCGTCCCCTAACCCTAACCCTAGCCCGAACGCTAACGCTCACCCTTACCCGAAGCCTGACCCTCACCCGTCCCCTAATCCTAACCCGTACGCTAACACTAACCCGCGCCCTCACACGTACGCTCCCTCTAAAGTGTTGTCGTACCCTCCACTGGACCCTAAACCGTCCCCGTCCCCTAACCCTAACCCTAGCCCGAACCCTAACCCTAACCCTTCCCCGAAGCCTGACCCTCACCCGTCCCCTAATCCTAACCCGTACGCTAACACTAACTCGCACCCTAACGCGTACGCTCCCACTAAAGCGTTGTCGTACCCTCCCCTGGACCCTGAACCGTCCCCGTCCCCTAACCCTAACCCTAGCCCGAACCCTAACCCTAACACTTCCCCGAAGCCTGACCCTCACCCGTCCCCTAATCCTAACCCGTACGCTAACACTAACCCGCACCGTCACAAATACGCTCCCCCTAAAGCATTGTCGTAACCTCCCGTGGACCCTAAACCGTCCCCGTCACCTAACCCTAACCCTAGCCCGAACCCTAACCCTAACCCTTACCCGAAGCCTGACCCTCACCCGTCCCCTAATCCTAACCCGTACGCTAACACTAACCCGCGCCCTCACACGTACGCTCCCCCTAAAGCGTTGTCGTACCCTCCCCTGGACCCTAAACCGTCCCCGTCCCCTAACCCTAACCCTAGCCCGAACGCTAACCCTAACCCTTACCCGAAGCCTGACCCTCACCCGTCCCCTAATCCTAACGCATACGCTAACACTAACCCGCGCCCTCACACGTACGCTGCCCCTAAAGTGTTGTCGTACCCTCCCCTGGACCCTAAACCGTCCCCGTCCCCTAACCCTAACCCTAGCCCGAACCCTAACCCTAACACCTCCCCGAAGCCTGACTCTCACCCGTTCCCTAATCCTAACCAGTACGCTAACACTAACCCGCGCCCTAACGCGTACGCTCCCCCTAAAGCGTTGTCGTACCCTCCCCTGGACCCTAAACCGTCCCCGTCCCCTAACCCTAACCCTAGCCCGAACGCTAACCCTAACCCTTCCCCGAAGCCTGAGCCTCACCCGTCCCCTAATCCTAACCCGTACGCTAACTCTAACCCGCGCCCTCACACGTACGCTCCCCCTAAAGCGTTGTCGTACCCTCCCCTGGACCCTAAACCGTCCCCGTCCCCTAACCCTAACCCTAGCCCGAACCCTAACCCTAACCCTTCCCCGAAGCCTGACCCTCACCCGTCCCCTAATCCTAACCCGTATGCTAACACTAACCCGCGCCCTCACACGTACGCTCCCCCTAAAGCATTGTCGTAACCTCCCGTGGACCCTAAACCGTCCCCGTCCCCTAACCCTAACCCTAGCCCGAACACTAACCCTAACCCTTACCCGAAGCCTGACCCTCACCCGTCCCCTAATCCTAACCCGTACGCTAACACTAACCCGCGCCCTCACATGTACGCTCCCCCTAAAGCGTTGTCGTACCCTCCCCTGGACCCTAAACCGTCCCCGTCCCCTAACCCTAACCCTAGCCCGAACCCTAACCCTAACCCTTCCCCGAAGCCTGACCCTTACCCGTCCCCTAATCCTAACCCGTACGCTAACACTAACCCGCGCCCTCACACGTACGCTCCCCCTAAAGCATTGTCATAACCTCCCCTGGACCCTAAACCGTCGCCGTCCCCTAACCCTAACCCTAGCCCGAACGCTAACCCTAACCCTTCCCCGAAGCCTGACCCTCACCCGTCCCCTAATCCTAACCCGTACGCTAACACTAACACGCGCCCTCACACGTACGCTCCCCCTAAAGCGTTGTCGTACCCTCCCCTGGACCCTAAACCGTCCCCGTCCCCTAACCCTAACCCTAGCCCGAACCCTAAGCCTAAACCTTCCCCGAAGCCTGACCCTCACCCGTCCCCTAATCCTAACCCATACGCTAACACTAACCCGCGCCCTCACACGTACCCTGCCCCTAAAGTGTTGTCGTACCCTCCCCTGGACCCTAAACCGTCCCCGTCCCCTAACCCTAACCCTAGCCCGAACCCTAACCCTAACCCTTCCCCGAAGCCTGACCCTCACCCGTCCCCTAATCCTAACCCGTACGCTAACACTAACCCGTGCCCTCACACGTACGCTCCCCCTAAAGCGTTGTCCTACCCTCCAATGGACACTAAACCGTTCCCGTCCCCTAACCCTAACCCTAGCCCGAACCCTAACCCTAACCCTTCCCCGAAGCCTGACCCTCACCCGTCCCCTAATCCTAACCCGTACGCTAACACTAACCCGCGCCCTCACACATACGCTCCCCCTAAAGCGTTGTCGTACCCTCCCCTGGACCCTAAGCCGTCCCCGTCCCCTAACCGTAACCCTAGCCCGAACCCTAAGCCTAACCCTTCCCCGAAGCCTGACCCTCACCCGTCCCCTAATCCTAACCCGTACGCTAACACTAACCCGCGCCCTCACACATACGCTGCCCCTAAAGTGTTGTCGTACCCTCCCCTGGACCCTAAACCGTTCCCGTCCCCTAACCCTAACCCTAGCCCGAACCCTAACCCTAACCCTTCCCCGAAGCCTGACCCTTACCCGTCCCCTAATCCTAACCCGTACGCTAACACTAACCCGCGCCCTAACGCGTACGCTCCTCCTAAAGCGTTGTCGTACCCTCCCCTGGACCCTAAACCGTCCCCGTCCCCTAACCCTAACCCTAGCCCGAACCCTAACCCTAACACTTCCCCGAAGCCTGACCCTCTCCCGTCCCCTAATCCTAACCCGTACGCTAACACTAACCCGCGCCCTTACACGTACGCTGCCTCTAAAGTGTTGTCGTACCCTCCCCTGGACCCTAAACCGTCCCCGTCCCCTAACCCTAACCCTAGCCCGAACCCTAACCCTAACACTTCCCCGAAGCCTGACCCTCACCTGTCCCCTAATCCTAACCCGTATGCTAACACTAACCCGCGCCCTCACGCGTACGCTCCCCCTAAAGCGTTTTCGTACCCTCCCCTGGACCCTAAGCCGTCCCCGTCCCCTAACCCTAACCCTAGCCCGAACCCTAAGCCTAACCCTTCCCCGAAGCCTGACCCTCACCCGTCCCCTAATTCTAACCTGTACGCTAACACTAACCCGCGCCCTCACATGTACGCTGCCCCTAAAGTGTTGTCGTACCCTCCCCTGGACCCTAAACCGTCCCCGTCCCCTAACCCTAACCCTAGCCCGAACCCTAAAACTAACACCTCCCCGAAGCCTAACTCTCACCCGTCCCCTAATCCTAACCCGTACGCTAACACTAACCCGCGCCCTAACGCGTACGCTACCCCTAAAGCGTTGTCGTACACTCCCCTGGACCCTAAACCGTCCCCATCCCCTAACCCTAACCCTAGCCCGAACCCTAACCGTAACCCTTCCCCGAAGCCTGACCCTCACCCGTCCCCTAATCCTAACCCGTACGCTAACACTAACCCGCGCCCTCACACGTACGCTCCCCCTAAAGCATTCTCGTAACCTCCCTTGGACCCTAAACCGTCCCCGTCCCCTAACCCTAACCCTAGCCCGAACGCTAACCCTAACCCTTCCCCGAAGCCTGACCCTCACCCGTCCCATAATCCTAACCCGTACGCTAACACTAACCCGCGCCCTGACACGTACGCTGCCCCTAAAGTGTTGTCGTACCCTCCCCTGGACCCTAAACCGTCCCCGTCCCCTAACCCTAACCCTAGCCCGAACCCTAACCCTAATCCTTCCCCGAAGCCTGACCCTCACCCGTCCCCTAATCCTAACCCGTACGCTAACACTAACCTGCGCCCTCACACGTACGCTCCCCCTAAAGCGTTGTCGTACCCTCCCCTGGACACTAAACCGTTCCCGTCCCCTAACCCTAACTCTAGCCCGAACCCTAATCCTAACCCTTCCCCGAAGCCTGAACCTCACACGTCCCCTAATCCTAACCCGTAGGCTAACACTAACCCGCGCCCTCACACGTACGCTCCCCCTAAAGCGGTGTCGTACTCTCCCCTGGACCCTAAACTGTCCCCGTCCCCTAACCCTAACCCTAGCCCGAACCCTAACCCTAACCCTTCCCCGAAGCCTGACCCTCACCCGTCCCCTAATCCTAACCCGTACGCTAACACTAACCTGCGCCCTCACGCGTACGCTCCCCCTAAAGCGTTGTCGTACCCTCCCCTGGACCCTAAACCGTCCCCATCCCCTAAACTTAACCCTAGCCCGAACCCTAAGCCTAACCCTTCCCCGAAGCCTGACCCTCAACCGTCCCCTAAACCTAACCCGTACGCTAACACTAACCCACGCCCTCACTCGTAGGCTGCCCCTAAAGTGTTGTCGTACCCTCCCCTGGACCCTAAACCGTCCCCGTCCCCTAACCGTAACCCTAGCCCGAACCCTAACCCTAACACTTCCCCGAAGCCTGACTCTCACCCGTCCCCTAATCCTAACCCGTACGCTAACACTAACCCGCGCCCTAACGCGTACGCTCCCCCTAAAGCGTTGTCGTACCCTCCCCTGGACCCTAAACCGTCCCCGTCCCCTAACCCTAACCCTAGCTCGAACCCTAACCCTAACCCTTCCCCGTAGCCTGACCCTCACCCGTCCCCTAATCCTAACCCGTACGCTAACACTAACCCGCGCCCTCACACATACGCTCACCCTAAAGCATTGTCGTAACCTCCCGTGGAACCTAAACCGTCCCCGTCCCCTAACCCTAACCCTAGCCCGAACGCTAACCCTAACCCTTACCCGAACCCTGACCCTCACCCGTCCCCTAATCCTAACCCGTACGCTAACACTAACCTGCGCCCTCACACGTACGCTCCCCCTAAAGCGTTGTCGTACCCTCCCCTGGACCCTAAACCGTCCCCGTCCCCTAACCCTAACCCTAGGCCGAACCCTAACCCTAACCCTTCCCCGAAGCCTGACCCTTACCCGTCCCCTAATACTAACCTGTACGCTAACACTAACCCGCGCCCTCACACGTACGCTCCCCCTAAAGCATTGTCGTAGCCTCCCCTGGACCCTAAACCGTCCCCGTCCCCTAACCCTAACCCTAGCCCGAACGCTAACCCTAACCCTTCTCCGAAGCCTGACCCTCACCCGTCCCCTAATCCTAACCCGTACGCTAACCCTAACCCGCGCCCTCACACGTACGCTCCCCCTAAAGAGTTGTCGTACCCTCCCCTGGACCCTAAACCGTCCCCGTCCCCTAACCCTAACCCTAGCCCGAACCCTAAGACTAAACCTTCCCCGAAGCCTGACCCTCACCCGTCCCCTAATCCTAACCCATACGCTAACACTAACCCGCCCCCTCACACGTACGCTGCCCCTAAAGTGTTGTCGTACCCTCCCCTGGACCCTAAACCGTCCCCGTCCCCTTACCCTAACCCTAGCCCGAACCCTAACCCTAACCCTTCCCCGAAGCCTGACCCTCACCCGTCCCCTAATCCTAACCCGTACGCTAACACTAACCCGCGCCCTCACACGTACGCTCCCCCTAAAGCGTTGTCGTACCCTCCACTGGACACTAAACCGTTCCTGTCCCCTAACCCTAACCCTAGCCGGAACCCTAACCCTAACCCTTCCCCGAAGCCTGAACCTCACCCGTCCCCTAATCCTAACCCGTAGGCTAACACTAACCCGTGCCCTCACACGTACCCTCCCCCTAAAGCGGTGTCGTACCCTCCCCTGGACCCTAAACTGTCCCCGTCCCCTAACCCTAACCCTAGCCCGAACCCTAACCCTAACCCTTCCCCGACGCCTGACCCTCACCCGTCCCCTAATCCTAACCCGTACGCTAACACTAACCCGCGCCCTCACGCGTACGCTCCCCCTAAAGCGTTGTCGTACCCTCCCCTGGACCATAAACCGTCCCCGTCCCCTAACCCTAACCCTAGCCCGAACCCTAACCCTAACCCTTCCCCGAAGCCTGACCCTCACCCGTCCCCTAATCCTAACCCGTACGCTAACACTAACCCATGCCCTCACACATACGCTCCCCCTTAAGCATTGTCGTAACCTCACCTGGACCCTAAACCGTCCCCGTCCCCTAATCCTAACCCTAGCCCGAACGCTAACCCTAACCCTTCCCCGAAGCCTGACCCTCACCAGTCCCCTAATCCTAACCCGTACGCTAACACTAACCCGCGCCCTCACACGTACGCTCACCCTAAAGCGTTGTCGTACCCTCCCCTGGACCCTAAACCGTCCCCGTCCCCTAACCCTAACCCTAGCCCGAACCCTAAGCCTAAACCTTCCCCGAAGCCTGACTCTCACCCGTCCCCTAATCCTAACCCATACGCTAACACTAACCCGCGCCCTCACACGTACGCTGCCCCTAAATTGTTGTCGTACCCTCCCCTGGACCCTAAACCGTCCCCGTCCCCTAACCCTAACCCTAGCCCGAACCCTTACCCTAAACCTTCCCCGAAGCCTGACCCTCACCTGTCCCCTAATCCTAACCCGTACGCTAACACTAACACGCGCCCTCACACGTACGCTCCCCCTAAAGCGTTATCGTACCCTCCACTGGACACTAAACCATTCCCGTCCCCTAACCCTAACCCTAGCCCGAACCCTAACCCTAACCCTTCCCCGAAGCCTGAACCTCACCCGTCCCCTAATCCTAACCCGTAGGCTAACACTAACCCGCGCCCTCACACGTACGCTCCCCCTAAAGCGGTGTCGTACCCTCCCCTGGACCCTAAACTGTCCCCGTCCCCTAACTCTAACCCTAGCCCGAACCCTAACCCTAACCCTTCCCCGAAGCCTGACCCTCACCCTTCCCCTAATCCTAACCCGTACGCTAACACTAACCCGCGCCCTCACACGTACGCTCCCCCTAAAGCGTTGTCGTACCCTCCCCTGGACCCTAAACCGTCCCCGTCCCCTAACCCTAACCCTAGCCCGAACCCTAAGCCTAAACCTTCCCCGAAGCCTGACTCTCACCCGTCCCCTAATCCTAACCCATACGCTAACACTAACCCGCGCCCTCACACGTACGCTGCCCCTAAAGTGTTGTCGTACCCTCCCCTGGACCGTAAACCGTCCCCGTCCCCTAACCCTAACCCTAGCCCGAACCCTAACCCTAACCCTTCCCCGAAGCCTGACCCTCACCCGTCCCCTAATCCTAACCCGTACGCTAACACTAACCCGCGCCCTGACGCGTACGTTCCCCCTAAAGCGTTGTCGTACCCTCCCCTGGACCCTAAGCCGTCCCCGTCCCCTAACCGTAACCCTAGCCCGAACCCTAAGCCTAAACCTTCCCCGAAGCCTGACCCTCACCCGTCCCCTAATCCTAACCCGTACGCTAACACTAACCCGCGCCCTCACACGTACGCTGCCCCTAAAGTGTTGTCGTACCCTCCCCTGGACCCTAAACCGTCCCCGTCCCCTAACCCTAACCCTAGCCCGAACCCTAACCCTAACACTTCCCCGAAGCCTGACTCTCACCCGTCCCCTAATCCTAACCCGTACGCTAACACTAACCCGCGCCCTAACGCGTACGCTCCCCCTAAAGTGTTGTCGTAACCTCCCCTGGACCCTAAACCGTCCCCATCCCCTAACCCTAGCCCTAACCCTAACCCTAACCCTTCCCCGAAGCCTGACCCTCACCCGTCCCCTAATCCTAACCCGTACGCTAACACTAACACGCGCCCTCACACGTACGCTCCCTCTAAAGTGTTGTCGTACCCTCCACTGGACCCTAAACCGTCCCCGTCCCCTAACCCTAACCCTAGCCCGAACCCTAACCCTAACCCTTCCCCGAAGCCTGACCCTCACCCGTCCCCTAATCCTAACCCGTACGCTAACACTAACTCGCACCCTAACGCGTACGCTCCCACTAAAGCGTTGTCGTACCCTCCCCTGGACCCTGAACCGTCCCCGTCCCCTAACCCTAACCCTAGCCCGAACCCTAACCCTAACACTTCCCCGAAGCCTGACCCTCACCCGTCCCCTAATCCTAACCCGTACGCTAACACTAACCCGCACCCTCACACATACGCTCCCCCTAAAGCATTGTCGTAACCTCCCGTGGACCCTAAACCGTCCCCGTCCCCTAACCCTAACCCTAGCCCGAACGCTAACCCTAACCCTTACCCGAAGCCTGACCCTCACCCGTCCCCTAATCCTAACCCGTACGCTAACACTAACCCGCGCCCTCACACGTACGCTCCCCCTAAAGCGTTGTCGTACCCTCCCCTGGACCCTAAACCGTCCCCGTCCCCTAACCCTAACCCTAGCCCGAACGCTAACCCTAACCCTTACCCGAAGCCTGACCCTCACCCGTCCCCTAATCCTAACGCATACGCTAACACTAACCCGCGCCCTCACACGTACGCTGCCCCTAAAGTGTTGTCGTACCCTCCCCTGGACCCTAAACCGTCCCCGTCCCCTAACCCTAACCCTAGCCCGAACCCTAACCCTAACACCTCCCCGAAGCCTGACTCTCACCCGTCCCATAATCCTAACCAGTACGCTAACACTAACCCGCGCCCTAACGCGTACGCTCCCCCTAAAGCGTTGTCGTACCCTCCCCTGGACCCTAAACCGTCCCCATCCCCTAACCCTAACCCTAGCCCGAACCCTAACCCTAACCCTTCCCCGAAGCCTGACCCTCACCCGTCCCCTAATCCTAACCCGTACGCTAACACTAACCCGCGCCCTCACACATACGCTCTCCCTAAAACATTGTCGTATCCTCCCCTGGACCCTAAACCGTCCCCGTCCCCTAACCCTAACCCTAGCCCGAACGCTAACACTAACCCTTCCCCGAAGCCTGAGCCTCACCCGTCCCCTAATCCTAACCCGTACGCTAACTCTAACCCGCGCCCTCACACGTACGCTCCCTCTAAAGCGTTGTCGTACCCTTCCCTGGACCCTAAACCGTCCCCGTCCCCTAACCCTAACCCTAGCCCGAACCCTAACCCTAACCCTTCCCCGAAGCCTGACACTCACCCGTCCCCTAATCCTAACCCGTATGCTAACACTAACCCGCGCCCTCACACGTACGCTCCCCCTAAAGCATTGTCGTAACCTCCCGTGGACCCTAAACCGTCCCCGTCCCCTAACCCTAACCCTAGCCCGAACACTAACCCTAACCCTTACCCGAAGCCTGACCCTCACCCGTCCCCTAATCCTAACCCGTACGCTAACACTAACCCGCGCCCTCACACGTACGCTCCCCCTAAAGCGTTGTCGTACCCTCCCCTGGACCCTAAACCGTCCCCGTCCCCTAACCCTAACCCTAGCCCGAACCCTAACCCTAACCCTTCCCCGAAGCCTGACCCTTACCCGTCCCCTAATCCTAACCCGTACGCTAACACTAACCCGCGCCCTCACACGTACGCTCCCCCTAAAGCATTGTCATAACCTCCCCTGGACCCTCAACCGTCGCCGTCCCCTAACCCTAACCCTAGCCCGAACGCTAACCCTAAACCTTCCCCGAAGCCTGACCCTCACCCGTCCCCTAATCCTAACCCGTACGCTAACACTAACACGCGCCCTCACACGTACGCTCCCCCTAAAGCGTTGTCGTACCCTCCCCTGGACCCTAAACCGTCCCCGTCCCCTAACCCTAACCCTAGCCCGAACCCTAAGCCTAAACCTTCCCCGAAGCCTGACCCTCACCCGTCCCCTAATCCTAACCCATACGCTAACACTAACCCGCGCCCTCACACGTACCCTGCCCCTAAAGTGTTGTCGTACCCTCCCCTGGACCCTAAACCGTCCCCGTCCCCTAACCCTAACCCTAGCCCGAACCCTAACCCTAACCCTTCCCCGAAGCCTGACTCTCACCCGTCCCCTAATCCTAACCCGTACGCTAACACTAACCCGCGCCCTCACACGTACGCTCCCCCTAAAGCGTTGTCGTACCCTCCAATGGACACTAAACGGTTCCCGTCCCCTAACCCTAACCCTAGCCCGAAACCTAATCCTAACCCTTCCCCGAAGCCTGACCCTCACCCGTCCCCTAATCCTAACCCGTACGCTAACACTAACCCGCGCCCTCACACGTACGCTCCCCCTAAAGCGTTGTCGTACCCTCCCCTGGACCCTAAGCCGTCCCCGTCCCCTAACCGTAACCCTAGCCCGAACCCTAAGCCTAACCCTTCCCCGAAGCCTGACCCTCACCCGTCCCCTAATCCTAACCCGTACGCTAACACTAACCCGCGCCCTCACACGTACGCTGCCCCTAAAGTGTTGTCGTACCCTCCCCTGGACCCTAAACCGTTCCCGTCCCCTAACCCTAACCCTAGCCCGAACCCTAACCCTAACCCTTCCCCGAAGCCTGACTCTCACCCGTCCTCTAATCCTAACCCGTACGCTAACACTAACCCACGCCCTAACGCGTACGCTCCCCCTAAAGCGTTGTCGTACCCTCCCCTGGACCCTAAACCGTCCCCGTCCCCAAACCCTAACCCTAGCCCGAACCCAAACCCTAACCCTTCCCCGAAGCCTGACCCTCACCCGTCCCCTAATCCTAACCCGTACGCTAACACTAACCCGCGCCCTCACACATACGCTCCCCCTAAAGCATTGTCGTAACCTCCCGTGTACCCTAAACCGTCCCCGTCCCCTAACCATAACCCTAGCCCGAACGCTAACCCTAACCCTTACCCGAAGCCTGACCCTCACCCGTCCCCTAATCCTAACCCGGAGGCTAACACTAACCCGCGCCCTCACACGTACGCTCCCCCTAAAGCGTTGTCGTACCCTCCCCTGGACCCTAAACCGTCCCCGTCCCCTAATCCTAACCCTAGCCCGAACCCTAACCCTAACACTTCCCCAAAGCCTGACCCTTAACCATCCCCTAATCCTAACCCGTACGCTAACACTAACCCGCGCTCTCACACGTACGCTCCCCCTAAAGCATTGTCGTAACCTCCCCTGGACCCTAAACCGACCCCGTCCCCTAAACCTAACCTAGCCCGAACGCTAACCCTACCCCTTCCCCGAAGCCTGAACCTCACCCGTCCCCTAATCCTAACCCGTAGGCTAACACTAACCCGCGCCCTCACACGTACGCTCCCCCTAAAGCGGTGTCGTACCCTCCCTTGGACCCTAAACTGTCCCCGTCCCCTAACCCTAACCCTAGCCCGAACCCTAACCCTAACCCTTCCCCGAAGCCTGACCCTCACCCGTCCCCTAATCCTAACCCGTACGCTAACACTAACCCGCGCCCTCACACGTACACTCCCCCTAAAGCGTTGTCGTACCCTCCCCTGGACCCTAAACCGTCCCCGTCCCCTAACCCTAAACCTAGCCCGAACCCTAAGCCTAACCCTTCCCCGAAGCCTGACCCTCACCCGTCCCCTAAACCTAACCCGTACGCTAACACTAACCCGCGCCCTCACACGTACGCTGCCCCTAAAGTGTTGTCGTACCCTCCCCTGGACCCTAAACCGTCCCCGTCCCCTAACCCTAACCCTAGCCCGAACCCTAACCCTAACCCTTCCCCGAAGCCTGACCCTCACCCGTCCCCTAATCCTAACCCGTACGCTAACACTAACCCGCGCCCTCACGCGTACGCTCCCCCTAAAGCGTTGTCGTACCCTCCCCTGGACCCTAAACCGTCCCCGTCCCCTAACCCTAACCCTAACCCGAACCCTAAGCCTAAACCTTCCCCGAAGCCTGACCCTCACCCGTCCCCTAATCCTAACCCGTACGCTAACACTAACCCGCGCCCTCACACATACGCTCCTCCTAAAGCATTGTCGTAACCTCCCCTTGAACCTAAACCGTCCCCGTCCCCTAACCCTAACCCTAGCCCGAACGCTAACCCTAACCCTTCCCCGAAGCCTGACCCTCACCCGTCCCCTAATCCTAACCCGTACGCTAACACTAACCCGGGCCCTCACACGTACGCTCCCCCTAAAGCGTTGTCGTACCCTCCCCTGGACCCTAAACCTTCCCCGTCCCCTAACCCTAACACTAGCCCGAACCCAAAGCCTAAACCTTCCCCGAAGCCTGACCCTCACCCGTCCCCTAAACCTAACCCGTACGCTAACACTAACCCGCGCCCTCACACGTACGCTGCCTCTAAAGTGTTGTCGTACCCTCCCCTGGACCCTAAACCGTCCCCGTCCCCTAACCCTAACCCTAGCCCGAACCCTAACCCTAACACTTCCCCGAAGCCTGACCCTCACCTGTCCCCTAATCCTAACCCGTACGCTAACACTAACCCGCGCCCTCACGCGTACGCTCCCCCTAAAGCGTTTTCGTACCCTCCCCTGGACCCTAAGCGGTCCCCGTCCCCTAACCCTAACCCTAGCCCGAACCCTAAGCCTAACCCTTCCCCGAAGCCTGACCCTCACCCGTCCCCTAATCCTAACCCGTACGCTAACACTAACCCGCGCCCTCACACGTACGCTCCCCCTAAAGCGGTGTCGTACCCTCCCCTGGACCCTAAACCGTCCCCGTCCCCTAACCCTAACCCTAGCCCGAACCCTAACCCTAACCCTTCCCCGAAGCGTGACCCTTACCCGTCCCTTAATCCTAACCCGTACGCTAACACTAACCCGCGCCCTCACACGTACGCTCCCCCTAAAGCATTGTCGTAACCTCCCCTGGACCCTAAACCGTCCCCGTCCCCTAACACTAACCCTAGCCCGAACCCTAACCCTAACCCTTCCCCGAAGCCTGACCCTCACCCGTCCCCTAATCCTAACCCGTACGCTAACACTAACCCGCGCCCTCATGCGTACGCTCCCCCTAAAGCGTTGTCGTACCCTCCCCTGGACCCTAAACCGTCCCCATCCCCTAAACCTAACCCTAGCCCGAACCCTAAGCCTAACACTTCCCCGAAGCCTGACTCTCACCCGTCCTCTAATCCTAACCCGTACGCTAACACTAACCCACGCCCTAACGCGTACGCTCCCCCTAAAGCGTTGTCGTACCCTCCCCTGAACCCTAAACCGTCCCCGTCCCCTAACCATAACCCTAGCCCGAACCCAAACCCTAACCCTTCCCCGAAGCCTGACCCTCACCCGTCCCCTAATCCTAACCCGTACGCTAACACTAACCCGCGCCCTCACACATACGCTCCCCCTAAAGCATTGTCGTAACCTCCCGTGGACCCTAAACCGTCCCCGTCCCCTAACCATAACCCTAGCCCGAACGCTAACCCTAACCCTTACCCGAAGCCTGACCCTCACCCGTCCCCTAATCCTAACCCGGAGGCTAACACTAACCCGCGCCTTCACACGTACGCTCCCCCTAAAGCGTTGTCGTACCCTCCCCTGGACCCTAAACCGTCCCCGTCCCCTAATCCTAACCCTAGCCCGAACCCTAACCCTAACACTTCCCCAAAGCCTGACCCTTAACCGTCCCCTAATCCTAACCCGTACGCTAACACTAACCCGCGCTCTCACACGTACGCTCCCCCTAAAGCATTGTCGTAACCTCCCCTGGACCCTAAACCGTCCCCGTCCACTAAACCTAACCTAGCCCGAACGCTAACCCAACCCCTTCCCCGAAGCCTGAACCTCACCCGTTCCCTAATCCTAACCCGTAGGCTAACACTAACCCGCGCCCTCACACGTACGCTCCCCCTAAAGCGGTGTCGTACCCTCCCTTGGACCCTAAACTGTCCCCGTCCCCTAACCCTAACCCTAGCCCGAACCCTAACCCTAACCCTTCCCCGAAGCCTGACCCTCACCCGTCCCCTAATCCTAACCCGTACGCTAACACAAACCCGCGCCCTCACGTGTACACTCCCCCTAAAGCGTTGTCGTACCCTCCCCTGGACCCTAAACCGTCCCCGTCCCCTAACCCTAACCCTAGCCCGAACCCTAAGCCTAACCCTTCCCCGAAGCCTGACCCTCACCCGTCCCCTAAACCTAACCCGTACGCTAACACTAACCCGCGCCCTCACACGTACGCTGCCCCTAAAGTGTTGTCGTACCCTCCCCTGGACCCTAAACCGTCCCCGTCCCCTAACCCTAACCCTAGACCAAACCCTAACCCTAACCCTTCCCCGAAGCCTGACCCTAACCCGTCCCCTAATCCTAACCCGTACGCTAACACTAACCCGCGCCCTCACGCGTACGCTCCCCCTAAAGCGATGTCGTACCCTCCCCTGGACCCTAAACCGTCCCCGTCCCCTAACCCTAACCCTAGCCCGAACCCTAAGCCTAAACCTTCCCCGAAGCCTGACCCTCACCCGTCCCCTAATCCTAACCCGTACGCTAACACTAACCCGCGCCCTCACACATACGCTCCCCCTAAAGCATTGTCGTAACCTCCCCTTGACCCTAAACCGTCCCCTTCCCCTAACCCTAACCCTAGCCCGAACGCTAACCCTAACCCTTCCCCGAAGCCTGACCCTCACCCGTCCCCTAATCCTAACCCGTACGCTAACACTAACCCGCGCCCTCACATGTACGCTGCCCCTAAAGTGTTGTCGTACCCTCCCCTGGACCCTAAACCGTCCCCGTCCCCTAACCCTAACCCTAGCCCCAACCCTAAAACTAACACTTCCCCGAAGCCTGACTCTCACCCGTCCCCTAATCCTAACCCGTACGCTAACACTAACCCGCGCCCTAACGCGTACGCTACCCCTAAAGCGTTGTCGTACACTCCCCTGGACCCTAAACCGTCCCCATCCCCTAACCCTAACCCTAGCCCGAACCCTAACCCTAACCGTTCCCCGAAGCCTGACCCTCACCCGTCCCCTAATCCTAACCCGTACGCTAACACTAACCCTCGCCCTCACACGTACGCTCCCCCTAAAGCATTGTCATAACCTCCCTTGGACCCTAAACCGTCCCCGTCCCCTAACCCTAACCCTAACCCTAGCCCGAACGCTAACCCTAACCCTTCCCCGAAGCCTGACCCTCACCCGTCCCATAATCCTAACCCGTACGCTAACACTAACCCGCGCCCTGACACGTACGCTGCCCCTAAAGTGTTGTCGTACCCTCCCCTGGACCCTAAACCGTCCCCGTCCCCTAACCCTAACCCTAGCCCGAACCCTAACCCTAACCCTTCCCCGAAGCCTGACCCTCACCCGTCCCCTAATCCTAACCCGTACGCTAACACTAACCCGCGCCCTCACACGTACGCTCCCCCTAAAGCGGTGTCGTACCCTCCCCTGGACCCTAAACCGTCCCCGTCCCCTAACCCTAACCCTAGCCCGAACCCTAACCCTAACCCTTCCCCGAAGCGTGACCCTTACCTGTCCCCTAATCCTAACCCGTACGCTAACACTAACCCGCGCCCTCACACGTACGCTCCCCCTAAAGCATTGTCGTAACCTCCCCTGGACCCTAAACCGTCCCCGTCCCCTAACACTAACCCTAGCCCGAACCCTAACCCTAACCCTTCCCCGAAGCCTGACCCTCACCCGTCCCCTAATCCTAACCCGTACGCTAACACTAACCCGCGCCCTCACGCGTACGCTCCCCCTAAAGCGTTGTCGTACCCTCCCCTGGACCCTAAACCGTCCCCATCCCCTAAACCTAACCCTAGCCCGAACCCTAAGCCTAACACTTCCCCGAAGCCTGACTCTTACCCGTCCTCTAATCCTAACCCGTACGCTAACACTAACCCACGCCCTAACGCGTACGCTCCCCCTAAAGCGTTGTCGTACCCTCCCCTGAACCCTAAACCGTCCCCGTCCCCTAACCCTAACCCTAGCCCGAACCCAAACCCTAACCCTTCCCCGAAGCCTGACCCTCACCCGTCCCCTAATCCTAACCCGTACGCTAACACTAACCCGCGCCCTCACACATACGCTCCCCCTAAAGCATTGTCGTAACCTCCCGTGGACCCTAAACCGTCCCCGTCCCCTAACCGTAACCCTAGCCCGAACGCTAACCCTAACCCTTACCCGAAGCCTGACCCTCACCCGTCCCCTAATCCTAACCCGGAGGCTAACACTAACCCGCGCCCTCACACGTACGCTCCCCCTAAAGCGTTGTCGTACCCTCCCCTGGACCCTAAACCGTCCCCGTCCCCTAACCCTAACCCTAGCCCGAACCCTAACCCTAACACTTCCCCAAAGCCTGACCCTTAACCGTCCCCTAATCCTAACCCGTACGCTAACACTAACCCGCGCTCTCACACGTACGCTCCCCCTAAAGCATTGTCGTAACCTCCCCTGGACCCTAAACCGTCCCCGTCCCCTAAACCTAACCTAGCCCGAACGCTAACCCTACCCCTTCCCCGAAGCCTGAACCTCACCCGTCCCCTAATCCTAACCCGTAGGCTAACACTAACCCGCGCCCTCACACGTACGCTCCCCCTAAAGCGGTGTCGTACCCTCCCTTGGACCCTAAACTGTCCCCGTCCCCTAACCCTAACCCTAGCCCGAACCCTAACCCTAACCCTTCCCCGAAGCCTGACCCTCACCCGTCCCCTAATCCTAACCCGTACGCTAACACAAACCCGCGCCCTCACGCGTACACTCCCCCTAAAGCGTTGTCGTACCCTCCCCTGGACCCTAAACCGTCCCCGTCCCCTAACCCTAACCCTAGCCCGAACCCTAAGCCTAACCCTTCCCCGAAGCCTGACCCTCACCCGTCCCCTAAACCTAACCCGTACGCTAACACTAACCCGCGCCCTCACACGTACGCTGCCCCTAAAGTGTTGTCGTACCCTCCCCTGGACCCTAAACCGTCCCCGTCCCCTAACCCTAACCCTAGCCCAAACCCTAACCCTAACCCTTCCCCGAAGCCTGACCCTCACCCGTCCCCTAATCCTAACCCGTACGCTAACACTAACCCGCGCCCTCACGCGTACGCTCCCCCTAAAGCGTTGTCGTACCCTCCCCTGGACCCTAAACCGTCCCCGTCCCCTAACCCTAACCCTAGCCCGAACCCTAAGCCTAAACCTTCCCCGAAGCCTGACCCTCACCCGTCCCCTAATCCTAACCCGTACGCTAACACTAACCCGCGCCCTCACACATACGCTCCCCCTAAAGCATTGTCGTAACCTCCCCTTGACCCTAAACCGTCCCCGTCCCCTAACCCTAACCCTAGCCCGAACGCTAACCCTAACCCTTCCCCGAAGCCTGACCCTCACCCGTCCCCTAATCCTAACCCGTACGCTAACACTAACCCGCGCCCTCACACGTACGCTCCCCCTAAAGCGTTGTCGTACCCTCCCCTGGACCCTAAATCTTCCCCGTCCCCTAACCCTAACACTAGCCCGAACCCAAAGCCTAAACCTTCCCCGAAGCCTGACCCTCACCCGTCCCCTAAACCTAACCCGTACGCTAACACTAACCCGCGCCCTCACACGTACGCTGCCTCTAAAGTGTTGTCGTACCCTCCCCTGGACCCTAAACCGTCCCCGTCTCCTAACCCTAACCCTAGCCCGAACCCTAACCCTAACACTTCCCCGAAGCCTGACCCTCAACTGTCCCCTAATCCTAACCCGTACGCTAACACTAACCCGCGCCCTCACGCGTACGTTCCCCCTAAAGCGTTTTCGTACCCTCCCCTGGACCCTAAGCCGTCCCCGTCCCCTAACCCTAACCCTAGCCCGAACCCTAAGCCTAACCCTTCCCCGAAGCCTGACCCTCACCCGTCCCCTAATCCTAACCCGTACGCTAACACTAACCCGCGCCCTCACATGTACGCTGCCCCTAAAGTGTTGTCGTACCCTCCCCTGGACCCTAAACCGTCCCCGTCCCCTAACCCTTACCCTAGCCCGAACCCTAAAACTAACACTTCCCCGAAGCCTGACTCTCACCCGTCCCCTAATCCTAACCCGTACGCTAACACTAACCCGCGCCCTAACGCGTACGCTACCCCTAAAGCGTTGTCGTACACTCCCCTGGACCCTAAACCGTCCCCATCCCCTAACCCTAACCCTAGCCCGAACCCTAACCCTAACCCTTCCCCGAAGCCTGACCCTCACCCGTCCCCTAATCCTAACCCGTACGCTAACACTAACCCGCGCCCTCACACGTACGCTCCCCCTAAAGCATTGTCGTAACCTCCCTTGGACCCTAAACCGTCCCCGTCCCCTAACCCTAACCCTAACCCTAGCCCGAACGCTAACCCTAACCCTTCCCCGAAGCCTGACCCTCACCCGTCCCATAATCCTAACCCGTACGCTAACACTAACCCGCGCCCTGACACGTACGCTGCCCCTAAAGTGTTGTCGTACCCTCCCCTGGACCCTAAACCGTCCCCGTCCCCTAACCCTAACCCTAGCCCGAACCCTAACCCTAACCCTTCCCCGAAGCCTGACCCTCACCCGTCCCCTAATCCTAACCCGTACGCTAACACTAACCCGCGCCCTCACACGTACGCTCCCCCTAAAGCGTTGTCGTACCCTCCACTGGACACTAAACCATCCCCGTCCCCTAACCCTAACCCTAGCCCGAACCCTAACCCTAACCCTTCCCCGAAGCCTGAACCTCACACGTCCCCTAATCCTAACCCGTAGACTAACACTAACCCGCGCCCTCACACGTACGCTCCCCCTAAAGCGGTGTCGTACCCTCCCCTGGACCCTAAACTGTCCCCGTCCCCTAACCCTAACCCTAGCCCGAACCCTAACCCTAACACTTCCCCGAAGCCTGACCCTCACCCGTCCCCTAATCCTAACCCGTACGCTAACACTAACCCGTGCCCTCACGTGTACGCTCCCCCTAAAGCGTTGTCGTACCCTCCCCTGGACCCTAAACCGTCCCCATCCCCTAAACCTAACCCTAGCCCGAACCCTAAGCCTAAACCTTCCCCGAAGCCTGACCCTCACCCGTCCCCTAAACCTAACCCGTACGCTAACACTAACCCACGCCCTCACACGTAGGCTTCCCCTAAAGTGTTGTCGTACCCTCCCCTGGACCCTAAACCGTCCCCGTCCCCTAACCGTAACCCTAGCCCGAACCCTAACCCTAACACTTCCCCGAAGCCTGACTCTCACCCGTCCCCTAATCCTAACCCGTACGCTAACACTAACCCGCGCCCTAACGCGTACGCTCCCCCTAAAGCGTTGTCGTACCCTCCCCTGGACCCTAAACCGTCCCCGTCCCCTAACCCTAACCCTAGCCCGAACCCTAACACTAACCCTTCCCCGTAGCCTGACCCTCACCCGTCCCCTAATCCTAACCCGTACGCTAACACTAACCCGCGCCCTCACACATACGCTCACCCTAAAGCATTGTCGTAACCTCCCGTGGAACCTAAACCGTCCCCGTCCCCTAACCCTAACCGTAGCCCGAACGCTAACCCTAACACTTACCCGAACCCTGACCCTCACCCGTCCCCTAATCCTAACCCGTACGCTAACACTAACCTGCGCCCTCACACGTACACTCCCCCTAAAGCATTGTCGTACCCTCCCCTGGACACTAAACCGTCCCCGTCCCCTAACCCTAACCCTAGCCCGAACCCTAACCCTAACCCTTCCCCGAAGCCTGACCCTTACCCGTCCCCTAATACTAACCCGTACGCTAACACTAACCCGCGCCCTCACACGTACGCTCCCCCTAAAGCATTGTCGTAGCCTCCCCTGGACCCTAAACCGTCCCCGTCCCCTAACCCTAACCCTAGCCCGAACGCTAACCCTAACCCTTCTCCGAAGCCTGACCCTCACCCGTCCCCTAATCCTAACCCGTACGCTAACCCTAACCCGCGCCCTCACACGTACGCTCCCCCTAAAGCGTTGTCGTACCCTCCCCTGGACCCTAAACCGTCCCCGTCCCCTAACCCTAACCCTAGCCCGAACCCTAAGACTAAACCTTCCCCGAAGCCTGACCCTCACCCGTCCCCTAATCCTAACCCATACGCTAACACTAACCCGCCCCCTCACACGTACGCTGCCCCTAAAGTGTTGTCGTACCCTCCCCTGGACCCTAAACCGTCCCCGTCCGCTAACACTAACCCGCGCCCTCACACGTACGCTCCCCCTAAAGCGTTGTCGTACCCTCCACTGGACCCTAAACCGTCCCCGTCCCCTAACCCTAACCCTAGCCCGAACCCTAACCCTAACCCTTCCCCGAAGCCTGACCCTCACCCGTCATCTAATCCTAACCCGAACGCTAAAACTAACCCGCGCCCTCACACGTACGCTCCCCCTAAACCGTTGTCATACCCTCCCCTGGACCCTAAACCGTCCCCGTCCCCTAACCCTAACCCTAGCCCGAACCCTACCCCTAACCCTTCCCCGAAGCCTGACCCTCACCCGTCCCTTAATCCTAACCCGTACGCTAACACTAACCCGCGCCCTCACACGTACGCTCCCCCTAAAGCGTTGTCGTACCCTCGCCTGAACCCTAAACCGTCCCCGTCCTCTAACCCTAACCCTAGCCCGAACCCTAACCCTAACCCTTCCCCGAAGCCTGACCCTCACCCATCCCCTAATCCTAACCCGTACGCTAACACTAACCCGCGCCCTCACACGTACGCTCCCCCTAAAGCGTTGTCGTACCCTCCCTTGGACCCTAAACCTTCCCCGTCCCCTAACATTAACCCTAGCCCGAACCCTAACACTAACCCTTCCCCGAAGCCTGACCCTCACCCGTCCCCTAATCCGAACCCGTACGCTAACACTAACCCGCGCCCTCACACGTACGCTCCCCCTAAAGCGTTGTCGTACCCTCCCCTGGACCCTAAACCGTCCCCGTCCCCTAACCCTAACCCTAGCCCGAACCCTAACCCTAACCCTTCCCCGAAGCCTGACCCTCACCCGTCCCCTAACCCTAAACCGTACGCTAACACTAACCCGCGCCCTCACACGTACGCTCCCCCTAAATCGTTGTCGTACCCTCCCCTGGACCCTAAACCGTCCCCGTCCCCTAACCCTAACCCTAGTCCTAACCCTAACCCTAACACTTCCCCGAAGCCTGACCCTCACCCATCCCCTAATCCTAACCCGTACGCTAACACTAACCCGCGCCCTCACACGTACGCTCCCCCTAAAGCGTTGTCGTACCCTCCCCTGGACCCTAAACCGTCCCCGTCCCCTAACCCTAACCCTAGCCCGAACCCTAACCCTAACCCTTCCCCGAAGCCTGACCCTCACCCATCACCTAATCCTAACCCGTACGCTAACACTAACCCGCGCCCTCACACGTACGCTCCCCCTAAAGCGTTGTCGTACCCTCCCCTGGACCCTAAACCTTCCCCGTCCCCTAACCCTAACCCTAGCCCGAACCCTAACCCTAACCCTTCCCCGAAGCCTGACCCTCACCCGTCCCCTAATCCGAACCCGTACGCTAACACTAACCCGCGCCCTCACACGTACGCTCCCCCTAAAGCGTTGTCGTACCCTCCCCTGGACCCTAAACCGTCCCCGTCCCCTAACCCTAACCCTAGCCCGAACCCTAACCCTAACCCTTCCCCGAAGCCTGACCCTCACCCGTCCCCTAACCCTAAACCGTACGCTAACACTAACCCGCGCCCTCACACGTACGCTCCCCCTAAAGCATTGTCGTACCCTCCCCTGGACCCTAAACCGTCCCCGTCCCCTAACCCTAACCCTAGTCCGAACCCTAACCCTAACCCTTCCCCGAAGCCTGACCATCACACATCCCCTAATCCTAACCCGTACGCTAACACTAACCCGCGCCCTCACACGTACGCTCCCCCTAAAGCGTTGTCGTACCCTCCCCTGGACCCTAAACCGTCCCCGTCCCCTAACCCTAACCCTAGCCCGAACCCTAACCCTAACCCTTCCCCGAAGCCTGACCCTCACCCGTCCCATAATCCTAACCCGTACGCTAACACTAACCCGCGCCCTCACACGTACGCTCCCCCAAAAGCGTTGTCGTACCCTCCCCTGGACCCTAAACCGTCCCCGTCCCGTAACCCTAACCCTAGCCCGAACCCTAACCCTAACCCTTCCCCGAAGCCTGACCCTCACCCATCCCCTAATCCTAACCCGTACGCTACCACTAACCCGCGCCCTCACACGTACGCTCCCCCTAAAGCGTTGTCGTACCATCACCTGGACCCTAAATCGTCCCCGTCCCCTAACCCTAACCCTAGCCCGAACCCTAACCCTAACCCTTCCCCGAAGCCTGACCCTCACCCGTTCCCTAATCCTAACCCGTACGCTAACACTAACCCGCGCCCTCATGCGTACGCTCCCCCTAAAGCGTTGTCGTACCCTCCCCTGGACCCTAAACCTTCCCCGTCCCCTAACCCTAACCCTAGCCCGAACCCTAACCCTAACCCTTCCCCGAAGCCTGACACTCACCCGTCCCCTAATCCTAACCCGTACGCTAACACTAACCCGCGCCCTCACACGTACGCTCCCCCTAAAGCGTTGTCGTACCCTCCCCTGGACCCTAAACCGTCCCCGTCCCCTAACCCTAACCCTAGCCCGAACCCTAAATCTAACCCTTCCCCGAAGCCTGACCCTCACCCGTCCCCTATCCCTAAACCGTACGCTAACACTAACCCGCGCCCTCACACGTACGCTCCCCCTAAAGCGTTGTCGTACCCTCCCCTGGACCCTAAACCGTCCCCGTCCCCTAACTCTAACCCTAGCCCGAACCCTAACCCTAACCCTTCCCCGAAGCCTGACCCTCACCCATCCCCTAATCCTAACACGTACGCTAACACTAACCCGTGCCCTCACACTTACGCTCCCCCTAAAGCGTTGTCGTACCCTCCCCTGGACCCTAAACCGTCCCCGTCCCCTAACCCTAACCCTAGCCCGAACCCTAACCCTAACCCTTCCCCGAAGCCTGACCCTCACCCGTCCCATAATCCTAACCCGTACGCTAACACTAACCCGCGCCCTCACACGTACGCTCCCCCAAAGCGTTGTCGTACCCTCCCCTGGACCCTAAACCGTCCCCGTCCCCTAACCCTTACCCTAGCCCGAACCCTAACCCTAACCCTTCCACGAAGCCTGACCCTCACCCGTCCCCTAATCCTAAACCGTACGCTAACACTAACCCGCGCCCTCACACGTACGCTCCCCCTATAGCGTTGTCGTACCCTCCCCTGGACCCTAAACCGTCCCCGTCCCCTAACCCTAACCCTAGTCCGAACCCTAACCCTAAACCTTCCCCGAAGCCTGACCCTCACCCATCCCCTAATCCTAACCCGTACGCTAACACTAACCCGCGCCCTCACACGTACGCTCCCCCTAAAGCGTTGTCGTACCCTCCCCTGGACCCTAAACCGTCCCCATCCCCTAACCCTAACCCTAGCCCGAACCCTAACCCTAACCCTTCCCCGAAGCCTGACACTCACCCGTCCCCTAATCCGAACCCGTACGCTAACACTAACCCGCGCTCTCACACGTACGCTCCCCCTAAAGCGTTGTCGTACCCTCCCCTGGACCCTAAACCGTCCCCGTCCCCTAACCCTAACCCTAGCCCGAACCCTAACCCTAACCCTTCCCCGAAGCCTGACCCTCACCCGTCCTCTAATCCTAACCCGTACGCTAACACTAACCCGCGCCCTCACACATACGCTCCCCCTAAAGCGTTGTCGTACTCTCCCCTGGACCCTAAACCGTCCCCGTCCCCTAACCCTAACCCTAGTCCGAACCCTAACCCTAACCCTTCCCCGAAGCCTGACCCTCACCGATTCCCTAATCCTAACCCGTACGCTAACACTAACCCGCGCCCTCACACGTACGCTCCCCCTAAAGCGTTGTCGTACCCTCCCCTGGAGCCTAAACCGTCCCCGTCCCCTAACCCTAACCCTAGCCCGAACCCTAACCCTAACCCTTCCCCGAAGCCTGACCCTCACCCGTCCCATAAACCTAACCCGTACGCTAACACTAACCCGCGCCCTCACACGTACGCTCCCCCTAAAGCGTTGTCGTACCCTCCCCTGGAGCCTAAACCGTCCCCGTCCCCTAACCCTAACCCTAGCCCGAACCCTAACCCTAACCCTTCCCCGAAGCCTGACCCTCACCAGTCCTCTAATCCTAACCCGTACGCTAACACTAACCCGCGCCCACACACGTACGCTCCCCCTAAAGCGTTGTCGTACCCTCCCCTGGACCCTAAACCGTCCCCGTCCCCTTACCCTAAACCTAGACCGAACCCTAACCCTAACCCTTCCCCGAAGCCTGACCCTCACCCGTCCCCTAATCCGAACCCGTACGCTAACACTAACCCGCGCTCTCACACGTACGCTCCCCCTAAAGCGTTGTCGTACCCTCCCCTGGACCCTAAACCGTCCCCGTCCCCTAACTCTAACCCTAGCCCGAACCCTAACCCTAACCCTTCCCCGAAGCCTGACCCTCACCAGTCCTCTAATCCTAACCCGTACGCTAACACTAACCCGCGCCCACACACGTACGCTCCCCCTAAAGCGTTGTCGTACCCTCCCCTGGACCCTAAACCCTCCCCGTCCCCTAACCCTAACCCTAGCCCGAACCCTACCCCTAACCCTTCCCCGAAGCCTGACCCTCACCCGTCCCTTAATCCTAACCCGTACGCTAACACTAACCCGCGCCCTCACACGTACGGTCCCCCTAAAGCGTTGTCGTACCCTCCCCTGGACCCTAAACCGTCTCCGTCCCCTAACCCTAACCCTAGCCCGAACGCTAACCCTAACACTTCCCCGAAGCTTGACCCTCACCCGTCCTCTAAACCTAACCTGTACGCTAACACTAACCTGCGCCCTCACACGTACGCTCCCCGTAAAGCGTTGTCGTACCCTCCCCTCGACCCTAAACCGTCCCCGACCCCTAACCCTAACCGTAGCCCGAACCCTAACCCTAACCCTTCCCCGAAGCCTGACCCTCACCCGTCCCCTAATCCTAACCCGTACTCTAACACTAACCCGCGCCCTCACACGTACGCTCCGCCTAAAGCGTTGTCGTACCCTCCCCTGGACCCTAAACCGTCCCCGTCCCCTAACCCTAACCCTAGCCCGAACCCTAACCCTAACCCTTCCCCGAAGCCTGACCCTCACCCGTCCCATAATCCTAACCCGTACGCTAACACTAACCCGCGCCCTCACACGTACGCTCCCCCTAAAGCGTTGTCGTACCCTCCCCTGGACCCTAAACCGTCCCCGTCCCCTAACCCTAACCCTAGCCCGAACCGTAACCCTAACCCTTCCCCGAAGCCTGACCCTCAACCGTCCCCTAACCCTAACCCGTACGCTAACACTAACCCGCGCCCTCACACGTACGCTCCCCCTAAAGCATTGTCGTACCCTCCCCTGGACCCTAAACCATTCCCGTCCCCTAACCCTAACCCTAGCCCGAACCCTAAACCTAACACTTCCCCGAAGCCTGACCCTCACCCGTCCCCTAATCCTAACCCGTACGCTAACACTAACCCGCGCCCTCACACGTACGCTCCCCCTAAAGCGTTGTTGTACCCTCCCCTGGACCCTAAACCGTCCCCGTCCCCTTACCCTAAACCTAGACCGAACCCTAACCCTAACCCTTCCCCGAAGCCTGACCCTCATCCGTCCCCTAATCCTAAACCGTACGCTAACACTAACCCGCGCCCTCACACGTACGCTCCCCCTAAAGCGTTGTCGTACCCTGCCCTGGACCCTAAACCGTCCCCGTCACCTAAACCTAACCCTAGCCCGAACCCTAACCCTAATCCTTCCCCGAAGCCTGACCCTCACCCGTCCCCTAATCCTAACCCGTACGCTAACACTAACCCGCGCCCTCACATGTACGCTCCCCCTAAAGCGTTGTCGTACGCTCCCCTGGACCCTAAACCGTCCCCGTCCCCTAACCCTAACCCTAGCCCGAACCCTAAGCCTAACCCTTCCCCGAAGCCTGACCCTCACCCGTCCCATAATCCTAACCCGTATGCTAACACTAACCAGCGCCCTCACACGTACGCTCCCCCTAAAGCGTTGTCATACCCTCCCCTGGACCCTAAACCGTCCCCGTCACCTAAACCTAACCCTAGCCCGAACCCTAAACCTAAACCTTCCCCGAAGCCTGACCCTCACACGTCCCCTAATCCTAACCCGTACGCTAACACTAACCCGCGCCCTCACACGTACGCTCACCCTAAAGCGTTGTCGTACCCTCCCCTGGACCCTAAACCGTCCCCGTCCCCTAACCCTAACCCTAGCCCGAACCCTAACCCTAACCCTTCCCCGAAGCCTGACCCTCACCCGTCCCCTAATCCTAACACGTACGCTAACACTAACCCGCGTCCTCACGCGTACGCTCCCCATTAAGCGTTGTCGTACCCTCCCCTGGACCCTAAACCTTCCCCATCCCCTAACCCTAACCCTAGCCCGAACCCTAACCCTAACCCTTCCCCGAAGCCTGACCCTCACCCGTCCCCTAATCCTAACCCGTACGCTAACACTAACCCGCGCCCTCACACGTACGCTCCCCCTAAAGCGTTGTCGTACCCTCCCCTGGACCCTAAACCGTCCCCGTCCCCTAACCCTAACCCTAGCCCGAACCCTAACCCTAACACTTCCCCGAAGCCTGACCCTCACCCGTCCCCTAATCCTAACTCATACGCTAACACTAACCCGCGCCCTCACACGTACGCTCCCCCTAAAGCGTTGTCGTACCCTACCCTGGACCCTAAACCGTCCCCGTCCCCTAACCCTAACCCTAGCCCGAACCCTATCCCTAACACTTCCCCGAAGCCTGACCCTCACCCGTCCCCTAATCCTAACCCGTACGTTAACACTAACCCACGCCCTCACACGTACGCTCCCCCTAAAGCGTTGTCGTACCCTCCTTTGGACCCTAAACCGTCCCCGTCCCCTAACCCTAAACCTAGCCCGAACCCTAACCCTAACACTTCCACGAAGCTTGACCCTCACCCGTCCCCTAATCCTAACCCGTACGCTAACACTAACCCGCGCCCTCACACGTACGCTCCCACTAAAGCGTTGTCGTACCCTCCCCTGGACCCTAAACCGTCCCCGTCCCCTAACCCTACCCCTAGTCCGAACCCTAACCCTAACCCTTCCCCGAAGCCTGACCCTCACCCATCCCCTAATCCTAACCCGTACGCTAACACTAACCCGCGCCCTCACACGAATGCTCCCCCTAAAGCGTTGTCGTACCCTCCCCTGGAACCTAAACCGTCCCCGTCCCCTAAACCTAACCCTAGCCCGAACCCTAAGCCTAACCCTTCCCCGAAGCCTGACCCTCACCCGTCCCATAATCCTAACCCGTACGCTAACACTAACCAGCGCCCTCACACGTACGCTCCCCCTAAAGCGTTGTCATACCCTCCCCTGGACCCTAAACCGTCCCCGTCACCTAAACCTAACCCTAGCCCGAACCCTAAACCTAAACCTTCCCCGAAGCCTGACCCTCACACGTCCCCTAATCCTAACCCGTACACTAACACTAACCCGCGCCCTCACACGTACGCTCACCCTAAAGCGTTGTCATACCCTCCCCTGGACCCTAAACCGTCCCCGTCCCCTAACCCTAACCCTAGCCCGAACCCTAACCCTAACCCTTCCCCGAAGCCTGACCCTCACCCGTCCCCTAATCCTAACCCGTACGCTAACACTAACCCGCGTCCTCACGCGTACGCTCCCCCTAAAGCGTTGTCGTACCCTCCCCTGGACCCTAAACCGTCCCCGTCCCCTAACCCTAACCCTAGCCCGAACCCTAACCCTAACACTTCCCCGAAGCCTGACCCTCACCCGTCCCCTAATCCTAACTCATACGCTAACACTAACCCGCGCCCTCACACGTACGCTCCCCCTAAAGCGTTGTCGTACCCTACCCTGGACCCTAAACCGTCCCCGTCCCCTAACCCTAACCCTAGCCCGAACCCTATCCCTAACACTTCCCCGAAGCCTGACCCTCACCCGTCCCCTAATCCTAACCCGTACGTTAACACTAACCCACGCCCTCACACGTACGCTCCCCCTAAAGCGTTGTCGTACCCTCCTTTGGACCCTAAACCGTCCCCGTCCCCTAACCCTAAACCTAGCCCGAACCCTAACCCTAACACTTCCACGAAGCTTGACCCTCACCCGTCCCCTAATCCTAACCCGTACGCTAACACTAACCCGCGCCCTCACACGTACGCTCCCACTAAAGCGTTGTCGTACCCTCCCCTGGACCCTAAACCGTCCCCGTCCCCTAACCCTACCCCTAGTCCGAACCCTAACCCTAACCCTTCCCCGAAGCCTGACACTCACCCATCCCCTAATCCTAACCCGTACGCTAACACTAACCCGCGCCCTCACACGAATGCTCCCCCTAAAGCGTTGTCGTACCCTCCCCTGGAACCTAAACCGTCCCCGTCCCCTAAACCTAACCCTAGCCCGAACCCTAACCCTAACCCTTCCCCGAAGCCTGACCCTCACCCGTCCCCTAATCCGAACCCGTACGCTAACACTAACCCGCGCCCTCACACGTACGCTCCCCCTAAAGCGTTGTCGTACCCTCCCCTGGACCCTAAACCGTCCCCGTCCCCTAACCCTAACCCTAGCCCGAACCCTAAACCTAACTCTTCCCCGAAGCCTGACCCTCACACGTCCCCTAATCCTAACCCATATGCTAACACTAACCCGCGCCCTCACACGTACGCTCCCCCTAAAGCATTGTCGTACCCTCCCCTGGACCCTAAACCGTCCCCGTCCCCTAACCCTAACCCTAGCCCGAACCCTAACCATAACACTTCCCCGAAGCCTGACCCTCACCCGTCCCCTAACCCTAAACCGTATGCTAACACTAACCCGCGCCCTCACACGTACGCTCCCCCTAAAGCGTTGTCGTACCCTCCCCTGGACCCTAAACCGTCCCCGTCCCCTAACCCTAACCCTAGCCCGAACACTAACACTAACCCTTCCCCGAAGCCTGACCCTCACCCGTCCTCTAATCCTAACCCATACGCTAACACTAACCCGCGCTCTCACACGTACGCTCCCCCTAAAGCGTTGTCGTACCCTCCCCTGGACCCTAAACCGTCCCCGTCCCCTAACCCTAACCCTAGCCCGAACCCTACCCCTAACCCTTCCCCGAAGCCTGACCCTCACCCGTCCCTTAATCCTAACCCGTACGCTAACACTAACCCGCGCCCTCACACGAACGCTCCCCCTAAAGCGTTGTCGTACCCTCCCCTGGACCCTAAACCGTCCCCGTCCCCTAACCCTAAACCTAGCCCGAACGCTAACCCTAACACTTCCCCGAAGCTTGACCCTCACCCGTCCTCTAAACCTAACCTGTACGCTAACACTAACCTGCGCCCTCACACGTACGCTCCCCGTAAAGAGTTGTCGTACCCTCCCCTGGACCCTAAACCGTCCCCGACCCCTAACCCTAACCGTAGCCCGAACCCTAACCCTAACCCTTCCCCGAAGCCTGACCCTCACCCGTCCCCTAATCCTAACCCGTACGCTAACACTAACCTGCGCCCTCACACGTACGCTCCCCCTAAAGCGTTGTCGTACCCTCCCCTGGACCCTAAACCGTCCCCGACCCCTAACCCTAACCGTAGCCCGAACCCTAACCCTAACACTTCCCCGAAGCCTGACCCTCACCCGTCCCCTAATCCTAACCCGTACGCTAACACTAACCTGCGCCCTCACACGTACGCTCCCCCTAAAGCGTTGTCGTACCCTCCCCTGGACCCTAAACCGTCCCCGTCACCTAAACCTAACCCTAGCCCGAACCCTAACCCTAACCCTTCCCCGAAGCCTGACCCTCACCCGTCCCCTAGTCCTAACCCGTACGCTAACACTAACCCGCGCCCTCACACGTACGCTCCCCCTAAAGCGTTGTCGTACCCTCCCCTGGAGCCTAAACCGTCCCCGTCCCCTAACCCTAACCCTAGCCCGAACCTTAACCCTAACCCTTCCCCGAAGCCTGACCCTCACCCGTCCCATAAACCTAACCCGTACGCTAACACTAACCCGCGCCCTCACACGTACGCTACCCCTAAAGCGTTGTCGTACCCTCCCCTGGAGCCTAAACCGTCCCCGTCCCCTAACCCTAAACCTAGCCCGAACCCTAACCCTAACCCTTCCCCGAAGCCTGACCCTCACCAGTCCTCTAATCCTAACCCGTACGCTAACACTAACCCGCGCCCACACACGTACGCTCCCCCTAAAGCGTTGTCGTACCCTCCCCTGGACCCTAAACCGTCCCCGTCCCCTTACCCTAAACCTAGACCGAACCCTAACCCTAACCCTTCCTCGAAGCCTGACCCTCACCCGTCCCCTAATCCGAACCCGTACGCTAACACTAACCCGCGCTCTCACACGTACGCTCCCCCTAAAGCGTTGTCGTACCCTCCCCTGGACCCTAAACCGTCCCCGTCCCCTAACTCTAACCCTAGCCCGAACCCTAACCCTAACCCTTCCCCGAAGCCTGACCCTCACCAGTCCTCTAATCCTAACCCGTACGCTAACACTAACCCGCGCCCACACACGTACGCTCCCCCTAAAGCGTTGTCGTACCCTCCCCTGGACCCTAAACCCTCCCCGTCCCCTAACCCTAACCCTAGCCCGAACCCTACCCCTAACCCTTCCCCGAAGCCTGACCCTCACCCGTCCCTTAATCCTAACCCGTACGCTAACACTAACCCGCGCCCTCACACGTACGGTCCCCCTAAAGCGTTGTCGTACCCTCCCCTGGACCCTAAACCGTCTCCGTCCCCTAACCCTAACCCTAGCCCGAACGCTAACCCTAACACTTCCCCGAAGCTTGACCCTCACCCGTCCTCTAAACCTAACCTGTACGCTAACACTAACCTGCGCCCTCACACGTACGCTCCCCGTAAAGCGTTGTCGTACCCTCCCCTCGACCCTAAACCGTCCCCGACCCCTAACCCTAACCGTAGCCCGAACCCTAACCCTAACCCTTCCCCGAAGCCTGACCCTCACCCGTCCCCTAATCCTAACCCGTACTCTAACACTAACCCGCGCCCTCACACGTACGCTCCGCCTAAAGCGTTGTCGTACCCTCCCCTGGACCCTAAACCGTCCCCGTCCCCTAACCCTAACCCTAGCCCGAACCCTAACCCTAACCCTTCCCCGAAGCCTGACCCTCACCCGTCCCATAATCCTAACCCGTACGCTAACACTAACCCGCGCCCTCACACGTACGCTCCCCCTAAAGCGTTGTCGTACCCTCCCCTGGATCCTAAACCGTCCCCGTCCCCTAACCCTAACCCTAGCCCGAACCGTAACCCTAACCCTTCCCCGAAGCCTGACCCTCAACCGTCCCCTAACCCTAACCCGTACGCTAACACTAACCCGCGCCCTCACACGTACGCTACCCCTAAAGCATTGTCGTACCCTCCCCTGGACCCTAAACCATTCCCGTCCCCTAACCCTAACCCTAGCCCGAACCCTAAACCTAACACTTCCCCGAAGCCTGACCCTCACCCGTCCCCTAATCCTAACCCGTACGCTAACACTAACCCGCGCCCTCACACGTACGCTCCCCCTAAAGCGTTGTCGTACCCTCCCCTGGACCCTAAACCGTCCCCGTCCCCTTACCCTAAACCTAGACCGAACCCTAACCCTAACCCTTCCCCGAAGCCTGACCCTCATCCGTCCCCTAATCCTAAACCGTACGCTAACACTAACCCGCGCCCTCACACGTACGCTCCCCCTAAAGCGTTGTCGTACCCTGCCCTGGACCCTAAACCGTCCCCGTCACCTAAACCTAACCCTAGCCCGAACCCTAACCCTAATCCTTCCCCGAAGCCTGACCCTCACCCGTCCCCTAATCCTAACCCGTACGCTAACACTAACCCGCGCCCTCACATGTACGCTCCCCCTAAAGCGTTGTCGTACGCTCCCCTGGACCCTAAACCGTCCCCGTCCCCTAACCCTAACCCTAGCCCGAACCCTAAGCCTAACCCTTCCCCGAAGCCTGACCCTCACCCGTCCCATAATCCTAACCCGTACGCTAACACTAACCAGCGCCCTCACACGTACGCTCCCCCTAAAGCGTTGTCATACCCTCCCCTGGACCCTAAACCGTCCCCGTCACCTAAACCTAACCCTAGCCCGAACCCTAAACCTAAACCTTCCCCGAAGCCTGACCCTCACACGTCCCCTAATCCTAACCCGTACGCTAACACTAACCCGCGCCCTCACACGTACGCTCACCCTAAAGCGTTGTCGTACCCTCCCCTGGACCCTAAACCGTCCCCGTCCCCTAACCCTAACCCTAGCCCGAACCCTAACCCTAACCCTTCCCCGAAGCCTGACCCTCACCCGTCCCCTAATCCTAACCCGTACGCTAACACTAACCCGCGTCCTCACGCGTACGCTCCCCCTTAAGCGTTGTCGTACCCTCCCCTGGACCCTAAACCTTCCCCATCCCCTAACCCTAACCCTAGCCCGAACCCTAACCCTAACCCTTCCCCGAAGCCTGACCCTCACCCGTCCCCTAATCCTAACCCGTACGCTAACACTAACCCGCGCCCTCACACGTACGCTCCCCCTAAAGCGTTGTCGTACCCTCCCCTGGACCCTAAACCGTCCCCGTCCCCTAACCCTAACCCTAGCCCGAACCCTAACACTAACACTTCCCCGAAGCCTGACCCTCACCCGTCCCCTAATCCTAACTCATACGCTAACACTAACCCGCGCCCTCACACGTACGCTCCCCCTAAAGCGTTGTCGTACCCTACCCTGGACCCTAAACCGTCCCCGTCCCCTAACCCTAACCCTAGCCCGAACCCTATCCCTAACACTTCCCCGAAGCCTGACCCTCACCCGTCCCCTAATCCTAACCCGTACGTTAACACTAACCCACGCCCTCACACGTACGCTCCCCCTAAAGCGTTGTCGTACCCTCCTTTGGACCCTAAACCGTCCCCGTCCCCTAACCCTAAACCTAGCCCGAACCCTAACCCTAACACTTCCACGAAGCTTGACCCTCACCCGTCCCCTAATCCTAACCCGTACGCTAACACTAACCCGCGCCCTCACACGTACGCTCCCACTAAAGCGTTGTCGTACCCTCCCCTGGACCCTAAACCGTCCCCGTCCCCTAACCCTACCCCTAGTCCGAACCCTAACCCTAACCCTTCCCCGAAGCCTGACCCTCACCCATCCCCTAATCCTAACCCGTACGCTAACACTAACCCGCGCCCTCACACGAATGCTCCCCCTAAAGCGTTGTCGTACCCTCCCCTGGAACCTAAACCGTCCCCGTCCCCTAAACCTAACCCTAGCCCGAACCCTAACCCTAACCCTTCCCCGAAGCCTGACCCTCACCCGTCCCCTAATCCGAACCCGTACGCTAACACTAACCCGCGCCCTCACACGTACGCTCCCCCTAAAGCGTTGTCGTACCCTCCCCTGGACCCTAAAACGTCCCCGTCCCCTAACCCTAACCCTAGCCCGAACCCTAAACCTAACTCTTCCCCGAAGCCTGACCCTCACACGTCCCCTAATCCTAACCCATACGCTAACACTAACCCGCGCCCTCACACGTACGCTCCCCCTAAAGCATTGTCGTACCCTCCCCTGGACCCTAAACCGTCCCCGTCCCCTAACCCTAACCCTAGCCCGAACCCTAACCATAACACTTCCCCGAAGCCTGACCCTCACCCGTCCCCTAACCCTAAACCGTATGCTAACACTAACCCGCGCCCTCACACGTACGCTCCCCCTAAAGCGTTGTCGTACCCTCCCCTGGACCCTAAACCGTCCCCGTCCCCTAACCCTAACCCTAGCCCGAACACTAACACTAACCCTTCCCCGAAGCCTGACCCTCACCCGTCCTCTAATCCTAACCCATACGCTAACACTAACCCGCGCTCTCACACGTACGCTCCCCCTAAAGCGTTGTCGTACCCTCCCCTGGACCCTAAACCGTCCCCGTCCCCTAACCCTAACCCTAGCCCGAACCCTACCCCTAACCCTTCCCCGAAGCCTGACCCTCACCCGTCCCTTAATCCTAACCCGTACGCTAACACTAACCCGCGCCCTCACACGAACGCTCCCCCTAAAGCGTTGTCGTACCCTCCCCTGGACCCTAAACCGTCCCCGTCCCCTAACCCTAAACCTAGCCCGAACGCTAACCCTAACACTTCCCCGAAGCTTGACCCTCACCCGTCCTCTAAACCTAACCTGTACACTAACACTAACCTGCGCCCTCACACGTACGCTCCCCGTAAAGCGTTGTCGTACCCTCCCCTGGACCCTAAACCGTCCCCGACCCCTAACCCTAACCGTAGCCCGAACCCTAACCCTAACCCTTCCCCGAAGCCTGACCCTCACCCGTCCCCTAATCCTAACCCGTACGCTAACACTAACCTGCGCCCTCACACGTACGCTCCCCCTAAAGCGTTGTCGTACCCTCCCCTGGACCCTAAACCGTCCCCGACCCCTAACCCTAACCGTAGCCCGAACCCTAACCCTAACCCTTCCCCGAAGCCTGACCCTCACCCGTCCCCTAATCCTAACACGTACGCTAACACTAACCTGCGCCCTCACACGTACGCTCCCCCTAAAGCGTTGTCGTACCCTCCCCTGGACCCTAAACCGTCCCCGTCACCTAAACCTAACCCTAGCCCGAACCCTAACCCTAACCCTTCCCCGAAGCCTGACCCTCACCCGTCCCATAATCCTAACCCGTACGCTAACACTAACCCGCGCCCTCACACGTACGCTCCCCCTAAAGCGTTGTCGTACCCTCCCCTGGACCCTAAACCGTCCCCGTCCCCTAACCCTAACCCTAGCCCGAACCCTAACCCTAACCCTTCTCCGAAGCCTGACCCTCACCCGTCCCCTAATCCTAACCCGTACGCTAACACTAACCCGCGTCCTCACGCGTACGCTCCCCCTTAAGCGTTGTCGTACCCTCCCCTGGACCCTAAACCGTCCCCGTCCCCTAACCCTAACCCTAGCCCGAACCCTAACCCTAACCCTTCCCCGAAGCCTGACCCTCACCCGTCCCCTAATCCTAACCCGTACGCTAACACTAACCCGCGCCCTCACACGTACGCTCCCCCTAAAGCGTTGTCGTACCCTCCCCTGGACCCTAAACCGTCCCCGTCCCCTAACCCTAACCCTAGCCCGAACCCTAACCCTAACACTTCCCCGAAGCCTGACCCTCACCCGTCCCCTAATCCTAACTCATACGCTAACACTAACCCGCGCCCTCACACGTACGCTCCCCCTAAAGCGTTGTCGTACCCTCCCCTGGACCCTAAACCGTCCCCGTCCCCTAACCCTAACCCTAGCCCGAACCCTATCCCTAACACTTCCCCGAAGCCTGACCCTCACCCGTCCCCTAATCCTAACCCGTACGTTAACACTAACCCACGCCCTCACACGTACGCTCCCCCTAAAGCGTTGTCGTACCCTCCTTTGGACCCTAAACCGTCCCCGTCCCCTAACCCTAAACCTAGCCCGAACCCTAACCCTAACACTTCCACGAAGCCTGACCCTCACCCGTCCCCTAATCCTAACCCGTACGCTAACACTAACCCGCGCCCTCACACGTACGCTCCCACTAAAGCGTTGTCGTACCCTCCCCTGGACCCTAAACCGTCCCCGTCCCCTAACCCTACCCCTAGTCCGAACCCTAACCCTAACCCTTCCCCGAAGCCTGACCCTCACCCATCCCCTAATCCTAACCCGTACGCTAACACTAACCCGCGCCCTCACACGTATGCTCCCCCTAAAGCGTTGTCGTACCCTCCCCTGGACCCTAAACCGTCCCCGTCCCCTAAACCTAACTCTAGCCCGAACCCTAACCCTAACACTTCCCCGAAGCCTGACCCTCACCCGTCCCCTAATCCGAACCCGTACGCTAACACTAACCCGCGCCCTCACACGTACGCTCCCCCTAAAGCGTTGTCGTACCCTCCCCTGGACCCTAAACCGTCCCCGTCCCCTAACCCTAACCCTAGCCCGAACCCTAAACCTAACTCTTCCCCGAAGCCTGACCCTCACACGTCCCCTAATCCTAACCCGTACGCTAACACTAACCCGCGCCCTCACACGTACGCTCCCCCTAAAGCATTGTCGTACCCTCCCCTGGACCCTAAACCGTCCCCGTCCCCTAACCCTAACCCTAGCCCGAACCCTAACCATAACACTTCCCCGAAGCCTGACCCTCACCCGTCCCCTAACCCTAAACCGTATGCTAACACTAAGCCGCGCCCTCACACGTACGCTCCCCCTAAAGCGTTGTCGTACCCTCCCCTGGACCCTAAACCGTCCCCGTCCCCTAACCCTAACCCTAGCCCGAACACTAACACTAACCCTTCCCCGAAGCCTGACCCTCACCCGTCCTCTAATCCTAACCCGTACTCTAACACTAACCCGCGCTCTCACACGTACGCTCCCCCTAAAGCGTTGTCGTACCCTCCCCTGGACCCTAAACCGTCCCCGTCCCCTAACCCTAACCCTAGCCCGAACCCTACCCCTAACCCTTCCCCGAAGCCTGACCCTCACCCGTCCCTTAATCCTAACCCGTACGCTAACACTAACCCGCGCCCTCACACGTACGCTCCCCCTAAAGCGTTGTCGTACCCTCCCCTGGACCCTAAACCGTCCCCGTCCCCTAACCCTAACCCTAGCCCGAACCCTAACCCTAACCCTTCCCCGAAGCCTGACCCTCACCCTTCCCCTAATCCTAACCCGTACGCTAACACTAACCCGCGCCCTCACACGTACGCTCCCCATAAAGCGTTGTCGTACCCTCCCCTGGACCCTAAACCGTCCCAGTCCCCTAACCCTAACCCTAGCCCGAACCCTAACCCTAACCCTTCCCCGAAGCCTGACCCTCACCCGTTCCCTAATCCTAACCCGTACGCTAACACTAACCCGCGCCCTCACGCGTACGCTCCCCCTAAAGCGTTGTCGTACCCTCCCCTGGACCCTAAACCGTCCCCGTCCCCTAACCCTAACCCTAGCCCGAACCCTAACCCTAACCCTTCCCCGAAGCCTGACTCTCACCCGGCCCCTAATCCTAACCCGTACGCTAACACTAACCCGCACCCTCACAGGTACGCTCTCCCTAAAGCGTTGTCATACCCTCCCCTGGACCCTAAACCGTCCCCGTCCCCTAACCCTAACCCTAGCCCGAACCGTAACCCTAACCCTTCCCCGAAGCCTGACCCTCAACCGTCCCCTAACCCTAACCCGTACGCTAACACTAACCCGCGCCCTCACACGTACGCTACCCCTAAAGCATTGTCGTACCCTCCCCTGGACCCTAAACCATTCCCGTCCCCTAACCCTAACCCTAGCCCGATCCCTAACCCTAACCCTTCCCCGAAGCCTGACCCTCACCCGTCCCCTAATCCTAACCCGTACGCTAACACTAACCCGCGCCCTCACACGTACGCTCCCCCTAAAGCGTTGTCGTACCCTCCCCTGGACCCTAAACCGTCCCCGTCCCCTAACCCTAAACCTAGACCGAACCCTAAACCTAACCCTTCCCCGAAGCCTGACCCTCACCCGTCCCCTAATCCTAAACCATACGCTAACACTAACCCGTGCCCTCACATGTACGCTCCCCCTAAAGCGTTGTCGTACGCTCCCCTGGACCCTAAACCGTCCCCGTCCCCTAACCCTAACCCTAGCCCGAACCCTAACCCTAACCCTTCCCCGAAGCCTGACCCTCACCCGTCCCCTAATCCTAACCCGTACGCTAACACTAAACCGCGCCCTCACATGTACGCTCCCCCTAAAGCGTTGTCGTACCCTCCCCTGGACCCTAAACCTTCCCCGTCCCCTAACCCTAACCCTAGCCCGAACCCTAAGCCTAACCCTTCCCCGAAGCCTGACCCTCACCCGTCCCCTAATCCTAACCCGTACGCTAACACTAACCCGCGCCCTCACACGTACGCTCCCACTAAAGCGTTGTCGTACCCTCACCTGGACCCTAAACCGTCCCCGTCCCCTAAACCTAACCCTAGCCCGAACCCTAAACCTAAACCTTCCCCGAAGCCTGACCCTCACACGTCCCCTAATCCTAACCCGTACGCTAACACTAACCCGCGCCCTCACACGTACGCTCCCCCTAAAGCGTTGTTGTACCCTCCCGTGGACCCTAAACCGTCCCCGTCCCCTAACCCTAACCCTAGCCCGAACCCTAACCCTAACCCTTCCCCGAAGCCTGACCCTCACCAGTCCCCTAATCCTAACCCGTACGCTAACACTAACCCGCGTCCTCACGCGTACGCTCCCCCTTAAGCGTTGTCATACCCTCCCCTGGACCCTAAACCGTCCCCGTCCCCTAACACTAACCCTAGCCCGAACCCTAACCCTAACACTTCCCCGAAGCCTGACCCTCACCCGTCCCCTAATCCTAACCAGTACGCTAACACTAACCCGCGCCCTCACACGTACGCTCCCCCTAAAGCGTTGTCGTACCCTCCCCTGGACCCTAAACCGTCCCCGTCCCCTAACCCTAACCCTAGCCCGAACCCTAACCCTAACACTTCCCCGAAGCCTGACCCTCACCCGTCCCCTAATCCTAACCCATACGCTAACACTAACCTGCGCCCTCACACGTACGCTCCCCCTAAAGCGTTGTCGTACCCTCCCCTGGACCCTAAACCGTCCCCGTCCCCTAACCCTAACCCTAGCCCGAACCCTAAGCCTAACCCTTCCCCGAAGCCTGACCCTCACCCGTCCCCTAATCCTAACACGTACGCTAACACTAACCCGCGCCCTCACACGTACGCTCCCCCTAAAGCGTTGTCGTACCCTCCCCTGGACCCTAAACCGTCCCCGTCCCCTATCACTAACCCTAGGCCGAACCCTAGCCCTAACACTTCACCGAAGCCTGACCCTCATCCGTCCCCTAATCCTAACCCATACGCTAACACTAAACCGCGCCCTCACACGTACGCTCCCCTTAAAGCGATGTCGTACCCTTCCCTGGACCCTAAACCGTCCCCGTCCCCTAACCCTAACCCTAGCTCGAACGCTAACCCTAACCCTTCCCCGAAGCTTGACCCTCACCCGTCCTCTAAACCTAAACTGTACGCTAACACTAACCTGCGCCCTCACATGTACGCTCCCCCTAAAGCGTTGTCGTACCCTCCCCTGGACCCTAAACCGTCCCCGTCCCCTAACCCTAACCCTAGCCCGAACCCTAACCCTAACACTTCCCCGAAGCCTGACCCTCACCCGTCCCCTAACCCTAAACCGTACGCTAACACTAACCCGCGCCCTCACATGTACGCTCCCCCTAAAGCGTTGTCGTACCCTCCCCTGGACCCTAAACCGTCCCCGTCCCCTAACCCTAACCCTACCCCAAACCCTAAACCTAACCCTTCCCCGAAGCCTGACACTCACCCGTCCGCTAATACTAACCCGTACGCTAACACTAACCCACGCCCTCACACGTACGCTCCCCCTAAAGCGTTGTCGTACCCTCCCCTGGACCCTAAACCGTCCCCGTCCCCTAACCCTAACCCTAGCCCGAACCCTAACCCTAACCCTTCCCCGAAGCCTGACCCTCACCCGTCCCCTAATCCTAACCCGTACGCTAACACTAACCCGCGCCCTCACATGTACGCTCCCCCTAAAGCGTTGTCGTACCCTCCCCTGGACCCTAAACCATCCCCGTCCCCTAACCCTAACCCTAGCCCGAACCCTAAGCCTAAACCTTCCCCGAAGCCTGACCCTCACCCGTCCCCTAATCCTAACCCGTACGCTAACACTAACCCGCGCCCTCACATGTACGCTCCCCCTAAAGCGTTGTCGTACCCTCCCCTGGACCCTAAACCGTCCCCGTCCCCTAACCCTAACCCTAGACCGAACCCTAAACCTAAACCTTCCCCGAAGCCTGACACACACACGTCCCCTAATCCTAACCCGTACGCTAACACTAACCCGCGCCCTCACACGTACGCTCCCCCTAAAGCGTTGTCGTACCCTCCCCTGGACCCTAAACCGTCCCCGTCCCCTAACCCTAACCCTAGCGCGAACCCTAAACCTAACCCTTCCCCGAAGCCTGACCCTCACCCGTCCTCTAATCCTAACCCGTACGCTTACACTAACCCGCGCCCTCACACGTACGCTCCCCCTAAAGCGTTGTCGTACCCTCCCCTGGACCCTAAACCGTCCCCGTCCCCTAACCCTAACCCTAGCCCGAACCCTAACCCTAATCCTTCCCCGAAGCCTGACCCTCACCCGTCCCTTAATCCTAACCCGTACGCTAACACTAACCCGCGCCCTCACACGTACGCTCCCCCTAAAGCGTTGTCGTACCCTCCCCTGGACCCTAAACCGTCCCCGTCCCCTAACCCTAACCCTAGCCCGAACCCTAAGCCTAACCGTTCCCCGAAGCCTGACCCTCACCCGTCCCCTAATCCTAACCCGTACGCTAACGCTAACCCGCGCCCTCACACGTACGCTCCCCCTAAAGCCTTGTCGTACCCTCCCCTGGACCCTAAACCGTCCCCGTCCCCTAACCCTAACCCTAGCCCGAACCCTAACCCTAACCCTTCCCCGAAGCCTGACCCTCACCCGTCCCCTAATCCTAACCCGTACGCTAACACTAACCCGCGCCCTCACACGTACGCTCCGCCTAAAGCGTTGTCGTACCCTCCCCTGGAACCTAAACCGTCTCCGTCCCCTAACCCTAACCCTAGCCCGAACCCTAAGCCTAACCCTTCCACGAAGCCTGACCCTCACCCGTCCCCTAATCCTAACACGTACGCTAACACTAACCCACGCCCTCACACGTACGCTCCCCCTAAAGCGTTGTCGTACCCTCCCCTGGACCCTAAACCGTCCCCGTCCCCTATCCCTAACCCTAGGCCGAACCCTAGCCCTAACCCTTCACCGAAGCCTGACCCCCATCCGTCCCCTAATCCTAACCCATACGCTAACACTAAACCGCGTCCTCACACGTACGCTCCCCCTAAAGCGATGTCGTACCCTTCCCTGGACCCTAAACCGTCCCCGTCCCCTAACCCTAACCCTAGCCCGAACGCTAACCCTAAACCTTCCCCGAAGCTTGACCCTCACCCGTCCTCTAAACCTAACCTGTACGCTAACACTAACCTGCGCCCTCACACGTACGCTCACCCTAAAGCGTTGTCGTACCCTCCCCTGGACCCTAAACCGTCCCTGAACCCTAACCCTAACCCTAGCCCAAACCCTAACCCTAACCCTTCCCCGAAGCCTGAACCTCACCCGTCCCCTAATCCTAACCCGTACGCTAACACTAACCCGCGCCCTCACACGTACGCTCCCCCTAAAGCGTTGTCGTACACTCCCCTGGACCCTAAACCGTCCCCGTCCCCTAACCCTAACCCTAGCCCGAACCCTAACCCTAACACTTCCCCGAAGCCTGACCCTCACCCGTCCCATAATCCTAACCCGTACGCTAACACTAACCCGTGCCCTCAAACGTACGCTCCCCCTAGGGCGTTGTCGTACTCTGCCTGGACCCTAAACCGTCCCCGTCCTATAACCCTAACCCTAGCCCGAACCGTAACCCTAACCCTTCCCCGAAGCCTGACCCTCAACCGTCCCCTAACCCTAACCCGTACGCTAACACTAACCCGCGCGCTCACACGTACGCTACCCCTAAAGCATTGTCGTACCCTCCCCTGGACCCTAAACCATCCCCGTCCCCTAAACCTAACCCTAGACCGAACCCTAACCCTAACCCTTCCCCGAAGCCTGACCCTCACCCGTCCCCTAATCCTAACCCGTACGCTAACACTAACCCGCGCCCTCACACGTACGCTCCCCCTAAAGCGTTGTCGTACCCTCCCCTGGACCCTAAACCGTCCGCGTCCCCTAACCCTAAACCTAGCCCGAACCCTAACCCTAACCCTTCCCCGAAGCCTGACCCTCACCCGTCCCCTAATCCTAACCCGTACGCTAACACTAACCTGCGCCCACACATGTACGCTCCCCCCAAAGCGTTGTGGTACCCTCCCCTGGACCCTAAACCATCCCCGTCCCCTAACCCTAACCCTAGCCCGAACCCTAAGCCTAACCCTTCCCCGAAGCCTGACCCTCACCCGTCCCCTAATCCTAACCCGTACGCTAACACTGACCCGCGCTCTCACACGTACGCTCCCCCTAAAGCGTTATCGTACCCTCCCCTGGACCCTAAACCGTCCCCGTCCCCTAACCCTAACCGTAGCCCGAACCCTAAACCTAAACCTTCCCCGAAGCCTGACACACACACGTCTCCTAATCCTAACCCGTACGCTAACACTAACCCGCACCCTCACACGTACGCTCCCCCTAAAGCGTTGTCGTACCCTCCCCTGGACCCTAAACCGTCCCCGTCCCCTAACCCTAACCCTAGCCCGAACCCTAACCCTAACCCTTCCCCGAAGCCTGACCCTCACCCGTCCTCTAATCCTAACCCGTACGCTTACACTAACCCACGCCCTCACACGTACGCTCCCCCTAAAGCATTGTCGTACCCTCCCCTGAACCCTAAACCGTCCCCGTCCCCTAACCCTAACCCTAGCCCGAACCCTAACCCTCACCCTTCTCCGAAGCCTGACCCTCACCCGTCCCATAAACCTAACCCGTACGCTATCACTAACCCGCGGCCTCACACGTACGCTCCCCCTAAAGTGTTGTCGTACCCTCCGCTGGACCCTGAACCGTCCCCGTCCCCTAACCCTAGCCCGAACCCTAACCCTAACACTTCCCCGAAGCCTGACCCTCACCCGTCCCCTAATCCTAACCCGTACGCTAACACTAAACCGCGCCCTCACACGTATGCTCCCCCTAAAGCGATGTCGTACCCTTCCCTGGACCCTAAACCGTCCCCGTCCCCTAACCCTAACCCTAGCCCGAACGCTAACCCTAACCCTTCCCCGAAGCTTGACCCTCACCCGTCCTCTAAACCTAACCTGTACGCTAACACTAACCTGCGCCCTCACACGTACGCTCCCCCTAAAGCGTTGTCGTACCCTCCCCTGGACCCTAAACCGTCCCTGACCCCTAACCCTAACCCTAGCCCGAACCCTAACCCTAACCCTTCCCCGAAGCCTGACCCTCACCCGTTCCCTTATCCTAAACCGTACGCTAACACTAACCCGCGCCCTCACACGTACGCTCCCCCTAAAGCGTTGTCGTACCCTCCCCTGGACCCTAAACCGTCCCCGTCCCCTAACCCTAACCCTAGCCCGAACCCTAACCCTAACACTTCCCCGAAGCCTGACCCTCACCCGTCCCCTAACCCTAAACCGTACGCTAACACTAACCCGCGCCCTCACACGTACGCTCCCCATAAAGCGTTGTCGTACCCTCCCCTGGACCCTAAACCGTCCCCGTCCCCTAACCCTAACCCTACCCCAAACCCTAAACCTAACCCTTCCCCGAAACCTGACACTCACCCGTCCGTTAATACTAACCCGTACGCTAACACTAACCCACGCCCTCACACGTACGCTCCCCCTAAAGCGTTGTCGTACCCTCCCCTGGACCCTAAACCGTCCCCGTCCCCTAACCCTAACCCTAGCCCGAACCCTAACCCTAACCCTTCCCCGAAGCCTGATCCTCACCCGTCCCCTAATCCTAACCCGTACGCTAACACTAACCCGCGCCCTCACATGTACGCTCCCCCTAAAGCGTTGTCGTACCCTCCCCTGGACCCTAAACCATCCCCGTCCCCTAACCCTAACCCTAGCCCGAACCCTAAGCCTAAACCTTCCCCGAAGCCTGACCCTCACCCGTCCCCTAATCCTAACCCGTACGCTAACACTAACCCGCGCCCTCACATGTACGCTCCCCCTAAAGCGTTGTCGTACCCTCCCCTGGACCCTAAACCGTCCCCGTCCCCTAACCCTAACCCTAGCCCGAACCCTAAACCTAAACCTTCCCCGAAGCCTGACACACACACGTCCCCTAATCCTAACCCGTACGCTAACACTAACCCGCGCCCTCACACGTACGCTCCCCCTAAAGCGTTGTCGTACCCTACCCTGGACCCTAAACCGTCCCCGTCTCCTAACCCTAACCCTAGCGCGAACCCTAACCCTAACCCTTCCCCGAAGCCTGACCCTCACCCGTCCTCTAATCCTAACCCGTACGCTTACACTAACCCGCGCCCTCACACGTACGCTCCCCCTAAAGCGTTGTCGTACCCTCCCCTGGACCCTAAACCATCCCCGTCCCCTAACCCTAACCCTAGCCCGAACCCTAACCCTAATCCTTCCCCGAAGCCTGACCCTCACCCGTCCCTTAATCCTAACCCGTACGCTAACACTAACCCGCGCCCTCACACGTACGCTCCCCCTAAAGCGTTGTCGTACCCTCCCCTGGACCCTAAACCGTCCCCGTCCCCTAACCCTAACCCTAGCCCGAACCCTAACCCTAACCCTTCCCCGAAGCCTGACCCTCACCCGTCCCCTAATCCTAACCCGTACGCTAACGCTAACCCGCGCCCTCACACGTACGCTCCCCCTAAAGCCTTGTCGTACCCTCCCCTGGACCCTAAACCGTCTCCGTCCCCTAACCCTAACCCTAGCCGGAACCCTAACCCTAACCCTTCCCCGAAGCCTGAACCTCACCCGTCCCCTAATCCTAACCCGTACGCTAACACTAACCCGCGCCCTCACGCGTACGCTCCCCCTTAAGCGTTGTCGTACCCTCCCCTGGACCCTAAACCGTCCCCGTCCCCTAACCCTAACCCTAGCCCGAACCCTAACCCTAACCATTCCCCGAAGCCTGACCCTCACCCGTGCCCTAATCCTAACCCGTACGCTAACACTAACCCGCGCCCTCACGCGTACGCTCCCCCTAAAGCGTTGTCGTACGCTCCCCTGGACCCTAAACCGACCCCGTCCCCTAACATTAACCCTAGCCCGAACCCTAACCCTAACCCTTCCCCGAAGCCTGACCCTCACCCGTCCCCTAATCCTAACCCGTACGCTAACACTAACCCGCGCCCTCACACGTACGCTCCCCCTAAAGCGTTGTCGTACCCTCCCCTGGACCCTAAACCGTCCCCGTCCCCTAACCCTAACCCTAGCCCGAACCCTAACCCTAACCCTTCTCCGAAGCCTGACCCTCACCCGTCCCATAAACCTAACCCGTACGCTATCACTAACCCGCGCCCTCACACGTACGCTCCCTCTAAAGCGTTGTCGTACCCTCCCCTGGACCCTAAACCGTCCCCGTCCCCTAACCCTAACCCTACCCCGAACCCTAACCCTAACACTTCCCCGAAGCCTGACCCTCACCCGTCCCCTAATCCTAACCTGTACGCTAACACTAACCAACGCCCTCACACATACGCTCCCCCTAAAGCGTTGTCGTACCCTCCCCTGGACCCTAAACCGTCCCCGTCCCCTAACCCTAACCCTAGCCCGAACGCTAACCCTAACCCTTCCCCGAAGCCTGACCCTCACCCGTCCTCTAATCCTAACCCGTACGCTAACACTAACCCGCGCCCTCACACGTACGCTCCCCCTAAAGCGTTGTCGTACCCTCCCCTGGACCCTAAACCGTCCCCGTCCCCTAACCCTAACCCTAGCCCGAACTCTAACCCTAACCCTTCCCCGAAGCCTGACCCTCACCCGTCCCTTAATCCTAACCCGTACGCTAACACTAACCCGCGCCCTCACACGTACGCTCCCCCTAAAGCGTTGTCGTACCCTCCCCTGGACCCTAAACCGTCCCCATCCCCTAACCCTAACCCTAGCCCGAACCCTAACCCTAAACCTTCCGCGAAGCCTGACCCTCACCCATCCCCTAATCCTAACCCGTACGCTAACACTAACCCGCGCCCTCACACGTACGCTCCCCCTAAAGCGTTGTCGTACCCTCCCCTGGACCCTAAACCGTCCCCGTCCCCTAACCCTAACCCTAGCCCGAACCCTAACCCTAACCCTTCCCCGAAGCCTGACCCTCACCCGTCCCCTAATCCTAACCCGTACGCTAACACTAACCCGCGCCCTCACGCGTTCGCTCCCCCTTAAGCGTTGTCGTACCCTCCCCTGGACCCTAAACCGTCCCCGTCCCCTAACTCTAACCCTAGCCCGAACCCTAAGCCTAACCCTTCCCCGAAGCCTGACCCTCACCCGTCCCCTAATACTAACCCGTATGCTAACACTAACCCGCGCTCTCACACGTACGCTCCCCCTAAAGCGTTGTCGTACCCTCCCCTGGACCCTAAACCGTCCCCGTCCCCTAACCCTAACCCTAGCCCGAAACCTAAACCTAACCCTTCCCCGAAGCCTGACCCTCACCCGTCCCATAATCCTAACACGTACGCTAACACTAACCCGCGCCCTCACACGTACGCTCCCCCTAAAGCGTTGTCGTACCCTCCCCTGGACCCTAAACCGTCCCCGTCCCCTAACCCTAACCCTAGGCCGAACCCTAACACTAACCCTTCACCGAAGCCTGACCCTCATCCGTCCCCTAATCCTAACCCATACGCTAACACTAAACCGCGCCCTCACACGTACGCTCCCCTTAAAGCGATGTCGTACCCTTCCCTGGACCCTAAACCGTCCCCGTCCCCTAACCCTAACCCTAGCTCGAACGCTAACCCTAACCCTTCCCCGAAGCTTGACCCTCACCCGTCCTCTAAACCTAAACTGTACGCTAACACTAACCTGCGCCCTCACATGTACGCTCCCCCTAAAGCGTTGTCGTACCCTCCCCTGGACCCTGAACCGTCCCCGTCCCCTAACCCTAACCCTAGCCCGAACCCTAACCCTAACACTTCCCCGAAGCCTGACCCTCACCCGTCCCCTAACCCTAAACCGTACGCTAACACTAACCCGCGCCCTCACACGTACGCTCCCCCTAAAGCGTTGTCGTACCCTCCCCTGGACCCTAAACCGTCCCCGTCCCCTAACCCTAACCCTACCCCAAACCCTAAACCTAACCCTTCCCCGAAGCCTGACACTCACCCGTCCGCTAATACTAACCCGTACGCTAACACTAACCCACGCCCTCACACGTACGCTCCCCCTAAAGCGTTGTCGTACCCTCCCCTGGACCCTAAACCGTCCCCGTCCCCTAACCCTAACCCTAGCCCGAACCCTAACCCTAACCCTTCCCCGAAGCCTGACCCTCACCCGTCCCCTAATCCTAACCCGTACGCTAACACTAACCCGCGCCCTCACATGTACGCTCCCCCTAAAGCGTTGTCGTACCCTCCCCTGGACCCTAAACCATCCCCGTCCCCTAACCCTAACCCTAGCCCGAACCCTAAGCCTAAACCTTCCCCGAAGCCTGACCCTCACCCGTCCCCTAATCCTAACCCGTACGCTAACACTAACCCGCGCCCTCACATGTACGCTCCCCCTAAAGCGTTGTCGTACCCTCCCCTGGACCCTAAACCGTCCCCGTCCCCTAACCCTAACCCTAGACCGAACCCTAAACCTAAACCTTCCCCGAAGCCTGACACACACACGTCCCCTAATCCTAACCCGTACGCTAACACTAACCCGCGCCCTCACACGTACGCTCCCCCTAAAGCGTTGTCGTACCCTCCCCTGGACCCTAAACCGTCCCCGTCCCCTAACCCTAACCCTAGCGCGAACCCTAAACCTAACCCTTCCCCGAAGCCTGACCCTCACCCGTCCTCTAATCCTAACCCGTACGCTTACACTAACCCGCGCCCTCACACGTACGCTCCCCCTAAAGCGTTGTCGTACCCTCCCCTGGACCCTAAACCGTCCCCGTCCCCTAACCCTAACCCTAGCCCGAACCCTAACCCTAATCCTTCCCCGAAGCCTGACCCTCACCCGTCCCTTAATCCTAACCCGTACGCTAACACTAACCCGCGCCCTCACACGTACGCTCCCCCTAAAGCGTTGTCGTACCCTCCCCTGGACCCTAAACCGTCCCCGTCCCCTAACCCTAACCCTAGCCCGAACCCTAAGCCTAACCGTTCCCCGAAGCCTGACCCTCACCCGTCCCCTAATCCTAACCCGTACGCTAACGCTAACCCGCGCCCTCACACGTACGCTCCCCCTAAAGCCTTGTCGTACCCTCCCCTGGACCCTAAACCGTCCCCGTCCCCTAACCCTAACCCTAGCCCGAACCCTAACCCTAACCCTTCCCCGAAGCCTGACCCTCACCCGTCCCCTAATCCTAACCCGTACGCTAACACTAACCCGCGCCCTCACACGTACGCTCCGCCTAAAGCGTTGTCGTACCCTCCCCTGGAACCTAAACCGTCTCCGTCCCCTAACCCTAACCCTAGCCCGAACCCTAAGCCTAACCCTTCCACGAAGCCTGACCCTCACCCGTCCCCTAATCCTAACACGTACGCTAACACTAACCCACGCCCTCACACGTACGCTCCCCCTAAAGCGTTGTCGTACCCTCCCCTGGACCCTAAACCGTCCCCGTCCCCTATCCCTAACCCTAGGCCGAACCCTAGCCCTAAGCCTTCACCGAAGCCTGACCCCCATCCGTCCCCTAATCCTAACCCATACGCTAACACTAAACCGCGTCCTCACACGTACGCTCCCCCTAAAGCGATGTCGTACCCTTCCCTGGACCCTAAACCGTCCCCGTCCCCTAACCCTAACCCTAGCCCGAACGCTAACCCTAAACCTTCCCCGAAGCTTGACCCTCACCCGTCCTCTAAACCTAACCTGTACGCTAACACTAACCTGCGCCCTCACACGTACGCTCACCCTAAAGCGTTGTCGTACCCTCCCCTGGACCCTAAACCGTCCCTGAACCCTAACCCTAACCCTAGCCCAAACCCTAACCCTAACCCTTCCCCGAAGCCTGAACCTCACCCGTCCCCTAATCCTAACCCGTACGCTAACACTAACCCGCGCCCTCACACGTACGCTCCCCCTAAAGCGTTGTCGTACACTCCCCTGGACCCTAAACCGTCCCCGTCCCCTAACCCTAACCCTAGCCCGAACCCTAACCCTAACACTTCCCCGAAGCCTGACCCTCACCCGTCCCATAATCCTAACCCGTACGCTAACACTAACCCGTGCCCTCAAACGTACGCTCCCCCTAGGGCGTTGTCGTACTCTGCCTGGACCCTAAACCGTCCCCGTCCTATAACCCTAACCCTAGCCCGAACCGTAACCCTAACCCTTCCCCGAAGCCTGACCCTCAACCGTCCCCTAACCCTAACCCGTACGCTAACACTAACCCGCGCGCTCACACGTACGCTACCCCTAAAGCATTGTCGTACCCTCCCCTGGACCCTAAACCATCCCCGTCCCCTAAACCTAACCCTAGACCGAACCCTAACCCTAACCCTTCCCCGAAGCCTGACCCTCACCCGTCCCCTAATCCTAACCCGTACGCTAACACTAACCCGCGCCCTCACACGTACGCTCCCCCTAAAGCGTTGTCGTACCCTCCCCTGGACCCTAAACCGTCCGCGTCCCCTAACCCTAAACCTAGCCCGAACCCTAACCCTAACCCTTCCCCGAAGCCTGACCCTCACCCGTCCCCTAATCCTAACCCGTACGCTAACACTAACCTGCGCCCACACATGTACGCTCCCCCCAAAGCGTTGTGGTACCCTCCCCTGGACCCTAAACCATCCCCGTCCCCTAACCCTAACCCTAGCCCGAACCCTAAGCCTAACCCTTCCCCGAAGCCTGACCCTCACCCGTCCCCTAATCCTAACCCGTACGCTAACACTGACCCGCGCTCTCACACGTACGCTCCCCCTAAAGCGTTATCGTACCCTCCCCTGGACCCTAAACCGTCCCCGTCCCCTAACCCTAACCGTAGCCCGAACCCTAAACCTAAACCTTCCCCGAAGCCTGACACACACACGTCTCCTAATCCTAACCCGTACGCTAACACTAACCCGCACCCTCACACGTACGCTCCCCCTAAAGCGTTGTCGTACCCTCCCCTGGACCCTAAACCGTCCCCGTCCCCTAACCCTAACCCTAGCCCGAACCCTAACCCTAACCCTTCCCCGAAGCCTGACCCTCACCCGTCCTCTAATCCTAACCCGTACGCTTACACTAACCCGCACCCTCACACGTACGCTCCCCCTAAAGCATTGTCGTACCCTCCCCTGAACCCTAAACCGTCCCCGTCCCCTAACCCTAACCCTAGCCCGAACCCTAACCCTCACCCTTCTCCGAAGCCTGACCCTCACCCGTCCCATAAACCTAACCCGTACGCTATCACTAACCCGCGGCCTCACACGTACGCTCCCCCTAAAGTGTTGTCGTACCCTCCGCTGGACCCTGAACCGTCCCCGTCCCCTAACCCTAGCCCGAACCCTAACCCTAACACTTCCCCGAAGCCTGACCCTCACCCGTCCCCTAATCCTAACCCGTACGCTAACACTAAACCGCGCCCTCACACGTATGCTCCCCCTAAAGCGATGTCGTACCCTTCCCTGGACCCTAAACCGTCCCCGTCCCCTAACCCTAACCCTAGCCCGAACGCTAACCCTAACCCTTCCCCGAAGCTTGACCCTCACCCGTCCTCTAAACCTAACCTGTACGCTAACACTAACCTGCGCCCTCACACGTACGCTCCCCCTAAAGCGTTGTCGTACCCTCCCCTGGACCCTAAACCGTCCCTGACCCCTAACCCTAACCCTAGCCCGAACCCTAACCCTAACCCTTCCCCGAAGCCTGACCCTCACCCGTTCCCTTATCCTAAACCGTACGCTAACACTAACCCGCGCCCTCACACGTACGCTCCCCCTAAAGCGTTGTCGTACCCTCCCCTGGACCCTAAACCGTCCCCGTCCCCTAACCCTAACCCTAGCCCGAACCCTAACCCTAACACTTCCCCGAAGCCTGACCCTCACCCGTCCCCTAACCCTAAACCGTACGCTAACACTAACCCGCGCCCTCACACGTACGCTCCCCATAAAGCGTTGTCGTACCCTCCCCTGGACCCTAAACCGTCCCCGTCCCCTAACCCTAACCCTACCCCAAACCCTAAACCTAACCCTTCCCCGAAACCTGACACTCACCCGTCCGTTAATACTAACCCGTACGCTAACACTAACCCACGCCCTCACACGTACGCTCCCCCTAAAGCGTTGTCGTACCCTCCCCTGGACCCTAAACCGTCCCCGTCCCCTAACCCTAACCCTAGCCCGAACCCTAACCCTAACCCTTCCCCGAAGCCTGATCCTCACCCGTCCCCTAATCCTAACCCGTACGCTAACACTAACCCGCGCCCTCACATGTACGCTCCCCCTAAAGCGTTGTCGTACCCTCCCCTGGACCCTAAACCATCCCCGTCCCCTAACCCTAACCCTAGCCCGAACCCTAAGCCTAAACCTTCCCCGAAGCCTGACCCTCACCCGTCCCCTAATCCTAACCCGTACGCTAACACTAACCCGCGCCCTCACATGTACGCTCCCCCTAAAGCATTGTCGTACCCTCCCCTGGACCCTAAACCGTCCCCGTCCCCTAACCCTAACCCTAGCCCGAACCCTAAACCTAAACCTTCCCCGAAGCCTGACACACACACGTCCCCTAATCCTAACCCGTACGCTAACACTAACCCGCGCCCTCACACGTACGCTCCCCCTAAAGCGTTGTCGTACCCTACCCTGGACCCTAAACCGTCCCCGTCTCCTAACCCTAACCCTAGCGCGAACCCTAACCCTAACCCTTCCCCGAAGCCTGACCCTCACCCGTCCTCTAATCCTAACCCGTACGCTTACACTAACCCGCGCCCTCACACGTACGCTCCCCCTAAAGCGTTGTCGTACCCTCCCCTGGACCCTAAACCATCCCCGTCCCCTAACCCTAACCCTAGCCCGAACCCTAACCCTAATCCTTCCCCGAAGCCTGACCCTCACCCGTCCCTTAATCCTAACCCGTACGCTAACACTAACCCGCGCCCTCACACGTACGCTCCCCCTAAAGCGTTGTCGTACCCTCCCCTGGACCCTAAACCGTCCCCGTCCCCTAACCCTAACCCTAGCCCGAACCCTAACCCTAACCCTTCCCCGAAGCCTGACCCTCACCCGTCCCCTAATCCTAACCCGTACGCTAACGCTAACCCGCGCCCTCACACGTACGCTCCCCCTAAAGCCTTGTCGTACCCCCCCCTGGACCCTAAACCGTCTCCGTCCCCTAACCCTAACCCTAGCCCGAACCCTAAGCCTAACCCTTCCACGAAGCCTGACCCTCACCCGTCCCCTAATCCTAACACGTACGCTAACACTAACCCACGCCCTCACACGTACGCTCCCCCTAAAGCGTTGTCGTACCCTCCCCTGGACCCTAAACCGTCCCCGTCCCCTATCCCTAACCCTAGGCCGAAACCTAGCCCTAACCCTTCACCGAAGCCTGACCCTCATCCGTCCCCTAATCCTAACCCATACGCTAACACTAAACCACGCCCTCACACGTACGCTCCCCCTAAAGCGATGTCGTACCCTTCCCTGGACCCTAAACCGTCCCCGTCCCCTAACCCTAACCCTAGCCCGAACGCTAACCCTAAAGCTTCCCCGAAGCTTGACCCTCACCCGTCCTCTAAACCTAACCTGTACGCTAACACTAACCTGCGCCCTCACACGTACGCTCCCCCTAAAGCGTTGTCGTACCCTCCCCTGGACCCTAAACCGTCCGCGTCCCCTAACCCTAAACCTAGCCCGAACCCTAACACTAACCCTTCCCCGAAGCCTGACCCTCACCCGTCCCCTAATCCTAACCCGTACGCTAACACTAACCCGCGCCCTCACATGTACGCTCCCCCCAAAGCGTTGTGGTACCCTCCCCTGGACCCTAAACCATCCCCGTCCCCTAACCCTAACCCTAGCCCGAACCCTAAGCCTAACCCTTCCCCGAAGCCTGACCCTCACCCGTCCCCTAATCCTAACCCGTACGCTAACACTAACCCGCGCCCTCACACGTACGCTCCCCCTAAAGCGTTGTCGTACCCTCCCCTGGACCCTAAACCGTCCCCGTCCCCTAACCCTTACCCTAGCCCGAACCCTAACCCTAACCCATCCACGAAGCCTGACCCTCACCCGTCCCCTAATCCTAACCCGTACGCTAACAGTAACCCGCGCCCACACGCGTACGCTCCCCCTTAAGCGTTGTCGTACCCTCCCCTGGACCCTAAACCGTCCCCGTCCCCTAACCCTAACCTTAGCCCGAACCCTAACCCTAACCCTTCCCCGAAGCCTGACACTCACCCGTCCCTTAATGCTAACCCGTACGCTAACACTAACCCGCGCCCTCACACGTACGCTCCCCCTAAAGCGTTGTCGTACCCTCCCCTGGACCCTAAACCGTCCCCGTCCCCTAACCCTAACCCTAGCCCGAACCCTAACCCTAACCCTTCCCCGAAGCCTGACCCTCACCCATCCTCTAATCCTAACCCGTACGCTAACACTAACCCGCGCCCTCACACATACGCTCCCCCTAAAGCGTTGTCGTACCCTCCCCTGGAGCCTAAACCATCCCCGTCCCCTAACCCTAACCCTAGCCGGAACCCTAACCCTAACCCTTCCCCGAAGCCTGAACCTCACCCGTCCCCTAATCCTAACCCGTACGCTAACACTAACCCGCGCCCTCACGCGTACGCTCCCCCTTAAGCGTTGTCGTACCCTCCCCTGGACCCTAAACCGTCCCCGTCCCCTAACCCTAACCCTAGCCCGAACCCTAACCCTAACCATTCCCCGAAGCCTGACCCTCACCCGTGCCCTAATCCTAACCCGTACGCTAACACTAACCCGCGCCCTCACGCGTACGCTCCCCCTAAAGCGTTGTCGTACGCTCCCCTGGACCCTAAACCGACCCCGTCCCCTAACATTAACCCTAGCCCGAACCCTAACCCTAACCCTTCCCCGAAGCCTGACCCTCACCCGTCCCCTAATCCTAACCCGTACGCTAACACTAACCCGCGCCCTCACACGTACGCTCCCCCTAAAGCGTTGTCGTACCCTCCCCTGGACCCTAAACCGTCCCCGTCCCCTAACCCTAACCCTAGCCCGAACCCTAACCCTAACCCTTCTCCGAAGCCTGACCCTCACCCGTCCCATAAACCTAACCCGTACGCTATCACTAACCCGCGCCCTCACACGTACGCTCCCTCTAAAGCGTTGTCGTACCCTCCCCTGGACCCTAAACCGTCCCCGTCCCCTAACCCTAACCCTACCCCGAACCCTAACCCTAACACTTCCCCGAAGCCTGACCCTCACCCGTCCCCTAATCCTAACCTGTACGCTAACACTAACCAACGCCCTCACACATACGCTCCCCCTAAAGCGTTGTCGTACCCTCCCCTGGACCCTAAACCGTCCCCGTCCCCTAACCCTAACCCTAGCCCGAACGCTAACCCTAACCCTTCCCCGAAGCCTGACCCTCACCCGTCCTCTAATCCTAACCCGTACGCTAACACTAACCCGCGCCCTCACACGTACGCTCCCCCTAAAGCGTTGTCGTACCCTCCCCTGGACCCTAAACCGTCCCCGTCCCCTAACCCTAACCCTAGCCCGAACTCTAACCCTAACCCTTCCCTGAAGCCTGACCCTCACCCGTCCCTTAATCCTAACCCGTACGCTAACACTAACCCGCTCCCTCACACGTACGCTCCCCCTAAAGCGTTGTCGTACCCTCCCCTGGACCCTAAACCGTCCCCATCCCCTAACCCTAACCCTAGCCCGAACCCTAACCCTAAACCTTCCCCGAAGCCTGACCCTCACCCATCCCCTAATCCTAACCCGTACGCTAACACTAACCCGCGCCCTCACACGTACGCTCCCCCTAAAGCGTTGTCGTACCCTCCCCTGGACCCTAAACCGTCCCCGTCCCCTAACCCTAACCCTAGCCCGAACCCTAACCCTAACCCTTCCCCGAAGCCTGACCCTCACCCGTCCCCTAATCCTAACCCGTACGCTAACACTAACCCGCGCCCTCACGCGTTCGCTCCCCCTTAAGCGTTGTCGTACCCTCCCCTGGACCCTAAACCGTCCCCGTCCCCTAACTCTAACCCTAGCCCGAACCCTAAGCCTAACCCTTCCCCGAAGCCTGACCCTCACCCGTCCCCTAATACTAACCCGTATGCTAACACTAACCCGCGCTCTCACACGTACGCTCCCCCTAAAGCGTTGTCGTACCCTCCCCTGGACCCTAAACCGTCCCCGTCCCCTAACCCTAACCCTAGCCCGAAACCTAAACCTAACCCTTCCCCGAAGCCTGACCCTCACCCGTCCCATAATCCTAACACGTACGCTAACACTAACCCGCGCCCTCACACGTACGCTCCCCCTAAAGCGTTGTCGTACCCTCCCCTGGACCCTAAACCGTCCCCGTCCCCTAACCCTAACCCTAGGCCGAACCCTAACACTAACCCTTCACCGAAGCCTGACCCTCATCCGTCCCCTAATCCTAACCCATACGCTAACACTAACCCGCGCCCTCACACATACGCTCCCCCTAAAGCGCTGTCGTACCCTTCCCTGGACCCTAAACCGTCCCCGTCCCCTAACCCTAACCCTAGCCCGAACCCTAAGCCTAACACGTCCCCGAAGCCTGACCCTCACCCGTCCCCTAATCCTAACCCGTACGCTAACACTAACCCACGCCCTCACATGTACGCTCCCCCTAAAGCGTTGTCGTACCCTCCCCTGGACCCTAAACCGTCCCTGTACCCTAACCCTAACCCTAGCCCGAAACCTAACCCTAACCCTTCCCCGAAGCCTGACCCTCACCCGTCCCCTAATCCTAACCCGTACGCTAACACTAACCCGCGCCCTCACGCGTACGCTCCCCCTTAAGCGTTGTCGTACCCTCCCCTGGACCCTAAACCGTCCCCGTCCCCTAACCCTAACCCTAGCCCGAATGCTAACCCTAACCCTTCCCCGAAGCTTGACCCTCACCCGTCCTCTAAACCTAACCTGTACGCTAACACTAACCTGCGCCCTCACACGTACGCTTGCCCTAAAGCGTTGTCGTACCCTCCCCTGGACCCTAAACCGTCCCCGACCCCTAACCCTAACCCTAGCCCGAACCCTAACCCTAACCCTTCCCCGAAGCCTGACCCTCACCTGTCCCCTAATCCTAACCAATACGCTAACACTAACCCTAACCCTCACGCGTACGCTCCCCCTAAAGCGTTGTCGTACCCTCCCTTAGACCCTAAACCGTCCCCGTCCCCTAACCCTAACCCTAGCCCGAACGCTAAACCTAACCCTTCCCCGAAGCCTGACCCTTACCCGTCCTCTAATCCTAACCCGTACGCTTACACTATCCCGCGCACTCACACGTACGCTCCCCCTAAAGCGTTGTCGTACCCTCCCCTGGACCCTAAACCGTCCCCGTCCCCTAACCCTAACCCTAGCCCGAACCCTAACCCTAACCCTTCCCCGAAGCCTGACCCTCACCCGTCCCCTAATCCTAACCCGTACGCTAACACTAACCCGCGCCCTCACACGTACGCTCCCCCTAAAGCGTTGTCGTACCCTCCCCTGGACCCTAAACCGTCCCCGTCCCCTAACCCTAACCCTAGCCCGAACCCTAACCCTAATCCTTCCCCGAAGCCTGACCCTCACCCGTCCCTTAATCCTAACCCGTACGCTAACACTAACCCGCGCCCTCACACGTACGCTCCCCCTAAAGCGTTGTCGTACCCTCCCCTGGACCCTAAACCGTCCCCGTCCCCTAACCCTAACCCTAGCCCGAACCCTAACCCTAACCCTTCCCCGAAGCCTGACCCTCACCCGTCCCCTAATCCTAACCCGTACGCTAACGCTAACCCGCGCCCTCACACGTACGCTCCCCCTAAAGCCTTGTCGTACCCTCCCCTGGACCCTAAACCGTCTCCGTCCCCTAACCCTAACCCTAGCCCGAACCCTAAGCCTAACCCTTCCACGAAGCCTGACCCTCACCCGTCCCCTAATCCTAACACGTACGCTAACACTAACCCACGCCCTCACACGTACGCTCCCCCTAAAGCGTTGTCGTACCCTCCCCTGGACCCTAAACCGTCCCCGTCCCCTATCCCTAACCCTAGGCCGAACCCTAGCCCTAACCCTTCACCGAAGCCTGACCCTCATCCGTCCCCTAATCCTAACCCATACGCTAACACTAAACCACGCCCTCACACGTACGCTCCCCCTAAAGCGATGTCGTACCCTTCCCTGGACCCTAAACCGTCCCCGTCCCCTAACCCTAACCCTAGCCCGAACGCTAACCCTAAAGCTTCCCCGAAGCTTGACCCTCACCCGTCCTCTAAACCTAACCTGTACGCTAACACTAACCTGCGCCCTCACACGTACGCTCCCCCTAAAGCGTTGTCGTACCCTCCCCTGGACCCTAAACCGTCCGCGTCCCCTAACCCTAAACCTAGCCCGAACCCTAACCCTAACCCTTCCCCGAAGCCTGACCCTCACCCGTCCCCTAATCCTAACCCGTACGCTAACACTAACCCGCGCCCTCACATGTACGCTCCCCCCAAAGCGTTGTGGTACCCTCCCCTGGACCCTAAACCATCCCCGTCCCCTAACCCTAACCCTAGCCCGAACCCTAAGCCTAACCCTTCCCCGAAGCCTGACCCTCACCCGTCCCCTAATCCTAACCCGTACGCTAACACTAACCCGCGCCCTCACACGTACGCTCCCCCTAAAGCGTTGTCGTACCCTCCCCTGGACCCTAAACCGTCCCCGTCCCCTAACCCTTACCCTAGCCCGAACCCTAACCCTAACCCATCCACGAAGCCTGACCCTCACCCGTCCCCTAATCCTAACCCGTACGCTAACAGTAACCCGCGCCCACACGCGTACGCTCCCCCTTAAGCGTTGTCGTACCCTCCCCTGGACCCTAAACCGTCCCCGTCCCCTAACCCTAACCTTAGCCCGAACCCTAACCCTAACCCTTCCCCGAAGCCTGACACTCACCCGTCCCTTAATGCTAACCCGTACGCTAACACTAACCCGCGCCCTCACACGTACGCTCCCCCTAAAGCGTTGTCGTACCCTCCCCTGGACCCTAAACCGTCCCCGTCCCCTAACCCTAACCCTAGCCCGAACCCTAACCCTAACCCTTCCCCGAAGCCTGACCCTCACCCATCCTCTAATCCTAACCCGTACGCTAACACTAACCCGCGCCCTCACACATACGCTCCCCCTAAAGCGTTGTCGTACCCTCCCCTGGAGCCTAAACCATCCCCGTCCCCTAACCCTAACCCTAGCCGGAACCCTAACCCTAACCCTTCCCCGAAGCCTGAACCTCACCCGTCCCCTAATCCTAACCCGTACGCTAACACTAACCCGCGCCCTCACGCGTACGCTCCCCCTTAAGCGTTGTCGTACCCTCCCCTGGACCCTAAACCGTCCCCGTCCCCTAACCCTAACCCTAGCCCGAACCCTAACCCTAACCATTCCCCGAAGCCTGACCCTCACCCGTGCCCTAATCCTAACCCGTACGCTAACACTAACCCGCGCCCTCACGCGTACGCTCCCCCTAAAGCGTTGTCGTACGCTCCCCTGGACCCTAAACCGACCCCGTCCCCTAACATTAACCCTAGCCCGAACCCTAACCCTAACCCTTCCCCGAAGCCTGACCCTCACCCGTCCCCTAATCCTAACCCGTACGCTAACACTAAACCGCGCCCTCACACGTACGCTCCCCCTAAAGCGTTGTCGTACCCTCCCCTGGACCCTAAACCGTCCCCGTCCCCTAACCCTAACCCTAGCCCGAACCCTAACCCTAACCCTTCTCCGAAGCCTGACCCTCACCCGTCCCATAAACCTAACCCGTACGCTATCACTAACCCGCGCCCTCACACGTACGCTCCCTCTAAAGCGTTGTCGTACCCTCCCCTGGACCCTAAACCGTCCCCGTCCCCTAACCCTAACCCTACCCCGAACCCTAACCCTAACACTTCCCCGAAGCCTGACCCTCACCCGTCCCCTAATCCTAACCTGTACGCTAACACTAACCAACGCCCTCACACATACGCTCCCCCTAAAGCGTTGTCGTACCCTCCCCTGGACCCTAAACCGTCCCCGTCCCCTAACCCTAACCCTAGCCCGAACGCTAACCCTAACCCTTCCCCGAAGCCTGACCCTCACCCGTCCTCTAATCCTAACCCGTACGCTAACACTAACCCGCGCCCTCACACGTACGCTCCCCCTAAAGCGTTGTCGTACCCTCCCCTGGACCCTAAACCGTCCCCGTCCCCTAACCCTAACCCTAGCCCGAACTCTAACCCTAACCCTTCCCCGAAGCCTGACCCTCACCCGTCCCTTAATCCTAACCCGTACGCTAACACTAACCCGCGCCCTCACACGTACGCTCCCCCTAAAGCGTTGTCGTACCCTCCCCTGGACCCTAAACCGTCCCCATCCCCTAACCCTAACCCTAGCCCGAACCCTAACCCTAAACCTTCCCCGAAGCCTGACCCTCACCCATCCCCTAATCCTAACCCGTACGCTAACACTAACCCGCGCCCTCACACGTACGCTCCCCCTAAAGCGTTGTCGTACCCTCCCCTGGACCCTAAACCGTCCCCGTCCCCTAACCCTAACCCTAGCCCGAACCCTAACCCTAACCCTTCCCCGAAGCCTGACCCTCACCCGTCCCCTAATCCTAACCCGTACGCTAACACTAACCCGCGCCCTCACGCGTTCGCTCCCCCTTAAGCGTTGTCGTACCCTCCCCTGGACCCTAAACCGTCCCCGTCCCCTAACTCTAACCCTAGCCCGAACCCTAAGCCTAACCCTTCCCCGAAGCCTGACCCTCACCCGTCCCCTAATACTAACCCGTATGCTAACACTAACCCGCGCTCTCACACGTACGCTCCCCCTAAAGCGTTGTCGTACCCTCCCCTGGACCCTAAACCGTCCCCGTCCCCTAACCCTAACCCTAGCCCGAAACCTAAACCTAACCCTTCCCCGAAGCCTGACCCTCACCCGTCCCATAATCCTAACACGTACGCTAACACTAACCCGCGCCCTCACACGTACGCTCCCCCTAAAGCGTTGTCGTACCCTCCCCTGGACCCTAAACCGTCCCCGTCCCCTAACCCTAACCCTAGGCCGAACCCTAACACTAACCCTTCACCGAAGCCTGACCCTCATCCGTCCCCTAATCCTAACCCATACGCTAACACTAACCCGCGCCCTCACACATACGCTCCCCCTAAAGCGCTGTCGTACCCTTCCCTGGACCCTAAACCGTCCCCGTCCCCTAACCCTAACCCTAGCCCGAACCCTAAGCCTAACACGTCCCCGAAGCCTGACCCTCACCCGTCCCCTAATCCTAACCCGTACGCTAACACTAACCCACGCCCTCACATGTACGCTCCCCCTAAAGCGTTGTCGTACCCTCCCCTGGACCCTAAACCGTCCCTGTACCCTAACCCTAACCCTAGCCCGAAACCTAACCCTAACCCTTCCCCGAAGCCTGACCCTCACCCGTCCCCTAATCCTAACCCGTACGCTAACACTAACCCGCGCCCTCACGCGTACGCTCCCCCTTAAGCGTTGTCGTACCCTCCCCTGGACCCTAAACCGTCCCCGTCCCCTAACCCTAACCCTAGCCCGAATGCTAACCCTAACCCTTCCCCGAAGCTTGACCCTCACCCGTCCTCTAAACCTAACCTGTACGCTAACACTAACCTGCGCCCTCACACGTACGCTTGCCCTAAAGCGTTGTCGTACCCTCCCCTGGACCCTAAACCGTCCCCGACCCCTAACCCTAACCCTAGCCCGAACCCTAACCCTAACCCTTCCCCGAAGCCTGACCCTCACCTGTCCCCTAATCCTAACCAATACGCTAACACTAACCCTAACCCTCACGCGTACGCTCCCCCTAAAGCGTTGTCGTACCCTCCCTTAGACCCTAAACCGTCCCCGTCCCCTAACCCTAACCCTAGCCCGAACGCTAAACCTAACCCTTCCCCGAAGCCTGACCCTTACCCGTCCTCTAATCCTAACCCGTACGCTTACACTATCCCGCGCACTCACACGTACGCTCCCCCTAAAGCGTTGTTGTACCCTCCCCTGGACCCTAAACCGTCCCCATCCCCTAACCCTAACCCTAGCCCGAACCCTAACCCTAACCCTTCCCCGAAGCCTGACCCTCACCCGTCCCCTAATCCTAACCCGTACGCTAACACTAACCCGCGCCCTCACACGTACGCTCCCCCTAAAGTGTTGTCGTACCCTCCCCTGGACCCTAAACCGTCCCCGTCCCCTAACCCTAACCCTAGCCCGAACCCTAACCCTAACCCTTCCCCGAAGCCTGACCCTCACCCGTCCCCTAATCCTAACCCGTACGCTAACACTAACCCGCGCCCTCACGCGTACGCTCCCCCTTAAGCGTTGTCGTACACTCCCCTGGACCCTAAACCGTCCCTGTCCCCTAACCCTAACCCTAGTCCAAACCCTAACCCTAACCCTTCCCCGAAGCCTGACCCTCACCCGTCCCCTAATCCTAACCCGTACGCTAACACTAACCCGCGCCCTCACACGTACGCTCCCCCTAAAGCGTTGTCGTACCCTCCCCTGGACCCTAAACCGACCCTGTCCCCTAACCCTAACCCTAGCCCGAACCCTAACCCTAACCCTTCCCCGAAGCCTGACCCTCACCCGTCCCCTAATCCTAACCCGTACGCTAACACTAACCCGCGCCCTCACGCGTACGCTCCCCCTAAAGCGTTGTCGTTCCCTCCCCTGGACCCTAAACCGTCCCCGTCCCCTAACACTAACCCTAGCCCGAACCCTAACCCTAACCCTTCACCGAAGAGTGACCCTGACCCTTCCCCTAACCCTAAACCGTACGCTAACACTAACCCGCGCCCTCACACGTACGCTCCCCCTAAAGCGTTGTCGTACCCTCCCCTGGACCCTAAACCGTCCCCGTCCCCTAACCCTAACCCTATCCCGAACCCTAACCCTAACCCTTCCCCGAAGCCTGACCCTCACCCGTCCCCTAATCCTAACCCGTACGCTAACACTAACCCGCGCCCTCACACGTACGCTCCCCCTAAAGCGTTGTCATACCCTCCCCTGGACCCTAAACCGTCCCCGTCCACTAACCCTAACCCTAGCCCGAACCCTAACCCTAACCCTTCCCCGAAGCCTGACCCTCACCCGTCCCCTAATCCTAACCCGTACGCTAACACTAACCCGCGCCCTCATGCGTACGCTCCCGCTTAATCGTTGTCGTACCGTCCCCTGGACCCTAAACCGTCCCCGTCCCCTAACCCTAACCCTAGTCCGAACCCTAACCCTAACCCTTCCCCGAAGCCTGACCCTCACCCGTCCCCTAATCCTAACCCGTACGCTAACACTAACCCACGCCCTCACGCGTACGCTCCCCCTAAAGCGTTGTCGTACCCTCCCCTGAACCCTAAACCGTCCCCGTCCCCTAACCCTAACCCTAGCCCGAACCCTAACCCTAACACTTCCCCGAAGCCTGACCCGCACCCGTCCCCTAATCCTAACACGTACGCTAACACTAACCCGCGCCCTCACACGTACGCTCCCCCTAAAGCGTTGTCGTACCCTCCCTTGGACCCTAAACCGTCCCCGTCCCCTAACCCTAACCCTAGCCCGAACGCTAACCCTAAACCTTCCCCGAAGCCTGACCCTCACCCGTCCCCTAATCCTAACCCGTACGCTTACACTAACCTGCGCCCTCACACGTACGCTCCCCCTAAAGCGTTGTCGTACCCTCCCCTGGACCCTAAAACGTCCCCGTCTCCTAACCCTAACCCTAGCCCGAACCCTAAGCCTAACACGTCCCCGAAGCCTGACACTCACCCGTCACCTAATCCTAACTCGGACGCTAACACTAACCCATGCCCTCACTCGCACGCTCCCCCTAAAGCACTGTCGTACCCTCACGTGGACCCTACACCGTCCCCATTCCCTAACCCTAACCCTAGCCCGAACCCTAACACTATCCCTTCCCCGAAGCCTGACCCTCACCCGTCCCCTAATCCTAACCTGTACGCTAACACTAACCCACGTCCTCAGCCGCACGCTCCCCCAAGAGTGTTGTCGTACCCTCACCTGGACCCTAAACCGTCCCCGTCCCCTAAAGCTAACCCTTTCCCGAACCCTAAACCTAACCCTTCCCCAAAGCCTGACCCTCACCCATCCCCTAATCCTACACCGTACGATAACACTAAACTGCGCCCTCACACGCACGCTCCCCCTAAAGTATTGTCGTACCCTCACCTGGACCCTAAACCGTCCCCGTCCCCTAACCCTAACCCTAGCCCGAACCGTAACCCTAATCCTTCCCCGAAGCCTGACCCTCAACCGTCCCCTAACCCTAACCCGTACGCTAACACTAACCCGCGCCCTCACACGTACGCTACCCCTAAAGCATTGTCGTACCCTCCCCTGGACCCTAAACCATTCCCATCCCCTAACCCTAACCCTAGCCCGAACCCTAACCCTAACCCTTCCCCGAAGCCTGACCCTCACCCGTCCCCTAATCCTAACCCGTACGCTAACACTAACCCACGCACTCACACGTATGCTCCCCCTAAAGCGTTGTCGTACACTCCCCTGGACCCTAAACCGTCCCCGTCCCCTAACCCTAAACCTAGACCGAACCCTAACCCTAACCCTTCCCCGAAGCCTGACCCTCACCCGTCCCCTAATCCTAAACCGTACGCTAACACTAACCCGCGCCCTCACACGTACGCTCCCCCTAAAGCGTTGTCGTACCCTCCCCTGGACCCTAAACCGTCCCCGTCCCCTAACCCTAACCCTAGCCCGAACCCTAAACCTAAACCTTCCCCGAAGCCTGACTCTCACCCGTCCCCTAATCCTAACCCTTACGCTAACACTAACCCGCGCCCTCACACGTACGCTGCCCCTAAAGTGTTGTCGTACCCTCCCCTGGACCCTAAACCGTCCCCGTCCCCTAACCCTAACCCTAGCCCGAACCCTAACCCTAACCCTTCCCCGAAGCCTGACCCTCACCCGTCCCCTAATCCTAAACCGTACGCTAACACTAACCCGCGCCCTCACGCGTACGCTCCCCCTAAAGCGTTGTCGTACCCTCCCCTGGACCCTAAGCCGTCCCCGTCCCTTAACCCTAACCCTAGCCCGAACCCTAACCCTAACCCTTCCCCGAAGGCTGACCCTCACCCGTCCCCTAATCCTAACCCGTACGCTAACACTAACCCGCGCCCTAACGCGTACGCTCCCCCTAAAGCGTTGTCGTACCCTCCACTGGACCCTAAACCGTCCCCGTCCCCTAACCCTAACCCTAGCCCGAACCCTAACCCTAACCCTTCCCCGAAGCCTGACCCTCACCCGTCCCCTAATCCTAACCCGTATGCTAACACTAACCCGCGCCCTCACACGTACGCTCCCCCTAATGCATTGTCGTAACCTCCCCTGGACCCTAAACCGTCCCCGTCCCCTAACCCTAACCCTAGCCCGAACGCTAACCCTAACCCTTCCCAGAAGCCTGACCCTCACCCGTCCCCTAATCCTAACCCGTACGCTAACACTAACCCGCGTCCTCAGTCGCACGCTCCCCCAAGAGTGTTGTCGTACCCTCACCTGGACCCTAAACCGTCCCCGTCCCCTAACGCTAACCCTTTCCCGAACCCTAAACCTAACCCTTCCCCGAAGCCTGACCCTCACCCATCCCCTAATCCTACACCGTACGATAACACTAACCTGCGCCCTCACACGCACGCTCCCCCTAAAGTGTTGTCGTACCCTCACCTGGACCCTAAACCGTCCCCGTCCCCTAACCCTAACCATAGCCCCAACCCTAACCCTAACCCTTCCCCGAAGCCTGACCCTCACCCGTCCCCTAATCCTAACCCGTACGCTAACACTAACCCACGCCCTCACAGGCCCGCTACCCCTAAAGCGTTGTCGTACCATCACCTGGACCCTAAACCGTCCCCGTCCCGTAACCCTAACACAAGCCCTAACCCAAACCCTAACCCTTCCCCGAAGCCTGACCTTCACCCGTCCCCTAATCCTAACACGTACACTAACACTAACCTGCGCCCTCACACGCACGCTCCCCCTAAAGTGTTGTCGTACCCTCCCCTGGACCCTAAACCGTCCCGGTCCCCTAACCCTAACCCTAGCCTGAACCCTAACCCTAAACCTTCCCCAAAGCCTGACCCTCACCCTTGCCCTAATCCTAACCCGTACGCTAACAGTAACGCTCGCCCTCACACGCACTCTCCCCCTTAATCGTTGTCGTACCCTCACCTGGACCCAAAACCGTCCCCGTCCCCTAACCCTAACCCTAGCCCGAAACCGAACCCTAACACTTCCCCGAAGCCTGACCCTCACCCTTCCCCTAATCCTAACCCGTACGCTAACACTAACACGCGCCCTCACACGCAGGCTCCCCCTAAAGTGTTGTCGTACACTCACCTGGACCCTAAACCGTCCCCGTCCCCTAACCCTAACCCTAGCCCTAACACTTACCGTAACCCTTCCCAGAAGACTGACCCTCACCCGGCCCCTAATACTAACCCGTACACTAACACTAACCCACGCCCTCACACGCATGCTCCCCCTAAAGCATTGTCGTACTCTCAATTGGACCCTAAACCATCCCCGTCCCCTAAACCTAACCCTAGCCCGAACCCTAACCGTAACACTTCCCTGAGGCCTGAGCATCACCCGTCCCCTAATCCTAACCGGTACGCTAACACTATCCCACGCCTTCAGTCGCACGCTCCCCCAAGAGTGCTGTCGTACCCTCACCTGGACCCTAAACCGTCCCCGTCCCCTAATGCTAACCCTTTCCCGAACCCTAACCCTAACCCTTCCCCGAAGCCTGACCCTCACCCGTCCCCTAATCCTAACCCGTACGCTAACACTAACCCGCGCCCTCGCGCGTACACTCCCCCTAAAGCGTTGTCGTACCCTCCCCTGGACCCTAAACCGTCCCCGTCCCCTAACCCTAACCCTAGCCCGAACCCTAAGCCTAACCCTTCCCCGAAGCCTGACCCTCACCCATCCCCTAATCCTACACCGTACGATAACACTAACCCGCGCCCTCACACGCACGCTCCCTCTAAGGCGTTGTCGTACCCTCACCTGGACCCTAAACCGTCCCCGTCCCCTAAACCTAACTCTAGCCTGAACCCAACCCTAACACTTCCCCGAAGCCTGACACTCACCCGTCCCCTAATGCTAACCCGTACGCTAACACTAACCCGCGCCCTCACATGCACGCTCCCCCTAAAGCGTTGTTGTACGCTCAACTGGACCCTAAACCGTCCCCGTCCCCTAACCCTAACCCTAGCCCGAACCCTAACCCTAACACTTCCCCGAAGCCTGACCATCCACCGTCCCATAATCCTAACCGGTACGCTAACAGTAACCCGCGCCCTCACACGCACACTCACCCTAAAGCATTGTCGTACCCTCACCTGGACCCTAAACCGTCCCCGTCCTCTAACCCTAACCCTAGCCCGAACCCAAACCCTAACACTTCGCCGAAGCCTGACCCTCGCCCGTCCCCTAATCCTAACCCGTACACTAACACTAATCCACGCCCTCACATGCACGGTCACCCTAAAGCGTTGTCGTACCATCACCTGGACCCTAAGCCGTCCCCGTCCCCTAACCCTAACCCTAGCCCGAACCCTATCCCTAACCCTTTCCCGAAGCCTGACCCTCACCTGTCCCCTAATCCTAACCCGTACACTAACACTAACCCGCGCCCTCACACACACGCTCAACCTAAAACGTTGTCGTACCGTCACCATGACACTAAACAGTCCCTGTCCCGTAACCCTAACCCTAGTCCGAACCCTAACACTAACGCTTCGCCGAATTCTGACCCCCACCAGTCCCCTAATGCTAACCCGTACGCTAACACTAACCCGCGCCCTCACACACACCCTACCCCTAAAGCATTGTCGTACCCTCATCTGGACCCTAAACCGTCCCTGTCCCGTAACCCTAACCCTAGCCCGAACGCTAACCCTAACCCACCCCCGAAGCCTGACCCTCACCGTCCCCTAATCCTAACCCGTACGCTAACACTAACCCGCGCCCTCACACACACGCTCCCGCTAAAGCATTGTCGTACCCTCACCTGGACCCTAAACCGTCCCCGTCCCCTAACGCTAACCATTTCCCGAACCCTAAACCTAGCCCTTCCCCGAAGCCTGACCCTCACCCATCCCCTATCCTACACCGTACGATAACACTAACCTGCGCCCTCACAGGCACGCTCCCTCTAAGGCGTTATCGTACCCTCACCTGGACCCGAAACCGTCCCCGTCCCCTAACCCTAACTCTAGCCCGAACCCTAACCCTAACCCATCCCCGAAGCCTGACTCTCACCCGTCCCCTAATGCTAACCCGTACGCTAACACTAACCCGCGCCCTCACACGCACGCTCCCCCTAAAGCGTTGTCGTACGCTCAACTGGACCCTAAAGCGTCCCCGTTCCCTAACCCTAACCCTAGCCCGAAACCTAACCCTAACACTTCCCCGAGGCCTGACCATCACACGTCCCCTAATCCTAACCCGTACGGTAACACTAACGCACGCCCTCAGACGCATGCTCAACCTAAAGCTTTGTCGTACCCTCACCTGGACCCTAAACCGTCCCCGTCCCCTAACCCTAACCCTAGCCCGAACGTTAACCCTAAACCTTCCCCGAAGCCTGACCCTCACCCATCCCGTAATCCTAACCCGTATGCTAACACTAAACCACGCCCTCACTCGCACGCTCTCCCTAAATCGTTGTCGTACCCTGACCTGGACCCTAAACCGTCCCCGTCCCCTAACCCTAACCCTAGCCCGAACCGTAACCCTAACCCTTCCCCGAAGCCTGACCCTCACCCTTACCCTAATCCTAACTCGGACGCTAACACTAACCCATGCCCTCACTCGCACGCTCCCCCTAATGCGTTGTCGTACCCTCACCTGGACCCTACACCATCCCCATTCCCTAACCCTAACCCTAGCCCGAACCCTAACCCTAACCCTTCCCCGAAGCCTGACACTCACCCATCCCCTAATCCTACACCGTACGATAACACTAACCTGTGCCCTCACACGCACGCTCCCCCTAAAGTGTTGTCGTACCCTCACCTGGACCCTAAACCGTCCCCGTCCCCTAACCCTAACCCTAGCCCGAACCCTAACCCTAACCCTTCCCCGAAGCCTGACCCTCACCCATCCCCTAATCCTAACCCGTACGCTAACACTAACCCACGCCCTCACACGCCCGCTACCCCTAAAGCGTTGTCGTACCATCACCTGGACCCTAAACCGTCCCCGTCCCGTAACCCTAACACAAGCCCTAACCCAAACCCTAACCCTTCCCCGAAGCCTGACCTTCACCCGTCCCCTAATCCTAACACGTACACTAACACTAACCTGCGCCCTCACACGCACGCTCCCCCTAAAGTGTTGTCGTACCCTCACCTGGACCCTAAACCGTCCCCGTCCCCTAACCCTAAACCTAGACCGAACCCTAACCCTAACCCTTCCCCGAAGGCTGACCCTCACCCGTCCCCTAATCCTAAACCGTACGCTAACACTAACCCGCGCCCTCACACGTACGCTCCCCCTAAAGCGTTGTCGTACCCTCCCCTGGACCCTAAACCGTCCCCGTCCCCTAACCCTAACCCTAGCCCGAACCCTAAACCTAAACCTTCCCCGAAGCCTGACTCTCACCCGTCCCCTAATCCTAACCCTTACGCTAACACTAACCCGCGCCCTCACACGTACGCTGCCCCTAAAGTGTTGTCGTACCCTCCCCTGGACCCTAAACCGTCCCCGTCCCCTAACCCTAACCCTAGCCCGAACCCTAACCCTAACCCTTCCCCGAAGCCTGACCCTCACCCGTCCCCTAATCCTAACCCGTACGCTAACACTAACCCACGTCCTCAGTCGCACGCTCCCCCAAGAGTGTTGTCGTACCCTCACCTGGACCCTAAACCGTCCCCGTCCCCTAACGCTAACCCTTTCCCGAACCCTAAACCTAACCCTTCCCCGAAGCCTGACCCTCACCCATCCCCTAATCCTACACCGTACGATAACACTAACCTGCGCCCTCACACGCACGCTCCCTCTAAAGTGTTGTCGTACCCTCACCTGGACCCTAAACCGTCCCCGTCCCCTAACCCTAACCATAGCCCCAACCCTAACCCTAACCCTTCCCCGAAGCCTGACCCTCACCCGTCCCCTAATCCTAACCCGTACGCTAACACTAACCCACGCCCTCACAGGCCCGCTACCCCTAAAGCGTTGTCGTACCATCACCTGGACCCTAAACCGTCCCCGTCCCGTAACCCTAACACAAGCCCTAACCCAAACCCTAACCCTTCCCCGAAGCCTGACCTTCACCCGTCCCCTAATCCTAACACGTACACTAACACTAACCTGCGCCCTCACACGCACGCTCCCCCTAAAGTGTTGTCGTACCCTCCCCTGGACCCTAAACCGTCCCGGTCCCCTAACCCTAACCCTAGCCTGAACCCTAACCCTAAACCTTCCCCAAAGCCTGACCCTCACCCTTGCCCTAATCCTAACCCGTACGCTAACAGTAACGCTCGCCCTCACACGCACTCTCCCCCTTAATCGTTGTCGTACCCTCACCTGGACCAAAACCGTCCCCGTCCCCTAACCCTAACCCTAGCCCGAAACCGAACCCTAACACTTCCCCGAAGCCTGACCCTCACCCTTCCCCTAATCCTAACCCGTACGCTAACACTAACACGCGCCCTCACACGCAGGCTCCCCCTAAAGTGTTGTCGTACACTCACCTGGACCCTAAACCGTCCCCGTCCCCTAACCCGAACCCTAGCCCTAACACTTACCGTAACCCTTCCCAGAAGACTGACCCTCACCCGGCCCCTAATACTAACCCGTACACTAACACTAACCCACGCCCTCACACGCATGCTCCCCCTAAAGCATTGTCGTACTCTCAATTGGACCCTAAACCATCCCCGTCCCCTAAACCTAACCCTAGCCCGAACCCTAACCGTAACACTTCCCTGAGGCCTGAGCATCACCCGTCCCCTAATCCTAACCGGTACGCTAACACTAACCTGCGCCCTCACACGCACGCTCCCCCTAAAGCGTTGTCGTACCCTCACATGCACCCTAAACCGTCCCCAACCCCTAACCCTAACCCTAGCCCGAACCCTAACCCTAACACTTCCCCGAAGCCTGACCTTCACCCGTCCCCTAATCCTAACCAGTACGCTAACACTATCCCACGCCTTCAGTCGCACGCTCCCCCAAGAGTGCTGTCGTACCCTCACCTGGACCCTAAACCGTCCCCGTCCCCTAATGCTAACCCTTTCCCGAACCCTAACCCTAACCCTTCCCCGAAGCCTGACCCTCACCCGTCCCCTAATCCTAACCCGTACGCTAACACTAACCCGCGCCCTCGCGCGTACACTCCCCCTAAAGCGTTGTCGTACCCTCCCCTGGACCCTAAACCGTCCCCGTCCCCTAACCCTAACCCTAGCCCGAACCCTAAGCCTAACCCTTCCCCGAAGCCTGACCCTCACCCATCCCCTAATCCTACACCGTACGATAACACTAACCCGCGCCCTCACACGCACGCTCCCTCTAAGGCGTTGTCGTACCCTCACCTGGACCCTAAACCGTCCCCGTCCCCTAAACCTAACTCTAGCCTGAACCCAACCCTAACACTTCCCCGAAGCCTGACACTCACCCGTCCCCTAATGCTAACCCGTACGCTAACACTAACCCGCGCCCTCACATGCACGCTCCCCCTAAAGCGTTGTCGTACGCTCAACTGGACCCTAAACCGTCCCCGTCCCCTAACCCTAACCCTAGCCCGAACCCTAACCCTAACACTTCCCCGAAGCCTGACCATCCACCGTCCCATAATCCTAACCGGTACGCTAACAGTAACCCGCGCCCTCACACGCACACTCACCCTAAAGCATTGTCGTACCCTCACCTGGACCCTAAACCGTCCCCGTCCTCTAACCCTAACCCTAGCCCGAACCCAAACCCTAACACTTCGCCGAAGCCTGACCCTCGCCCGTCCCCTAATCCTAACCCGTACACTAACACTAATCCACGCCCTCACATGCACGGTCACCCTAAAGCGTTGTCGTACCATCACCTGGACCCTAAGCCGTCCCCGTCCCCTAACCCTAACCCTAGCCCGAACCCTATCCCTAACCCTTTCCCGAAGCCTGACCCTCACCTGTCCCCTAATCCTAACCCGTACACTAACACTAACCCGCGCCCTCACACACACGCTCAACCTAAAACGTTGTCGTACCGTCACCATGACCCTAAACAGTCCCTGTCCCGTAACCCTAACCCTAGTCCGAACCCTAACACTAACGCTTCGCCGAATTCTGACCCCCACCAGTCCCCTAATGCTAACCCGTACGCTAACACTAACCCGCGCCCTCACACACACCCTACCCCTAAAGCATTGTCGTACCCTCATCTGGACCCTAAACCGTCCCTGTCCCGTAACCCTAACCCTAGCCCGAACGCTAACCCTAACCCACCCCCGAAGCCTGACCCTCACCGTCCCCTAATCCTAACCCGTACGCTAACACTAACCCGCGCCCTCACACACACGCTCCCGCTAAAGCATTGTCGTACCCTCACCTGGACCCTAAACCGTCCCCGTCCCCTAACGCTAACCATTTCCCGAACCCTAAACCTAGCCCTTCCCCGAAGCCTGACCCTCACCCATCCCCTATCCTACACCGTACGATAACACTAACCTGCGCCCTCACAGGCACGCTCCCTCTAAGGCGTTATCGTACCCTCACCTGGACCCGAAACCGTCCCCGTCCCCTAACCCTAACTCTAGCCCGAACCCTAACCCTAACCCATCCCCGAAGCCTGACTCTCACCCGTCCCCTAATGCTAACCCGTACGCTAACACTAACCCGCGCCCTCACACGCACGCTCCCCCTAAAGCGTTGTCGTACGCTCAACTGGACCCTAAAGCGTCCCCGTTCCCTAACCCTAACCCTAGCCCGAAACCTAACCCTAACACTTCCCCGAGGCCTGACCATCACACGTCCCCTAATCCTAACCCGTACGGTAACACTAACGCACGCCCTCAGACGCATGCTCAACCTAAAGCTTTGTCGTACCCTCACCTGGACCCTAAACCGTCCCCGTCCCCTAACCCTAACCCTAGCCCGAACGTTAACCCTAAACCTTCCCCGAAGCCTGACCCTCACCCATCCCGTAATCCTAACCCGTATGCTAACACTAAACCACGCCCTCACTCGAACGCTCTCCCTAAATCGTTGTCGTACCCTGACCTGGACCCTAAACCGTCCCCGTCCCCTAACCCTAACCCTAGCCCGAACCGTAACCCTAACCCTTCCCCGAAGCCTGACCCTCACCCTTACCCTAATCCTAACTCGGACGCTAACACTAACCCATGCCCTCACTCGCACGCTCCCCCTAATGCGTTGTCGTACCCTCACCTGGACCCTACACCATCCCCATTCCCTAACCCTAACCCTAGCCCGAACCCTAACCCTAACCCTTCCCCGAAGCCTGACCCTCACCCATCCCCTAATCCTACACCGTACGATAACACTAACCTGTGCCCTCACACGCACGCTCCCCCTAAAGTGTTGTCGTACCCTCACCTGGACCCTAAACCGTCCCCGTCCCCTAACCCTAACCCTAGCCCGAACCCTAACCCTAACCCTTCCCCGAAGCCTGACCCTCACCCATCCCCTAATCCTAACCCGTACGCTAACACTAACCCACGCCCTCACACGCCCGCTACCCCTAAAGCGTTGTCGTACCATCACCTGGACCCTAAACCGTCCCCGTCCCGTAACCCTAACACAAGCCCTAACCCAAACCCTAACCCTTCCCCGAAGCCTGACCTTCACCCGTCCCCTAATCCTAACACGTACACTAACACTAACCTGCGCCCTCACACGCACGCTCCCCCTAAAGTGTTGTCGTACCCTCACCTGGACCCTAAACCGTCCCCGTCCCCTAACCCTAACCCTAGCCTGAACCCTAACCCTAAACCTTCCCCGAAGCCTGACCCTCACCCGTGCTCTAATCCTAACCCGTACGCTAAAAGTAACGCACGCCCTCACACGCACTCTCCCCCTTAATCGTTGTCGTACCCTCACCTGGACCCTAAACCGTCCCCGTCCCCTAACCCTAACCCTAGCCCGAAACCTAACCCTAACACTTCCCCGAAGCCTGACCCTCACCCGTCCCCTAATCCTAACCCGTACGCTAACACTAACCCGCGCCCTCACACGCACGCTCCCCCTAAAGTGTTGTCGTACCCTCACCTGGACCCTAAACCGTCCCCGTCCCCTAACCCTAACCCTAGCCCTAAAACTTACCTTAACCCTTCCCAGAAGACTGACCCTCACCCGTCCCCTAATACTAACCCGTACACTAACACTAACCCACGCCCTCACACGCATGCTCCCCCTAAAGGATTGTCGTACACTCAATTGGATCCTAAACCATCCCCGTCCCCTAACCCTAACCCTAGCCCGAACCCTAACCCTAACACTTCCCTGAGGCCTGACCATCACCCGTCCCCTAATCCTAACCGGTACGCTAACACTAACCTGCGCCCTCACACGCACGCTCCCCCTAAAGCGTTGTCGTACCCTCACATACACCCTAAACCGTCCCCAACCCCTAACCCTAACCCTAGCCCGAACCCTAAGCCTAAACCTTCCCCGAAGCCTGACTCTCACCCGTCCCCTAATCCTAACCCTTACGCTAACACTAACCCGCGCCCTCACACGTACGCTTCCCCTAAAGTGTTGTCGTACCCTCCCCTGGACCCTAAACCGTCCCCGTCCCCTAACCCTAACCCTAGCCCGAACCCTAACCCTAACCATTCCCCGAAGCCTGACACTCACCCGTCCCCTAATCCTAACCCGTACGCTAACACTAACCCGCGCCCTCACGCGTACGCTCCCCCTAAAGTGTTGTCGTACCCTCCACTGGACCCTCAGCCATCCCCGTCCCCTAACCCTAACCCTAGCGCGAACCGTAAGCCTAACCCTTCCCCGAAGCCTGACCCTCACCCGTCCCCTAATCCTAACCCGTACACTAACACTAACCCGCGCCCTCACACGTACGCTGCCCCTAAAGTGTTGTCGTACCCTCCCGTGGACCCTAAACCGTCCCCGTCCCCTAACCCTAACCCTAGCCCGAACCCTAACCCTAACACTTCCCCGAAGCCTGACCCTCACCCGTCACCTAATCCTAACCCGTAGGCTAACACTAACCCGCGCCCTCACACGTACGCTCCCCCTAAAGCGTTGTCGTACCCTCCCCTGGACCCTAAACCGTCCCCGTCCCCTAACCCTAACCCTAGCCCGAACCCTAAGCCTAAAACTTCCCCGAAGCCTGACCCTCACCCGTCCCCTATTCCTAACCCGTACGCTAACACTAACACGCGCCCTCACACGTACGCTCCCCCTAAAGCGTTGTCGTACCCTCCCCTGGACCCTAAACCGTCCCCGTCCCCTAACCCTAACCCTAGCCCGAACCCTAACCCTAACCCTTCCCCGAAGCGTGACCCTTACCCGTCCCCTAATCCTAACCCGTACGCTAACACTAACCCGCGCCCTCACACGTACGCTCCCCCTAAAGCATTGTCGTAACCTCCCCTGGACCCTAAACCGTCCCCGTCCCCTAACCCTAACCCTAGCCCGAACCCTAACCCTAACCCTTCCCCGAAGACTGACCCTCACCTGTCCCCTAATCCTAACCCGTACGCTAACACTAACCCGCGCCCTCACGCGTACGCTCCCCCTAAAGCGTTGTGGTACCCTCCCCTGGACCCTAAACCGTCCCCATCCCCTAAACCTAACCCTAGCCCGAGCCCTAAACCTAACACTTCCCCGAAGCCTGACTCTCACCCGTCCTCTAATCCTAACCCGTACGCTAACACTAACCCACGCCCTAACGCGTACGCTCCCCCTAAAGCGTTGTCGTACCCTCCCCTGGACCCTAAACCGTCCCCGTCCCCTAACCCTAACCCTAGCCCGAACCCTAACCCTAACCCTTCCCCGAAGCCTGACCCTCACTCGTCCCCTAATCCTAACCCGTACGCTAACACTAACCCGCGCCCTCACACATACGCTCCCCCTAAAGCATTGTCGTATCCTCCCGTGGACCCTAAACCGTCCCCGTCCCCTAACCCTAACCCTAGACCGAACGCTAACCCTAACCCTTACCCGAAGCCTGACCCTCACCCGTCCCCTAATCCTAACCCGTACGCTAACACTAACCCGCGCCCTCACACGTACGCTCCCCCTAAAGCGTTGTCGTACCCTCCCCTGGACCCTAAACCGTCCCCGTCCCCTAACCCTAACCCTAGCCCGAACCCTAACCCTAACACTTCCCCAAAGCCTGACCCTTACCCGTCCCCTAATCCTAACCCGTACGCTAACACTAACCCGCGCTCTCACACGTACGCTCCCCCTAAAGCATTGTCGTAACCTCCCCTGGACCCTAAACCGTCCCCGTCCCCTAACCCTAAACCTAGACCGAACCCTAACCCTACCCCTTCCCCGAAGCCTGAACCTCACCGGTCCCCTAATCCTAACCCGTAGGCTAACACTAACCCGCGCCCTCACACGTACGCTCCCCCTAAAGCGGTGTCGTACCCTCCCCTGGACCCTAAACCGTCCCCGTCCCCTAACCCTAACCCTAGCCCGAACCCTAACCCTAACCCTTCCCCGAAGCCTGACCCTCACCCGTCCCCTAATCCTAACCCGTACGCTAACACTAACCCGCGCCCTCGCGCGTACACTCCCCCTAAAGCGTTGTCGTACCCTCCCCTGGACCCTAAACCGTCCCCGTCCCCTAACCCTAACCCTAGCCCGAACCCTAAGCCTAACCCTTCCCCGAAGCCTGACCCTCACCCATCCCCTAATCCTACACCGTACGATAACACTAACCCGCGCCCTCACACGCACGCTCCCTCTAAGGCGTTGTCGTACCCTCACCTGGACCCTAAACCGTCCCCGTCCCCTAACCCTAACTCTAGCCTGAACCCAACCCTAACACTTCCCCGAAGCCTGACACTCACCCGTCCCCTAATGCTAACCCGTACGCTAACACTAACCCGCGCCCTCACATGCACGCTCCCCCTAAAGCGTTGTCGTACGCTCAACTGGACCCTAAACCGTCCCCGTCCCCTAACCCTAACCCTAGCCCGAACCCTAACCCTAACACTTCCCCGAAGCCTGACCATCCACCGTCCCATAATCCTAACCGGTACGCTAACAGTAACCCGCGCCCTCACACGCACACTCACCCTAAAGCATTGTCGTACCCTCACCTGGACCCTAAACCGTCCCCGTCCTCTAACCCTAACCCTAGCCCGAACCCACACCCTAACACTTCGCCGAAGCCTGACCCTCGCCCGTCCCCTAATCCTAACCCGTACACTAACACTAATCCACGCCCTCACATGCACGGTCACCCTAAAGCGTTGTCGTACCATCACCTGGACCCTAAGCCGTCCCCGTCCCCTAACCCTAACCCTAGCCCGAACCCTATCCCTAACCCTTTCCCGAAGCCTGACCCTCACCTGTCCCCTAATCCTAACCCGTACACTAACACTAACCCGCGCCCTCACACACACGCTCAACCTAAAACGTTGTCGTACCGTCACCATGACCCTAAACAGTCCCTGTCCCGTAACCCTAACCCTAGTCCGAACCCTAACACTAACGCTTCGCCGAATTCTGACCCCCACCAGTCCCCTAATGCTAACCCGTACGCTAACACTAACCCGCGCCCTCACACACACCCTACCCCTAAAGCATTGTCGTACCCTCATCTGGACCCTAAACCGTCCCTGTCCCGTAACCCTAACCCTAGCCCGAACGCTAACCCTAACCCACCCCCGAAGCCTGACCCTCACCGTCCCCTAATCCTAACCCGTACGCTAACACTAACCCGCGCCCTCACACACACGCTCCCGCTAAAGCATTGTCGTACCCTCACCTGGACCCTAAACCGTCCCCGTCCCCTAACGCTAACCATTTCCCGAACCCTAAACCTAGCCCTTCCCCGAAGCCTGACCCTCACCCATCCCCTATCCTACACCGTACGATAACACTAACCTGCGCCCTCACAGGCACGCTCCCTCTAAGGCGTTATCGTACCCTCACCTGGACCCGAAACCGTCCCCGTCCCCTAACCCTAACTCTAGCCCGAACCCTAACCCTAACCCATCCCCGAAGCCTGACTCTCACCCGTCCCCTAATGCTAACCCGTACGCTAACACTAACCCGCGCCCTCACACGCACGCTCCCCCTAAAGCGTTGTCGTACGCTCAACTGGACCCTAAAGCGTCCCCGTTCCCTAACCCTAACCCTAGCCCGAAACCTAACCCTAACACTTCCCCGAGGCCTGACCATCACACGTCCCCTAATCCTAACCCGTACGGTAACACTAACGCACGCCCTCAGACGCATGCTCAACCTAAAGCTTTGTCGTACCGTCACCTGGACCCTAAACCGTCCCCGTCCCCTAACCCTAACCCTAGCCCGAACGTTAACCCTAAACCTTCCCCGAAGCCTGACCCTCACCCATCCCGTAATCCTAACCCGTATGCTAACACTAACCCACGCCCTCACTCGCACGCTCTCCCTAAATCGTTGTCGTACCCTGACCTGGACCCTAAACCGTCCCCGTCCCCTAACCCTAACCCTAGCCCGAACCGTAACCCTAACCCTTCCCCGAAGCCTGACCCTCACCCTTACCCTAATCCTAACTCGGACGCTAACACTAACCCATGCCCTCACTCGCACGCTCCCCCTAATGCGTTGTCGTACCCTCACCTGGACCCTACACCATCCCCATTCCCTAACCCTAACCCTAGCCCGAACCCTAACCCTAACCCTTCCCCGAAGCCTGACCCTCACCCATCCCCTAATCCTACACCGTACGATAACACTAACCTGTGCCCTCACACGCACGCTCCCCCTAAAGTGTTGTCGTACCCTCACCTGGACCCCAAACCGTCCCCGTCCCCTAACCCTAACCCTAGCCCGAACCCTAACCCTAACCCTTCCCCGAAGCCTGACCCTCACCCATCCCCTAATCCTAACCCGTACGCTAACACTAACCCACGCCCTCACACGCCCGCTACCCCTAAAGCGTTGTCGTACCATCACCTGGACCCTAAACCGTCCCCGTCCCGTAACCCTAACACAAGCCCTAACCCAAACCCTAACCCTTCCCCGAAGCCTGACCTTCACCCGTCCCCTAATCCTAACACGTACACTAACACTAACCTGCGCCCTCACACGCACGCTCCCCCTAAAGTGTTGTCGTACCCTCACCTGGACCCTAAACCGTCCCCGTCCCCTAACCCTAACCCTAGCCTGAACCCTAACCCTAAACCTTCCCCGAAGCCTGACCCTCACCCGTGCTCTAATCCTAACCCGTACGCTAAAAGTAACGCACGCCCTCACACGCACTCTCCCCCTTAATCGTTGTCGTACCCTCACCTGGACCCTAAACCGTCCCCGTCCCCTAACCCTAATCCTAGCCCGAAACCTAACCCTAACACTTCCCCGAAGCCTGACACTCACCCGTCCCCTAATCCTAACCCGTACGCTAACACTAACCCGCGCCCTCACACGCACGCTCCCCCTAAAGTGTTGTCGTACCCTCACCTGGACCCTAAACCGTCCCCGTCCCCTAACCCTAACCCTAGCCCTAAAACTTACCGTAACCCTTCCCAGAAGACTGACCCTCACCCGTCCCCTAATACTAACCCGTACACTAACACTAACCCACGCCCTCACACGCATGCTCCCCCTAAAGGATTGTCGTACACTCAATTGGATCCTAAACCATCCCCGTCCCCTAACCCTAACCCTAGCCCGAACCCTAACCCTAACACTTCCCTGAGGCCTGACCATCACCCGTCCCCTAATCCTAACCGGTACGCTAACACTAACCTGCGCCCTCACACGCACGCTCCCCCTAAAGCGTTGTCGTACCCTCACATACACCCTAAACCGTCCCCAACCCCTAACCCTAACCCTAGCCCGAACCCTAAGCCTAAACCTTCCCCAAAGCCTGACTCTCACCCGTCCCCTAATCCTAACCCTTACGCTAACACTAACCCGCGCCCTCACACGTACGCTGCCCCTAAAGTGTTGTCGTACCCTCCCCTGGACCCTAAACCGTCCCCGTCCCCTAACCCTAACCCTAGCCCGAACCCTAACCCTAACCATTCCCCGAAGCCTGACACTCACCCGTCCCCTAATCCTAACCCGTACGCTAACACTAACCCGCGCTCTCACGCGTACGCTCCCCCTAAAGTGTTGTCGTACCCTCCACTGGACCCTCAGCCATCCCCGTCCCCTAACCCTAACCCTAGCGCGAACCCTAAGCCTAACCCTTCCCCGAAGCCTGACCCTCACCCGTCCCCTAATCCTAACCCGTACACTAACACTAACCCGCGCCCTCACACGTACGCTGCCCCTAAAGTGTTGTCGTACACTCCCGTGGACCCTAAACCGTCCCCGTCCCCTAACCCTAACCCTAGCCCGAACCCTAACCCTAACACTTCCCCGAAGCCTGACTCTCACCCGTCCCCTAATCCTAACCCGTACGCTAACACTAACCCGCGCCCTAACGCGTACGCTCCCCCTAAAGCGTTGTCGTACCCTCCCCTGGACCCTAAACCGTCCCCGTCCCCTAACCCTAACCCTAGCCCGAACCGTAACCCTAACCCTTCCCCGAAGCCTGACCCTCACCCGTCCCCTAATCCTAACCCGTACGCTAACACTAACCCGCGCCCTCACACGTACGCTCCCCCTAATGCATTGTCGTAACCTCCCCTGGACCCTAAACCGTCCCCGTCCCCTAACCCTAACCCTAGCCCGAACGCTAACCCTAACCCTTCCCCGAAACCTGACCCTCACCCGTCCCCTAATCCTAACCCGTAGGCTAACACTAACCCGCGCCCTCACACGTACGCTCCCCCTAAAGCGTTGTCGTACCCTCCCCTGGACCCTAAACCGTCCCCGTCCCCTAACCCTAACCCTAGCCCGAACCCTAAGCCTAAAACTTCCCCGAAGCCTGACCCTCACCCGTCCCCTATTCCTAACCCGTACGCTAACACTAACACGCGCCCTCACACGTACGCTCCCCCTAAAGCGTTGTCGTACCCTCCCCTGGACCCTAAACCGTCCCCGTCCCCTAACCCTAACCCTAGCCCGAACCCTAACCCTAACCCTTCCCCGAAGCGTGACCCTTACCCGTCCCCTAATCCTAACCCGTACGCTAACACTAACCCGCGCCCTCACACGTACGCTCCCCCTAAAGCATTGTCGTAACCTCCCCTGGACCCTAAACCGTCCCCGTCCCCTAACCCTAACCCTAGCCCGAACCCTAACCCTAACCCTTCCCCGAAGACTGACCCTCACCCGTCCCCTAATCCTAACCCGTACGCTAACACTAACCCGCGCCCTCACGCGTACGCTACCCCTAAAGCGTTGTCGTACCCTCCCCTGGACCCTAAACCGTCCCCATCCCCTAAACCTAACCCTAGCCCGAACCCTAAACCTAACACTTCCCCGAAGCCTGACTCTCACCCGTCCTCTAATCCTAACCCGTACGCTAACACTAACCCACGCCCTAACGCGTACGCTCCCCCTAAAGCGTTGTCGTACCCTCCCCTGGACCCTAAACCGTCCCCGTCCCCTAACCCTAACCCTAGCCCGAACCCTAACCCTAACCCTTCCCCGAAGCCTGACCCTCACCCGTCCCCTAATCCTAACCCGTACGCTAACACTAACCCGCGCCCTCACACATACGCTCCCCCTAAAGCATTGTCGTAACCTCCCGTGGACCCTAAACCGTCCCCGTCCCCTAACCCTAACCCTAGACCGAACGCTAACCCTAACCCTTACCCGAAGCCTGACCCTCACCCGTCCCCTAATCCTAACCCGTACGCTAACACTAACCCGCGCCCTCACACGTACGCTCCCCCTAAAGCGTTGTCGTACCCTCCCCTGGACCCTAAACCGTCCCCGTCCCCTAACCCTAACCCTAGCCCGAACCCTAACCCTAACACTTCCCCAAAGCCTGACCCTTACCCGTCCCCAAATCCTAACCCGTACGCTAACACTAACCCGCGCTCTCACACGTACGCTCCCCCTAAAGCATTGTCGTAACCTCCCCTGGACCCTAAACCGTCCCCGTCCCCTAACCCTAAACCTAGACCGAACCCTAACCCTACCCCTTCCCCGAAGCCTGAACCTCACCGGTCCCCTAATCCTAACCCGTAGGCTAACACTAACCCGCGCCCTCACACGTACGCTCCCCCTAAAGCGGTGTCGTACCCTCCCCTGGACCCTAAACCGTCCCCGTCCCCTAACCCTAACCCTAGCCCGAACCCTAACCCTAACCCTTCCCCGAAGCCTGACCCTCACCCGTCCCCTAATCCTAACCCGTACGCTAACACTAACCCGCGCCCTCGCGCGTACACTCCCCCTAAAGCGTTGTCGTACCCTCCCCTGGACCCTAAACCGTCCCCGTCCCCTAACCCTAACCCTAGCCCGAACCCTAAGCCTAACCCTTCCCCGAAGCCTGACCCTCACCGGTCCCCTAAACCTAACCCGTACGATAACACTAACCCGCGCCCTCACACGTACGCTGCCCCTAAAGTGTTGTCGTACCCTCCCCTGGACCCTAAACCGTCCCCGTCACCTAACCCTAACCCTAGCCCGAACCCTAACCCTAACCCTTCCCCAAAGCCTGACCCTCACCCGTCCCCTAATCCTAACCCGTACTCTAACACTAACCCGCGCCCTCACGCGTACGCTCCCCCTAAAGCATTGTCGTACCCTCCCCTGGACCCTAAACCGTCCCCGTCCCCTAACCCTAACCCTAGCCCGAATCTAAGCCTAACCCTTCCCCGAAGCCTGACCCTCACCCGTCCCCTAAACCTAACCCGTACGCTAACACTAACCCGCGCCCTCACACGTACGCTGCCCCTAAAGCGTTGTCGTACCCTCCCCTGGACCCTAAACCGTCCCCGTCCCCTAACCCTAAACCTAGCCCGAACCCTAACCCTAACACTTCCCCGAAGCCTGACTCTCACCCGTCCCCTAATCCTAACCCGTACGCTAACACTAACCCGCGCCCTCACACGTACGCTGCCCTTAAAGCGTTGTCGTACCCTCCCCTGGACCCTAAACCGTCCCCGTCCCCTAACCCTAACCCTAGCCCGAACCCTAACCATAACACTTCCCGGAAGCCTGACCCTCACCCGGCCCCTAATACTAACCCGTACACTAACACTAACCCACGCCCTCACACGCATGCTCCCCCTAAAGCATTGTCGTACTCTCAATTGGACCCTAAACAATCCCCGTCCCCTAAACCTAACCCTAGCCCGAATCCTAACCGTAACACTTCCCTGAGGCCTGAGCATCACCCGTCCCCTAATCCTAACCGGTACGCTAACACTAACCTGCGCCCTCACACGCACGCTCCCCCTAAAGCGTTGTCGTACCCTCACATGCACCCTAAACCGTCCCCAACCCCTAACCCTAACCCTAGCCCGAACCCTAACCCTAACACTTCCCCGAAGCCTGACCTTCACCCGTCCCCTAATCCTAACCAGTATGCTAACACTAACCCGCGCCCTCAGTCGCACGCTCCCCCAAGAGTGCTGTCGTACCCTCACCTGGACCCTAAACCGTCCCCGTCCCCTAATGCTAACCCTTTCCCGAACCCTAAACCTAACACTTCCCCAAAGCCTGACCCTCACCCATCCCCTAATCCTACACCGTACGATAACACTAACCCGCGCCCTCACACGCACGCTCCCTCTAAGGCGTTGTCATACCCTCACCTGGACCCTAAACCGTCCCCGTCCCCTAACCCTAACTCTAGCCTGAACCCAACCCTAACACTTCCCCGAAGCCTGACACTCACCCGTCCCCTAATGCTAACCCGTATGCTAACACTAACCCGCGCCCTCACATGCACGCTCACCCTAAAGCGTTGTCGTACGCTCAACTGGACCCTAAACCGTCCCCGTCCCCTAACCCTAACCCTAGCCCGAACCCTAACCCTAACACTTCCCCGAAGCCTGACCATCCACCGTCCCATAATCCTAACCGGTACGCTAACACTAACCCGCGCCCGCACACTCACGCTCACCCTAAAGTTTTGTTATACCCTCATCTGGACCCTAAACCGTCCCTGTCCCGTAACCCTAACCCTAGCCCGAACGCTAACCCTAACCCACCCCCGAAGCCTGACCCTCACCGTCCCCTAATCCTAACCCGTACGCTAACACTAACCCGCGCCCTCACACGCACGCTCCCGCTAAAGCATTGTCGTACCCTCACCTGGACCCTAAACCGTCCCCGTCCCCTAACGCTAACCATTTCCCGAACCCTAAACCTAGCCCTTCCCCGAAGCCTGACCCTCACCGATCCCCTATCCTACACCGTACGATAACACTAACCTGCGCCCTCACAGGCACGCTCCCTCTAAGGCGTTATCGTACCCTCACCTGGACCCGAAACCGTCCCCGTCCCCTAACCCTAACTCTAGCCCGAACCCTAACCCTAACCCATCCCCGAAGACTGACTCTCACACATCCCCTAATGCTAACCCGTACGCTAACACTAACCCGCGCCCTCACACGCACGCTCCCCCTAAAGCGTTGTCGTACGCTCAACTGGACCCTAAAGCGTCCCCGTTCCCTAACCCTAACCCTAGCCCGAAACCTAACCCTAACACTTCCCCGAGGCCTGACCATCACACGTCCCCTAATCCTAACCCGTACGGTAACACTAACGCACGCCCTCAGACGCATGCTCAACCTAAACCTTTGTCGTACCCTCACCTGGACCCTAAACCGTCCCCGTCCCCTAACCCTAACCCTAGCCCGAACGTTAACCCTAAACCTTCCCCGAAGCCTGACCCTCACCCGTCCCCTAATCCTAACCCGTACGCTAACACTAATGCGCGCCCTCACATGCAAGGTCCCCCTAAAGCGTTGTCGTACCCTCACCTGGACCCTAAACCGTCCACAACCCCTAAACCTAACCCTAGCCCAAACCCTAACCCTAACCCTTCCCCGAAGCCTGACCCTCACCCATCCCGTAATCCTAACCCGTATGCTAACACTAAACCACGCCCTCACTCGCACGCTCTCCCTAAATCGTTGTCGTACCCTGACCTGGACCCTAAACCGTCCCCATCCCCTAACCCTAACCCTAGCCCGAACCGTAACCCTAACCCTTCCCCGAAGCCTGACCCTCACCCTTCCCCTAATCCTAACTCGGACGCTAACACTAACCCATGCCCTCACTCGCACGCTCCCCCTAATGCGTTGTCGTACCCTCACCTGGACCCTACACCGTCCCCATTCCCTAACCCTAACCCTAGCCCGAACCCTAACACTAACCCTTCCCCGAAGCCTGACCCTCACCCATCCCCTAATCCTACACCGTACGATAACACTAACCTGCGCCCTCACACGCACGCTCCCCCTAAAGTGTTGTCGTACCCTCACCTGGACCCTAAACCGTCCCCGTCCCCTAACCCTAACCCTAGCCCGAACCCTAACCCTAACCCTTCCCCGAAGCCTGACCCTCACCCATCCCCTAATCCTAACCCGTACGCTAACACTAACCCACGCCCTCACACGCCCGCTACCCCTAAAGCGTTGTCGTACCATCACCTGGACCCTAAACCGTCCCCGTCCCGTAACCCTAACACAAGCCCTAACCCAAACCCTAACCCTTCCCCGAAGCCTGACCTTCACCCGTCCCCTAATCCTAACACGTACACTAACACTAACCTGCGCCCTCACACGCACGCTCCCCCTAAAGTGTTGTCGTACCCTCACCTGGACCCTAAACCGTCCCCGTCCCCTAACCCTAACCCTAGCCTGAACCCTAACCCTAAACCTTCCCCGAAGCCTGACCCTCACCCGTGCCCTAATCCTAACCCGTACGCTAAAAGTAACGCACGCCCTCACACGCACTCTCCCCCTTAATCGTTGTCGTACCCTCCCCTGGACCCTAAACCGTCCCCGTCCCCTAACCCTAAACCTAGCCCGAACCCTAACCCTAACACTTCCCCGAAGCCTGACTCTCACCCGTCCCCTAATCCTAACCCGTACGCTAACACTAACCCGCGCCCTCACACGTACGCTGCCCCTAAAGCGTTGTCGTACCCTCCCCTGGACCCTAAACCGTCCCCGTCCCCTAACCCTAACCCTAGCCCGAACCCTAACCATAACACTTCCCTGAAGCCTGACCCTCACCCGTCCCCTAATCCTAACCCGTACGCTAACACTAACCCGCGCCCTCACGTGTACGCTCCCCCTAAAGCGTTTTCGTACCCTCCCCTGGACTCTAAACCGTCCCCGTCCCCTAACCCTAACCCTAGCCCGAACCCTAAGCCTAACCCTTCCCCGAAGCCTGACCCTCACCCGTCCCCTAATCCTAACCCGTACGCTAACACTAACCCGCGCCCTCACACGTACGCTCCCCCTAAAGCGTTGTCGTACCCTCCCCTGGACCCTAAACCGTCCCCGTCCCCTAACCCTAACCCTAGCCCGAACGCTAACCCTAACCCTTCCCCGAAGCCTGACCCTCACCCGTCCCCTAATCCTAACCCGTACGCTAACACTAACCCGCGCCCTCACACGTACGCTGCCCCTAAAGTGTTGTCGTACCCTCCCCTGGACCCTAAACAGTCCCCATCCCCTAACCCTAACCCTAGCCCGAACCCTAACCCTAACACTTCCCCGAAGCCTGACACTCACCCATCCCCTAATCCTAACCCGTACGCTAACACTAACCCGCGCCCTCACACGTACGCTCCCCCTAAAGCATTGTCGTAACCTCCCCTGGACCCTAAACCGTCCCCGTCCCCTAACCCTAACCCTAGCCCGAACGCTAACCCTAACCCTTCCCCGAAGCCTGACCCTCACCCGTCCCCTAATCCTAACCCGTACGCTAACACTAACCCGCGCCCTCACACGTACGCTGCCCCTAAAGTGTTGTCGTACCCTCCCCTGGACCCTAAACCGTCCCCATCCCCTAACCCTAACCCTAGCCCGAACGCTAACCCTAACCCTTCCCCGAAGCCTGACCCTCACCCGTCCCCTAATCCTAACCCGTACGCTAACACTAACCCGCGCCCTCACACGTACGCTGCCCCTAAAGTGTTGTCGTACCCTCCGCTGGACCCTAAACCGTCCCCGTCCCCTAACCGTAACCCTAGCCCGAACCCTAACCCTAACACTTCCCCGAAGCCTGACTCTCACCCGTCCCCTAATCCTAACCCGTACGCTAACACTAATCCGCGCCCTAACGCGTACGCTCCCCCTAAAGCGTTGTCGTACCCTCCCCTGGACACTAAACCGTCCCCGTCCCCAACCCTAACCCTAGCCCGAACCCTAACCCTAACCCTTCCCCGTAGCCTGACCCTCACCCGTCCCCTAATCCTAACCCGTACGCTAACACAAACCCGCGCCCTCACACGTACGCTCACCCTAAAGCATTGTCGTAACCTCCCGTGGAACCTAAACCGTCCCCGTCCCCTAACCCTAACCCTAGACCGAACGCTAACCCTAACCGTTATCCGAACCCTGACCCTCACCCGTCCCCTAATCCTAACCCGTACGCTAACACTAACCCGCGCCCTCACAGGTACGCTCCCCCTAAAGCGTTGTCGTACCCTCCCCTGGACCCTAAACCGTCCCCGTCCCCTAACCCTAACCCTAGCCCGAACACTAACCCTAGCCCTTCCCCGAAGCCTGAACCTCACCCGTCCCCTAATCCTAACCCGTAGGCTAACACTAACCCGCGCCCTGACACGTACCCTCCCCCTAAAGCGGTGTCGTACCCTCCCCTGGACCCTAAACCGTCCCCGTCCCCTAACCCTAACCCTAGCCCGAACCCTAACCCTAACCCTTCCCCGAAGCCTGACCCTCACCCGTCCCCTAATCCTAACCCGTACGCTAACACTAACCCGTGCCCTCACACATACGCTCCCCCTAAAGCATTGTCGTAACCTCCCCTGGACCCTAAACCGTCCCCGTCCCCTAACCCTAACCCTAGCCCGAACGCTAACCCTAACCCTTCCCCGAAGCCTGACCCTCACCCGTCCCCTAATCCTAACCCGTACGCTAACACTAACCCGCGCCCTCACGCGTACGCTCCCCCTAAAGCGTTGTCGTACCCTCCCCTGGACCCTAAACCGTCCCCATCCCCTAAACCTTACCCTAGCCCGAACCCTAAGCCTAACCCTTCCCCGAAGCCTGACTCTCACCCGTCCCCTAAACCTAACCCGTACGCTAACACTAACCCGCGCCCTCACACGTACGGTCCCCCTAAAGCGGTGTCGTACCCTCCCCTGGACCCTAAACTGTCCCCGTCCCCTAACCGTAACCCTAGCCCGAACCCTAACCCTAACACTTCCCCGAAGCCTGACTCTCACCCGTCCCCTAATCCTAACCCGTACGCTAACACTAACCCGCGCCCTAACGCGTACGCTCCCCCTAAAGCGTTGTCGTACCCTCCCCTTGAACCTAAACCGTCCCCGTCCCCTAACCCTAACCCTAGCCCGAACCTTAACCCTAACCCTTCCCTGTAGCCTGACCCTCACCCGTCCCCTAATCCTAACCCGTACGCTAACACTAACCCGCGCCCTCACGCGTACGCTCCCCCTAAAGCGTTGTCGTACCCTCCCCTGGACCCTAAACCGTCCCCGTCCCCTAACCCTAACCCTAGCCTGAACCCTAAGCCTAACCCTTCCCCGAAGCCTGACACTCACACGTCCCCTAATCCTAACCCGTACGCTAACACTAACCCGCGCCCTCACACGTACGCTCCCCCTAAAGTGTTGTCGTACCCTCCCCTTGACCCTAAACCGTCCCCGTCCCCTAACCCTAACCCTAGCCCGAACCCTAAGCCTAACCCTTCCCTGAAGCCTGACCCTCACCCGTCCCCTAATCCTAACCCGTACGCTAACACTAACCCGCGCCCTCACACGTACGCTCCCCCTAAAGCGTTGTCGTACCCCCCCCTGGACCCTAAGCCGTCCCCGTCCCCTAACCCTAACCCTAGCCCGAACCCTAACCCTAACCCTTCCCCAAAGCCTGACCCTCACCCATCCCCTAATCCTAACCCGTACGCTAACACTAACCCGCGCCCTCACACGTACGCTCCCCCTAAAGCGTTGTCGTACCCTCCCCTGGACCCTAAACCGTCCCCGACCCCTAACCCTAACCCTAGCCCGAACCCTAACCCTAACCCTTCCCCGAAGCCTGACCCTCACCTGTCCCCTAATCCTAACCCGTACGCTAACACTAACCCGCGCCCTCACACGTACGCTCCCCCTAAAGCGTTGTCGTACCCCCCCCTGGACCCTTAGCCGTCCCCGTCCCCTAACCCTAACCCTAGACCGAACCCTAAGCCTAACCCTTCCCCGAAGCCTGACCCTCACCCGTCCCCTAATCCTAACACGTACGCTAACACTAACCCGCGCCCTGACACGTACGCTCCCCCTAAAGCGTTGTCGTACCCTCCCCTGGACCCTAAACCGTCTCCGTCCCCTAACCCTAACCCTAGACCGAACCCTAAGCCTAACCCTTCCCCGAAGCCTGACCCTCACCCGTCCCCTAATCCTAACACGTACGCTAACACTAACCCGCGCCCTGACACGTACGCTCCCCCTAAAGCGTTGTCGTACCCTCCACTGGACCCTAAACCGTCTCCGTCCCCTAACCCTAACCCTAGACCGAACCCTAAGCCTAACCCTTCCCCGAAGCCTGACCCTCACCCGTCCCCTAATCCTAACACGTACGCTAACACTAACCCGCGCCCTGACACGTACGCTCCCCCTAAAGCGTTGTCGTACCCTCCCCTGGACCCTAAACCGTCTCCGTCCCCTAACCCTAACCCTAGACCGAAACCTAACCCTAACCCTTCCCCGAAGCCTGACCCTCACCCGTCCCCTAATCCTAACACGTACGCTAACACTAACCCGCGCCCTGACACGTACGCTCCCCCTAAAGCGTTGTCGTACCCTCCCCTGGACCCTAAACCGTCCCCGTCCCCTAACCCTAACCGTAGCCCGAACCCTAAGCCTAACCCTTCCCCGAAGCCTGACCCTCACCCGTCCCCTAATCCTAACCCGTACGCTAACACTAACCGGCGCCCTCACACGTACGGTCCCCCTAAAGCGTTGTCGTACCCTCCCCTGGACCCTAAACCGTCCCCATCCCCTAACCCTAACCCTAGCCCGAACCGTAACCCTAACCCTTCCCCGAAGCCTGACCCTCAACCGTCCCCTAAACCTAACCCGTACGCTAACACTAACCCACGCCCTCACACGTACGCTCCCCCTAAAGCGTTGCCGTACCCTCCCCTGGACCCTAAACCGTCCCCGTCCCCTAACCCTAACCCTAGCCCGAACCCTAACCCTAACCCTTCCCCGAAGCCTGACCCTCACCCGTACCCTAATCCGAACCCGTACGCTAACACTAACCCGCGCCCTCACACGTACGCTCCCCCTAAAGCGTTGTCGTACCCTCCCCTGGACCCTAAACCGTCCCCGTCCCCTAACCCTAACCCTAGCCCGAACCCTAAACCTAACCCTTCCCCGAAGCCTGACCCTCACCCGTCCCCTAATCCTAACCTGTACGCTAACACTAACCCGCGCCCTCACACGTACGCTGCCCCTAAAGTGTTGTCGTACCCTCCCCTGGACCCTAAACTGTCCTCGTCCCCTAACCCTAACCCTTGCCCGAACCCTAACCCTAACACTTCCCCGAAGCCTGACCCTCACCCGTCCCCTAATCCTAACCCGTACGCTAACACTAACCCGCGCCCTCACACGTACGCTCCCCCTAAAGCGTTGTCGTACCCTCCCCTGGACCCTAAACCGTCCCCGTCCCCTAACCTTAACCCTAGCCCGAACCCTAACCCTAACCCTTCCCCGAAGCCTGACCCTCACCCGTTCCCTAATCCTAACCCGTACGCTAACACTAACCCGCGCCCTCACGCGTACGCTCCCCCTAAAGCGTTGTCGTACCCTCCCCTGAACCCTAAACCGTCTCCGTCCCCTAACCCTAACCCTAGCCTGAACCCTAAGCCTAACCCTTCCCCGAAGCCTGACCCTCACACGTCCCCTAATCCTAACCCGTACGCTAACACTAACCCGCGCCCTCACACGTACGCTCCCCCTAAAGCGTTGTCGTACCCTCCCCTGGACCCTAAACCGTCCCCGTCCCCTAACCTTAACCCTAGCCCGAACCCTAACCCTAACCCTTCCCCGAAGCCTGACCCTCACCTGTCCCCTAATCCTAACCCGTACGCTAGCACTAACCCGCACCCTCACATGTACGATCCCCCTAAAGCGTTGTCGTACCCTCCCCTGGACCCTAAACCGTCCCCGTCCCCTAACACTGACCCTAGCCCGAACCCTAACCCTAACCCTTCCCCGAAGCCTGACCCTCACCCGTCCCCTAATCCTAAACGGTACGCTAACACTAACCCGCGCCCTCACACATACGCTCCCCCTAAAGCGTTGTCGTACCCTCCCCTGGACCCTAAACCGTCCCCGTCCCCTATCCCTAACCCTAGCCCGAACCCTAACCCTAACCCTTCCTTGAAGCCTGACCCTCACCCGTCCCCTAATCCTAACCCGTACGCTAACACTAACCCGCGCCCTCACACGTACGCTCCCCCTAAAGCGTTGTCGTACCCTCCCCTGACCCTAAACCGTCCCCGTCCCCTAACCCTAACCCTAGCCCGAACCCTAACCCTAACCCTTCCCCGAAGCCTGACACTCACCCGTCCCCTAATCCTAACCCGTACGCTAACACTAACCTGCGCCCTCACGCGTACGCTCCCCCTAAAGCGTTGTCGTACCCTCCCCTGGACCCTAAGCCGTCTCCGTCCCCTAAACCTAACCGTAGCCCGAACCCTAACCCTAACCCTTCCCCGAAGCCTGACCCTCACCCGTCCCCTAATCCTAACCCGTACGCTAACACTAACCCGCGCCCTCACACGTACGCTCCCCCTAAAGCGTTGTCGTACCCTTCCCTGGACCCTAAACCGTCCCCGTCCCCTAACCCTAACCCTAGCCCGAACCCTAACCCTAACCCTTCCCCGAAGCCTGACCCTCACCCGTCCCCTAATCCGAATCCGTACGATAACACTAACCCGTGCCCTCACACGTACGCTCCCCCTAAAGCGTTGTCGTACCCTCCCCTGGACCCTAAACCGTCCCCGTCCCCTAACCCTAACCCTAGCCCGAACCCTAACCCTAACACTTCCCCGAAGCCTGACCCTCACCCGTCCCATAATCCTAACCCGTACGCTAACACTAACCCGCGCCCTCACACGTACGCTCCCCCTAAAGCGTTGTCGTACCCTCCCCTGGACCCTAAACCGTCTCCGTCCCCTAACCCTAACCCTAGACCGAACCCTAAGCATAACCCTTCCCCGAAGCCTGAGCCTCACCCGTCCCCTAATCCTAACCTGTACGCTAACACTAACCCGCGCCCTCACACGTACGCTCCCCCTAAAGCGTTGTCGTACCCTCCCCTGGACCCTAAACCGTCCCCGTCCCCTAACCCTAACCCTAGACCGAAACCTAACCCTAACCCTTCCCCGAAGCCTGACCCTCACCCGTCCCATAATCCTAACCCGTACGCTAACACTAACCCACGCCCTCACACGTACGCTCCCCCTAAAGCGTTGTTGTACCCTCCCCTGGACCCTAAACCGTCCCCGTCCCCTAACCCTAACCCTAGCCCGTACCCTAACCCTAACCCTTCCCCGAAGCCTGACCCTCACCCGTCCCCTAATCGTAACCCGTACGCTATCACTAACCCGCGCCCTCACACGTACGCTCCCCCTAAAGCGTTGTCGTACCCTCCCCTGGACCCTAAACCGTCCCCGTCCCCTAACCCTAACCCTAGCCCGAACCCTAACCCTAACCCTTCCCTGAAGCCTGACCCTCACCCTTCCCGTAATCCTAACCCGTACGCTAACACTAACCCGCGCCCTCACACGTACGCTCCCCCTAAAGCGTTGTCGTACCCCCCCCTGGACCCTAAGCCGTCCCCGTCCCCTAACCCTAACCCTAGCCCGAACCCTAACCCTAACCCTTCCCCGAAGCCTGACCCTCACCCGTCCCATAATCCTAACCCGTACGCTAACACTAACCTGCGCCCTCACACGTACGCTCCCCCTAAAGCGTTGTCGTACCCTCCCCTGGACCCTAAACCGTCCCCGTCCCCTAACCCTAACACTAGCCCGAACCCTAACCCTAACCCTTCCCCGAAGCCTGACCCTCACCCGTCCCCTAATCCTAACCCGTACGCTAACACTAACCCGCGCCCTCACACGTACGCTCCCCCTAAAGCGTTGTCGTACCCTCCCCTGGACCCTAAACCGTCCCCATCCCCTAACCCTAACCCTAGCCCGAACCGTAACCCTAATCCTTCCCCGAAGCCTGACCCTCAACAGTCCCTTAACCCTAACCCGTACGCTAACACTAACCCACGCCCTCACACGTACGCTACCCCTAAAGCATTGTCGTACCCTCCCCTGGACCCTAAACCGTCCCCGTCCCCTAACCCTAACCCTAGCCCGAACCCTAACACTAACCCTTCCCCGAAGCCTGAACCTCACCCGTCCCCTAATCCTAACCCGTACGCTAACACTAACCCGCGCCCTCACACGTACGCTCCCCCTAAAGCGTTGTCGTACCCTCCCCTGGACCCTAAACCGTCCTCGTCCCCTAACCCTAACCCTAGCCCGAACCCTAACCCTAACCCTTCCCCGAAGCCTGACCCTCACCCGTCCCCTAATCCTAACCCGTACGCTAACACTAACCCGCGCCCTCACACGTACGCTCCCCCTAAAGCGTTGTCGTACCCTCCCCTGGACCCTAAAGCTTCCCCGTCCCCTAACCCTAACCCTAGCCCGAAACCTAACCCTAACCCTTCCCCGAAGCCTGACCCTCACCCGTCCCCTAATCTTAGCCCGTACGCTAACACTAACCCGCGCCCTCACACGTATGCTCCCCCTAAAGCGTTGTCGTACCCTCCCCTGGACCCTAAACCGTCCCCGTCCCCTAACCCTAACCCTAGCCCGAACCCTAAGCCTAACCCTTGCCGAAGCCTGACCCTCACCCGTCCCCTAATCCTAACCCGTACGCTAACACTAACCCGCGCCCTCACACGTACGCTCCCCCTAAAGCGTTGTCGTACCCTCCCCTGGACCCTAAACCGTCCCCGTCCCCTAACCCTAACCCTAGCCCTAACCCTAAACCTAACCCTTCCCCGAATCCTGACCCTCACACGTCCCCTAATCCTAACAAGTACGCTAACACTAACCCGCGCCCTCACACGTACGCTCCCCCTAAAGCGTTGTCGTACCCTCCCCTGAACCCTAAAGCTTCCCCGTCCCCTAACCCTAACCCTAGCCCGAACCCTAACCCTAACCCTTCCCCGAAGCCTGACCCTCACCCGTCCCCTAATCCTAACCCGTACGCTAACACTAACCTGCGCCCTCACACGTACGCTGCCCCTAAAGCGTTGTCGTACCCTCCCCTGGACCCTAAACCGTCCCCGTCCCCTAACCCTAAACCTAGCCCGAACCCTAACCCTAACACTTCCCCGAAGCCTGACTCTCACCCGTCCCCTAATCCTAACCCGTACGCTAACACTAACCCGCGCCCTCACACGTACGCTGCCCCTAAAGCGTTGTCGTACCCTCCCCTGGACCCTAAACCGTCCCCGTCCCCTAACCCTAACCCTAGCCCGAACCCTAACCATAACACTTCCCCGAAGCCTGACCCTCACCCGTCCCCTAATCCTAACCCGTACGCTAACACTAACCCGCGCCCTCACACGTACGCTCCCCCTAAAGCATTGTCGTACCCTCCCCTGCACCCTAAACCGTCCCCGTCCCCTAACCCTAACCCTAACCCGAACCCTAAGCCTAAACCTTCCCCGAAGCCTGACTCTCACCCGTCCCCTAATCCTAACCCATACGCTAACACTAACCCGCGCCCTCACACGTACGCTCCCCCTAAAGCGTTGTCGTACCCTCCCCTGGACCCTAAGCCGTCCCCATCTCCTAACCCTAACCCTAGCCCGAACCCTAAGCCTAAAACTTCCCCGAAGCCTGACCCTCACCCGTCCCCTAATCCTAACCCATACGCTAACACTAACCCCCGCCCTCACACGTACGCTGCCCCTAAAGTGTTGTCGTACCCTCCCCTGGACCCTAAACCGTTCCCGTCCCCTAACCCTAACCCTAGCCCGAACCCTAACCCTAACCCTTCCCCGAAGCCTGAACCTCACACGTCCCCTAATCCTAACCCGTAGGCTAACACTAACCCGCGCCCTCACACGTACGCTCCCCCTAAAGCGGTGTCGTACCCTCCCCTGGACCCTAAACTGTCCCCGTCCCCTAACCCTAATCCTAGCCCGAACCCTAACCCTAACCCTTCCCCGAAGCCTGACCCTCACCCGTCCCCTAATCCTAACCCGTACGCTAACACTAACCCGCGCCCTCACGCGTACGCTCCCCCTAAAGCGTTGTCGTACCCTCCCCTGGACCCTAAACCGTCCCCATCCCCTAAACCATACCCTAGCCCGAACCCTAAGCCTAACCCTTCCCCGAAGCCTGACCCTCACCCGTCCCCTAAACCTAACCCGTACGCTAACACTAACCCGCGCCCTCACACGTACGGTCCCCCTAAAGCGGTGTCGTACCCTCCCCTGGACCCTAAACTGTCCCCGTCCCCTAACCGTAACCCTAGCCCGAACCCTAACCCTAACACTTCCCCGAAGCCTGACTCTCACCCGTCCCCTAATCCTAACCCGTACGCTAACACTAACCCGCGCCCTAACGCGTACGCTCCCCCTAAAGCGTTGTCGTACCCTCCCCTGGAACCTAAACCGTCCCCGTCCCCTAACCCTAACCCTAGCCCGAACCTTAACCCTAACACTTCCCTGTAGCCTGACCCTCACCCGTCCCCTAATCCTAACCCGTATGCTAACACTAACCCGCGCCCTCACGCGTACGCTCCCCCTAAAGCGTTGTCGTACCCTCCCCTGGACCCTAAACCGTCCCCGTCCCCTAACCTTAACCCTAGCCCGAACGCTAACCCTAACCCTTCCCCGAAGCCTGACCCTCACCCGTCCCCTAATCCTAACCCGTACGCTAACACTAACCCGCGCCCTCACACGTACGCTCCCCCTAAAGCGTTGTCGTACCCTCCCCTGCACCCTAAACCGTCCCCGTCCCCTAACCCTAACCCTAGCCCGAACCATAAGCCTAAACCTTCCCCGAAGCCTGACTCTCACCCGTCCCCTAATCCTAACCCATATGCTAACACTAACCCGCACCCTCACACGTACGCTGCCCCTAAAGTGTTGTCGTACCCTCCCCTGGACCCTAAACCGTCCCCGTCCCCTAACACTAACCCTAGCCCGAACCCTAACCCTAACCCTTCCCCGAAGCCTGACCCTCACCCGTCCCCTAATCCTAACCCGTACGCTAACACTAACCCACGCCCTCACGCGTACGCTCCCCGTAAAGCGTTGTCGTACCCTCCCCTGGACCCTAAGCCGTCCCCATCTCCTAACCCTAACCCTAGCCCGAACCCTAAGCCTAAAACTTCCCCGAAGCCTGACCCTCACCCGTCCCCTAATCCTAACCCATACGCTAACACTAACCTCCGCCCTCACACGTACGCTGCCCCTAAAGTGTTGTCGTACCCTCCCCTGGACCCTAAACCGTCCCCGTCCCCTAACCGTAACCCTAGCCCGAACCCTAACCCTAACACTTCCTCGAAGCCTGACTCTCACCCGTCCCCTAATCCTAACCCGTACGCTAACACTAACCCGCGCCCTAACGCGTACGCTCCCCCTAAAGCATTGTCGTAGCCTCCCCTAGACCCTAAACCGTCCCCGTCCCCTAACCCTAACCCTAGCCCGAACGCTAACCCTAACCCTTCTCCGAAGCCTGACCCTCACCCGTCCCCTAATCCTAACCCGTACGCTAACACTAACCCGCGCCCTCACACGTACACTCCCCCTAAAGCGTTGTCGTACCCTCCCCTGGACCCTAAACCGTCCCCGTCCCCTAACCCTAACCCTAGCCCGAACCCTAAGACTAAACCTTCCCCGAAGCCTGACCCTCACCCGTCCCCTAATCCTAACCCATACGCTAACACTAACCCGCGCCCTCACACGTACGCTGCCCCTAAAGTATTGTCGTACCTTCCCCTGGACCCTAAACCGTCCCCGTCCCCTAACCCTAACCCTAGCCCGAACCCTAACCCTAACCCTTCCCCGAAGCCTGACCCTCACCCGTCCCATAATCCTAACCCGTACGCTAACACTAACCCGCGCCCTCACACGTACGCTCCCCCTAAAGCGTTGTCGTACCCTCACTGGACACTAAACCGTTCCCGTCCCCTAACCCTAACCCTAGACCGAACCCTAACCCTAGCCCTTCCCCGAAGCCTGAACCTCACCCGTCCCCTAATCCTAAACCGTAGGCTAACACTAACCCGCGCCCTCACACGTACCCTCCCCCTAAAGCGGTGTCGTACCCTCCCCTGGACCCTAAACTGTCCCCGTCCCCTAACCCTAACCCTAGCCCGAACCCTAACCCTAACCCTTCCCCGAAGCCTGACCCTCACCCGTCCCCTAATCCTAACCCGTACGCTAACACTAACCCACGCCCTCACGCGTACGCTCCCCCTAAAGCGTTGTCGTACCCTCCCCTGGACCCTAAACCGTCCCCGTCCCCTAACTCTAACCCTAGCCCGAACCCTAACCCTAACCCTTCCCCGAAGCCTGACCCTCACCCGTCCCCTAATCCTAACCCGTACGCTAATACTAACCCGTGCCCTCACACATACGCTGCCCCTAAAGTGTTGTCGTACCCTCCCGTTGACCCTAAACCGTCCCCGTCCCCTAATCCTAACCCTAGCCCGAACCCTAACCCTAAACCTTCCCCGAAGCCTGACCCTCAACCGTCCCTTAACCCTAACCCGTACGCTAACACTAACCCACGCCCTCACACGTACGCTACCCCTAAAGCGTTGTCGTACCCTCCACTGGACACTAAACCGTTCCCGTCCCCTAACCCTAACCCTAGCCCGAACCCTAACCCTAGCCCTTCCCCGAAGCCTGAACCTCACCCGTCCCCTAATCCTAACCCGTAGGCTAACACTAACCCGCGCCCTCACACGTACCCTCCCCCTAAAGCGGTGTCGTACCCTCCCCTGGACCCTAAACTGTCAGCGTCCCCTAACCGTAACCCTAGCCCGAACCCTAACCCTAACCCTTCCCCGAAGCCTGACCCTCACCCGTCCCCTAATCCTAACCCGTACGCTAACACTAACCCGCGCCCTCACGCGTACGCTCCCCCTAAAGCGTTGTCATACCCTCCCCTGGACCCTAAACCGTCCCCGTCCCCTAACCCTAACCCTAGCCCGAACCCTAACCCTAACCCTTCCCCGAAGCCTGACCCTCACCCGTCCCCTAATCCTAACCCGTACGCTAACACTAACCCGTGCCCTCACACATACGCTCCCCCTAAAGCATTGTCGTAACCTCCCCTGGACCCTAAACCGTCCCCGTCCCCTAACCCTAACCCTAGCCCGAACCCTAAGCCTAAACCTTCCCCGAAGCCTGACTCTCACCCGTCCCCTAATCCTAACCCATACGCTAACACTAACCCGCGCCCTCACACGTACGCTCCCCCTAAAGCGTTGTCGTACCCTCCCCTGGACCCTAAGCCGTCCCCGTCCCCTAACCGTAACCCTAGCCCGAACCCTAACCCTAACACTTCCCCGAAGCCTGACTCTCACCCGTCCCCTAATCCTAACCCGTACGCTAACACTAACCCGCGCCCTAACGCGTACGCTCCCCCTAAAGCGTTGTCGTACCCTCCCCTGGAACCTAAACCGTCCCCGTCCCCTAACCCTAACCCTAGCCCGAAACTTAACCCTAACCCTTCCCTGTAGCCTGACCCTCACCCGTCCCCTAATCCTAACCCGTACGCTAACACTAACCCGCGCCCTCACGCGTACGCTCCCCCTAAAGCGTTGTCGTACCCTCCCCTGGACCCTAAACCGTCCCCGTCCCCTAACCTTAACCCTAGCCCGAACGCTAACCCTAACCCTTCCCCGAAGCCTGACCCTCACCCGTCCCCTAATCCTAACCCGTACGCTAACACTAACCCGCGCCCTCACACGTACGCTCCCCCTAAAGCATTGTCGTACCCTCCCCTGCACCCTAAACCGTCCCCGTCCCCTAACCCTAACCCTAACCCGAACCCTAAGCCTAAACCTTCCCCGAAGCCTGACTCTCACCCGTCCCCTAATCCTAACCCATACGCTAACACTAACCCGCGCCCTCACACGTACGCTCCCCCTAAAGCGTTGTCGTACCCTCCCCTGGAACCTAAACCGTCCCCGTCCCCTAACCCTAACCCTAGCCCGAAACTTAACCCTAACCCTTCCCTGTAGCCTGACCCTCACCCGTCCCCTAATCCTAACCCGTACGCTAACACTAACCCGCGCCCTCACGCGTACGCTCCCCCTAAAGCGTTGTCGTACCCTCCCCTGGACCCTAAACCGTCCCCGTCCCCTAACCTTAACCCTAGCCCGAACGCTAACCCTAACCCTTCCCCGAAGCCTGACCCTCACCCGTCCCCTAATCCTAACCCGTACGCTAACACTAACCCGCGCCCTCACACGTACGCTCCCCCTAAAGCATTGTCGTACCCTCCCCTGGACCCTAAGCCGTCCCCATCTCCTAACCCTAACCCTAGCCCGAACCCTAAGCCTAAAACTTCCCCGAAGCCTGACCCTCACCCGTCCCCTAATCCTAACCCATACGCTAACACTAACCCCCGCCCTCACACGTACGCTGCCCCTAAAGTGTTGTCGTACCCTCCCCTGGACCCTAAACCGTTCCCGTCCCCTAACCCTAACCCTAGCCCGAACCCTAACCCTAACCCTTCCCCGAAGCCTGAACCTCACACGTCCCCTAATCCTAACCCGTACGCTAACACTAACCCGCGCCCTCACGCGTACGCTCCCCCTAAAGCGTTGTCGTACCCTCCCCTGGACCCTAAACCGTCCCCGTCCCCTAACCTTAACCCTAGCCCGAACGCTAACCCTAACCCTTCCCCGAAACCTGACCCTCACCCGTCCCCTAATCCTAACCCGTACGCTAACACTAACCCGCGCCCTCACACGTACGCTCCCCCTAAAGCGTTGTCGTACCCTCCCCTGCACCCTAAACCGTCCCCGTCCCCTAACCCTAACCCTAGCCCGAACCATAAGCCTAAACCTTCCCCGAAGCCTGACTCTCACCCGTCCCCTAATCCTAACCCATATGCTAACACTAACCCGCACCCTCACACGTACGCTGCCCCTAAAGTGTTGTCGTACCCTCCCCTGGACCCTAAACCGTCCCCGTCCCCTAACCCTAACCCTAGCCCGAACCCTAACCCTAACCCTTCCCCGAAGCCTGACCCTCACCCGTCCCCTAATCCTAACCCGTACGCTAACACTAACCCACGCCCTCACGCGTACGCTCCCCGTAAAGCGTTGTCGTACCCTCCCCTGGACCCTAAGCCGTCCCCATCTCCTAACCCTAACCCTAGCCCGAACCCTAAGCCTAAAACTTCCCCGAAGCCTGACCCTCACCCGTCCCCTAATCCTAACCCATACGCTAACACTAACCTCCGCCCTCACACGTACGCTGCCCCTAAAGTGTTGTCGTTCCCTCCCCTGGACCCTAAACCGTCCCCGTCCCCTAACCGTAACCCTAGCCCGAACCCTATCCCTAACACTTCCTCGAAGCCGGACTCTCACCCGTCCCCTAATCCTAACCCGTACGCTAACACTAACCCGCGCCCTAACGCGTACGCTCCCCCTAAATCATTGTCGTAGCCTCCCCTAGACCCTAAACCGTCCCCGTCCCCTAACCCTAACCCTAGCCCGAACGCTAACCCTAACCCTTCTCCGAAGCCTGACCCTCACCCGTCCCCTAATCCTAACCCGTACGCTAACACTAACCCGCGCCCTCACACGTACACTCCCCCTAAAGCGTTGTCGTACCCTCCCCTGGACCCTAAACCGTCCCCGTCCCCTAACCCTAACCCTAGCCCGAACCCTAAGACTAAACCTTCCCCGAAGCCTGACCCTCACCCGTCCCCTAATCCTAACCCATACGCTAACACTAACCCGCGCCCTCACACGTACGCTGCCCCTAAAGTATTGTCGTACCTTCCCCTGGACCCTAAACCGTCCCCGTCCCCTAACCCTAACCCTAGCCCGAACCCTAACCCTAACCCTTCCCCGAAGCCTGACCCTCACCCGTCCCATAATCCTAACCCGTACGCTAACACTAACCCGCGCCCTCACACGTACGCTCCCCCTAAAGCGTTGTCGTACCCTCACTGGACACTAAACCGTTCCCGTCCCCTAACCCTAACCCTAGACCGAACCCTAACCCTAGCCCTTCCCCGAAGCCTGAACCTCACCCGTCCCCTAATCCTAACCCGTAGGCTAACACTAACCCGCGCCCTCACACGTACCCTCCCCCTAAAGCGGTGTCGTACCCTCCCCTGGACCCTAAACTGTCCCCGTCCCCTAACCCTAACCCTAGCCCGAACCCTAACCCTAACCCTTCCCCGAAGCCTGACCCTCACCCGTCCCCTAATCCTAACCCGTACGCTAACACTAACCCGCGCCCTCACGCGTACGCTCCCCCTAAAGCGTTGTCGTACCCTCCCCTGGACCCTAAACCGTCCCCGTCCCCTAACTCTAACCCTAGCCCGAACCCTAACCCTAACCCTTCCCCGAAGCCTGACCCTCACCCGTCCCCTAATCCTAACCCGTACGCTAATACTAACCCGTGCCCTCACACATACGCTGCCCCTAAAGTGTTGTCGTACCCTCCCCTTGACCCTAAACCGTCCCCGTCCCCTAATCCTAACCCTAGCCCGAACCCTAACCCTAAACCTTCCCCGAAGCCTGACCCTCAACCGTCCCTTAACCCTAACCCGTACGCTAACACTAACCCACGCCCTCACACGTACGCTACCCCTAAAGCGTTGTCGTACCCTCCACTGGACACTAAACCGTTCCCGTCCCCTAACCCTAACCCTAGCCCGAACCCTAACCCTAGCCCTTCCCCGAAGCCTGAACCTCACCCGTCCCCTAATCCTAACCCGTAGGCTAACCCTAACCCGCGCCCTCACACGTACCCTCCCCCTAAAGCGGTGTCGTACCCTCCCCTGGACCCTAAACTGTCAGCGTCCCCTAACCGTAACCCTAGCCCGAACCCTAACCCTAACCCTTCCCCGAAGCCTGACCCTCACCCGTCCCCTAATCCTAACCCGTACGCTAACACTAACCCGCGCCCTCACGTGTACGCTCCCCCTAAAGCGTTGTCGTACCCTCCCCTGGACCCTAAACCGTCCCCGTCCCCTAACCCTAACCCTAGCCCGAACCCTAACCCTAACCCTTCCCCGAAGCCTGACCCTCACCCGTCCCCTAATCCTAACCCGTACGCTAACACTAACCCGTGCCCTCACACATACGCTCCCCCTAAAGCATTGTCGTAACCTCCCCTGGACCCTAAACCGTCCCCGTCCCCTAACCCTAACCCTAGCCCGAACGCTAACCCTAACCCTTCCCCGAAGCCTGACCCTCACCCGTCCCCTAATCCTAACCCGTACGCTAACACTAACCCGCGCCCTCACACGTACGCACCCCCTAAAGCATTGTCGTACCCTCCCCTGCACCCTAAACCGTCCCCGTCCCCTAACCCTAACCCTAGCCCGAACCCTAAGCCTAAACCTTCCCCGAAGCCTGACTCTCACCCGTCCCCTAATCCTAACCCATACGCTAACACTAACCCGCGCCCTCACACGTACGCTCCCCCTAAAGCGTTGTCGTACCCTCCCCTGGACCCTAAGCCGTCCCCGTCCCCTAACCGTAACCCTAGCCCGAACCCTAACCCTAACACTTCCCCGAAGCCTGACTCTCACCCGTCCCCTAATCCTAACCCGTACGCTAACACTAACCCGCGCCCTAACGCGTACGCTCCCCCTAAAGCGTTGTCGTACCCTCCCCTGGAACCTAAACCGTCCCCGTCCCCTAACCCTAACCCTAGCCCGAAACTTAACCCTAACCCTTCCCTGTAGCCTGACCCTCACCCGTCCCCTAATCCTAACCCGTACGCTAACACTAACCCGCGCCCTCACGCGTACGCTCCCCCTAAAGCGTTGTCGTACCCTCCCCTGGACCCTAAACCGTCCCCGTCCCCTAACCTTAACCCTAGCCCGAACGCTAACCCTAACCCTTCCCCGAAGCCTGACCCTCACCCGTCCCCTAATCCTAACCCGTACGCTAACAGTAACCCGCGCCCTCACACGTACGCTCCCCCTAAAGCGTTGTCGTACCCTCCCCTGCACCCTAAACCGTCCCCGTCCCCTAACCCTAACCCTAGCCCGAACCCTAAGCCTAAACCTTCCCCGAAACCTGACTCTCACCCGTCCCCTAATCCTAACCCATATGCTAACACTAACCCGCACCCTCACACGTACGCTGCCCCTAAAGTGTTGTCGTACCCTCCCCTGGACCCTAAACCGTCCCCGTCCCCTAACCCTAACCCTAGCCCGAACCCTAACCCTAACCCTTCCCCGAAGCCTGACCCTCACCCGTCCCCTAATCCTAACCCGTACGCTAACACTAACCCACGCCCTCACGCGTACGCTCCCCGTAAAGCGTTGTCGTACCCTCCCCTGGACCCTAAGCCGTCCCCATCTCCTAACCCTAACCCTAGCCCGAACCCTAAGCCTAAAACTTCCCCGAAGCCTGACCCTCACCCGTCCCCTAATCCTAACCCATACGCTAACACTAACCCCCGCCCTCACACGTACGCTGCCCCTAAAGTGTTGTCGTACCCTCCCCTGGACCCTAAACCGTCCCCGTCCCCTAACCGTAACCCTAGCCCAAACCCTAACCCTAACACTTCCTCGAAGCCTGACTCTCACCCGTCCCCTAATCCTAACCCGTACGCTAACACTAACCCGCGCCCTAACGCGTACGCTCCCCCTAAAGCATTGTCGTAGCCTCCCCTGGACCCTAAACCGTCCCCGTCCCCTAACCCTAACCCTAGCCCGAACGCTAACCCTAACCCTTCTCCGAAGCCTGACCCTCACCCGTCCCCTAATCCTAACCCGTACGCTAACACTAACCCGCGCCCTCACACGTACACTCCCCCTAAAGCGTTGTCGTACCCTCCCCTGGACCCTAAACCGTCCCCGTCCCCTAACCCTAACCCTAGCCCGAACCCTAAGACTAAACCTTCCCCGAAGCCTGACCCTCACCCGTCCCCTAATCCTAACCCATACGCTAACACTAACCCGCGCCCTCACACGTACGCTGCCCCTAAAGTGTTGTCGTACCTTCCCCTGGACCCTAAACCGTCCCCGTCCCCTAACCCTAACCCTAGCCCGAACCCTAACCCTAACCCTTCCCCGAAGCCTGACCCTCACCCGTCCCATAATCCTAACCCGTACGCTAACACTAACCCGCGCCCTCACACGTACGCTCCCCCTAAAGCGTTGTCGTACCCTCACTGGACACTAAACCGTTCCCGTCCCCTAACCCTAACTCTAGACCGAACCCTAACCCTAGCCCTTCCCCGAAGCCTGAACCTCACCCGTCCCCTAATCCTAACCCGTAGGCTAACACTAACCCGCGCCCTCACACGTACCCTCCCCCTAAAGCGGTGTCGTACCCTCCCCTGGACCCTAAACTGTCCCCGTCCCCTAACCCTAACCCTAGCCCGAACCCTAACCCTATCCCTTCCCCGAAGCCTGACCCTCACCCGTCCCCTAATCCTAACCCGTACGCTAACACTAACCCGCGCCCTCACGCGTACGCTCCCCCTAAAGCGTTGTCGAACCCTCCCCTGGACCCTAAACCGTCCCCGTCCCCTAACTCTAACCCTAGCCCGAACCCTAACCCTAACCCTTCCCCGAAGCCTGACCCTCACCCGTCCCCTAATCCTAACCCGTACGCTAATACTAACCCGTGCCCTCACACATACGCTGCCCCTAAAGTGTTGTCGTACCCTCCCCTTGACCCTAAACCGTCCCCGTCCCCTAATCCTAACCCTAGCCCGAACCCTAACCCTAAACCTTCCCCGAAGCCTGACCCTCAACCGTCCCTTAACCCTAACCCGTACGCTAACACTAACCCACGCCCTCACACGTACGCTACCCCTAAAGCATTGTCGTACCCTCCCCTGGACCCTAAACCGTCCCCGTCCCCTAACCCTAACCCTAGCCCGAACCCTAACACTAACCCTTCCCCGAAGCCTGACCCTCACCCGTCCCCTAATCCTAACCCGTACGCTAACACTAACCCGCGCCCTCACACGTACGCTCCCCCTAAAGCGTTGTCGTACACTCCCCTGGACCCTAAACCGTCCCCGTCCCCTAACCCTAACCCTAGCCCGAACCCTAACCCTAACCCTTCCCCGAAGCCTGACCCTCACCCGTCCCCTAATCCTAACCCGTACGCTAACACTAACCCGCGCCCTCACACGTACGCTCCCGCTAAAGCGTTGTCGTACCCTCCCCTGGACCCTAAACCATCCCCGTCCCCTAACACTAACCCTAGCCCGAACCCTAACCCTAACCCTTCCCCGAAGCCTGACCCTCACCCGTCCCCTAATCCTAACCCGTACGCTAACACTAACCCGCGCCCTCACACGTACGCTCCCCCTAAAGCGTTGTCGTACCCCCCGCTGGACCCTAAGCCGTCCCCGTCCCCTAACCCTAACCCTAGACCGAACCCTAAGCCTAACCCTTCCCCGAAGCCTGACCCTCACCCGTCCCCTAATCCTAACACGTACGCTAACACTAACCCGCGCCCTGACACGTACGCTCCCCCTAAAGCGTTGTCGTACCCTCCCCTGGAACCTAAACCGTCTCCGTCCCCTAACCCTAACCCTAGACCGAACCCTAAGCCTAACCTTTCCCCGAAGCCTGACCCTCACCCGTCCCCTAATCCTAACACGTACGCTAACACTAACCCGCGCCCTGACACGTACGCTCCCCCTAAAGCGTTGTCGTACCCTCCCCTGGACCCTAAACCGTCTCCGTCCCCTAACCCTAACCCTATACCGAACCCTAAGCCTAACCCTTCCCCGAAGCCTGACCCTCACCCGTCCCCTAATCCTAACACGTACGCTAACACTAACCCGCGCCCTGACACGTACGCTCCCCCTAAAGCGTTGTCGTACCCTCCCCTGGACCCTAAACCGTCTCCGTCCCCTAACCCTAACCCTAGACCGAACCCTAAGCCTAACCCTTCCCCGAAGCCTGACCCTCACCCGTCCCCTAATCCTAACACGTACGCTAACACTAACCCGCGCCCTGACACGTACGCTCCCCCTGAAGCGTTGTCGTACCCTCCCCTGGACCCTAAACCGTCCCCGTCCCCTAACCCTAACCCTAGCCCGAACCCTAAGCCTAACCCTTCCCCGAAGCCTGAGCCTCACCCGTCCCCTAATCCTAACCCGTACGCTAACACTAACCCGCGCCCTCACACGTACGCTCCCCCTAAAGCGTTGTCGTACCCTCCCCTGGACCCTAAACCGTCCCCGTCCCCTAACCCTAACCCTAGCCCGAAACCTAACCCTAAACCTTCCCCGAAGCCTGACCCTCACCCGTCCCATAATCCTAACCCGTACGCTAACACTAACCCGCGCCCTCACACGTACGCTCCCCCTAAAGTGTTGTCGTACCCTCCCCTGGACCCTAAACCGTCCCCGTCCCCTAACCCTAACCCTAGCCCAAACCCTAACCCTAACCCTTCCCCGAAGCCTGACCCTCACCCGTCCCCTAATCCTAACCCGTACGCTAACACTAACCTGCGCCCTCACACGTACGCTCCCCCTAAAGCGTTGTCGTACCCTCCCCTGGACCCTAAACCGTCCCCATCCCCTAACCCTAACCCTAGCCCGAACCGTAAACCTAACCCTTCCCCGAAGCCTGACCCTCAACCGTCCCTTAACCCTAACCCGTACGCTAACACTAACCCACGCCCTCACACGTACGCTACCCCTAAAGCATTGTCGTACCCTCCCCTGGACCCTAAACCGTCCCCGTCCCCTAACCCTAACCCTAGCCCGAACCCTAACACTAACCCTTCCCCGAAGCCTGACCTTCACCCGTCCCCTAATCCTAACCCGTACGCTAACAATAACCCACGCCCTCACACGTACGCTCCCCCTAAAGCGTTGTCGTACCCTCCCCTGGACCCTAAACCGTCCCCGTCCCCTAACCCTTACCCTAGCCCGAACCCTAACCCTAACCCTTCCCCGAAGCCTGACCCTCACCCGTCCCATAATCCTAACCCGTACGCTAACACTAACCCGCGCCCTCACACGTACGCTCCCCCTAAAGCGCTGTCGTACCCTCCCCTGGACCCTAAACCATCCCCGTCCCCTAACACTAACTCTAGCCCGAACCCTAACCCTAACCCTTCCCCGAAGCCTGACCCTCACCCGTCCCCTAATCCTAACCCGTACGCTAACACTAACCCGCTCCCTCACACGTACGCTCCCCCTAAAGCGTTGTCATACGCTCCCCTGTACCCTAAACCGTCCCCGTCCCCTAACCCTAACCCTAGCCCGAACCCTAAACCTAAACCTTCCCCGAAGCCTGACCCTCACACGTCCCCTAATCCTAACAAGTACGCTAACACTAACCCGCGCCCTCACACGTACGCTCCCCCTAAAGCGTTGTCGTACCCTCCCCTGGACCCTAAAGCTTCCCCGTCCCCTAACCCTAACCCTAGCCCGAACCCTAACCCTAACCCTTCCCCGAAGCCTGACCCTCACCAGTCCCCTAACCCTAAACCGTACGCTAACACTAACCCGTGCCCTCACACGTACGCTCCCCCTAAAGCGTTGTCGTAACCTCCCCTGGACCCTAAACCGTCCCCGTCCCCTAACCCTAACCCTAGCCCGAACCCTAAACCTAATCCTTCCCCGAAGCCTGACCCTCACCCGTCCCCTAATACTAACCCGTACGCTAACACTAACCCGCGCCCTCACATGTACGCTCCCCCTAAAGCGTTGTCGTAACCTTCCCTGGACCCTAAACCGTCCCCGTCCCCTAACCCTAACCCTAGCCCGAACCCTAACCCTAACCCTTCCCCGAAGCCTGACCCTCACCCGTCCCCTAATCCTAGCCCGTACGCTAACACTAACCCGCGCCCTCACACGTATGCTCCCCCTAAAGCGTTGTCCTACCCTCCCCTGGACCCTAAACCGTACCCGTCCCCTAACCCTAACCCTAGCCCGAACCCTAAGCCTAACCCTTGCCGAAGCCTGACCCTCACCCGTCCCCTAATCCTAACCCGTACGCTAACACTAACCGGCGCCCTCACACGTACGCTCCCGCTAAAGCGTTGTCGTACCCTCCCCTGGACCCTAAACCGTCCCCGTCCCCTAACCCTAACCCTAGCCCGAACCCTAAACCTAATCCTTCCCCGAAGACTCACCCTCACCCGTCCCCTAATACTAACCCGTACGCTAACACTAACCCACGCCCTCACACGTACGCTCCCCCTAAAGCGTTGTCGTACCCTCCCCTGGACCCTAAACCGTCCCCGTCCCCTAACCCTAACCCTAGCCCGAACCCTAAGCCTAACCCTTCCCCGAAGCCTGACCCTCACCCGTCCCCTAATCCTAACCATTACGCTAACACTAACCCGCGCCCTCACACGTACGCTCCCCCTAAAGCGTTGTCATACCCTCCCCTGGACCCTAAACCGTCCCCGTCCCCTAACCCTAACCCTAGCCCGAACCCTAACCCTAACCCTTCCCTGAAGCCTGACCCTCACCCGTCCCCTAATCCGAACCCGTACGATAACACTAACCCGCGCCCTCACACGTACGCTCCCCCTAAAGCGTTGTCGTTCCCTCCCCTGGACCCTAAACCGTCCCCGTCCCCTAACCCTAACCCTAGCCCGAACCCTAAACCTTACCCTTCCCCGAAGCCTGACCCTCACCCGTCTCCTAATCCTAACCCGTACGCTAACACTAACCCGCGCCCTCACACGTACGCTGCCCCTAAAGTGTTGTCGTAACCTCCCCTGGACCCTAAACCGTCCCCGTCCCCTAACCCTAACCCTTGCCCGAACCCTAACCCTAACCCTTCCCCGAAGCCTGACCCTCACCCGTCCCCTAATCCTAACCCGTACGCTAACACTAAACCGCGCCCTCACACGTACGCTCCCCCTAAAGCGTTGTCGTACCCTCCCCTGGACCCTAAACCGTCCCCGTTCCCTAACCCTAACCCTAGCCCGAACCCTAACCCTAACCCTTCCCCGAAGCCTGACCCTCACCCGTCCCCTAATCCTAACCCGTACGCTAACACTAACCCGCGCCCTCACACGTACGCTCCCCCTAAAGCGTTGTCGTACCCTCCCCTGGACCCTAAACCGTCCCCGTCCCCTAACCCTAACGCTAGCCCGAACCCTAACCCTAACCCTTCCCCGAAGCCTGACCCTCACCCGTCCCCTAATCCTAACCCGTACGCTAACACTAACCCGCGCCCTCACACGTACGCTCCCCCTAAAGCGTTGTCGTACCCTCCCCTGGACCCTAAACCTTCTCCGTCCCCTAACCCTAAACGTAGCCCGAACCCTAACCCTAACACTTCCCCGAAGCCTGACCCTCACCTGTCCCCTAATCCTAACCCGTACGCTAACACTAACCCGCGCCCTCACACGTACGCTCCCCCTAAAGCGTTGTCGTACCCTCCCCTGGACCCTAAACTGTCCCCGTCCCCTAACCCTAACCCTAGCCCGAACCCTAACCCTAACCCTTCCCCGAAGCCTGACCCTCTCCCGTCCCCTAATCCTAACCCGTACGCTAACACTAACCCGCGCCCTCACACGTACGCTCCCCCTAAAGCGTTGTCGTACCCTCCCCTGGACCCTAAACCGTCCCCGTCCCCTAACCCTAACCCTAGCCCGAACCCTATCCCTAACCCTTCCCCGAAGCCTGACCCTCACCCGTCCCCTAATCCTAACCCGTACGCTAACACTAACCCGCGCCCTCACACGTACGCTCCCCCTAAAGCGTTGTCGTACCCTCCCCTGGACACTAAACCGTCCCCGTCCCCTAACCTTAACCCTAGCCCGAACCCTAACCCTAACCCTTCCCCGAAGCCTGACCCTCACCCGTCCCCTAATCCTAACCCGTACGCTAGCACTAACCCACACCCTCACACGTACGATCCCCCTAAAGCGTTGTCGTACCCTCCCCTGGACCCTTAACCGTCCCCGTCCCCTAACACTGACCCTAGCCCGAACCCTAACCCTAACCCTTCCCCGAAGCCTGACCCTCACCCGTCCCCTAATCCTAACCGGTACGCTAACACTAACCCGCACCCTCACACATACGCTCCCCCTAAAGCGTTGTCGTACCCTCCCCTGGTCCTTAAACCGTCCCCGTCCCCTAACCCTAACCCTAGCCCGAACCCTAACCCTAACCCTTCCTTGAAGCCTGACCCTCACCCGTCCCCTAATCCTAACCCGTACGCTAACACTAACCCGCGCCCTCACACGTACGCTCCCCCTAAAGCGTTGTCGTACCCTCCCCTGACCCTAAACCGTCCCCGTCCCCTAACCCTAACCCTAGCCCGAACCCTAACCCTAACCCTTCCCCGAAGCCTGACCCTCACCCGTCCCCTAATCCTAACCCGTACACTAACACTAACCCGCGCCCTCACGCGTACGCTACCCCTAAAGCGTTGTCGTACCCTCCCCTGGACCCTAAACCGTCTCCGTCCCCTAACCCTAACCGTAGCCCGAACCCTAAGCCTAACCCTTCCCCGAAGCCTGACCCTCACCCGTCCCCTAATCCTAACCCGTACGCTAACACTAACCCGCGCCCTTACACGTACGCTCCCCCTAAAGCGTTGTCGTACCCTCCCCTGGACCCTAAACCGTCCCCGTCCCCTAACCCTAACCCTAGCCCGAACCCTAACCCTAACCCTTCCCCGAAGCCTGACCCTCTCCCGTCCCCTAATCCTAAGCCGTACGCTAACACTAACCCGCGCCCTCACACGTACGCTCCCCCTAAAGGGTTGTCGTACACTGCCCTGGACCCTAAACCGTCCCCGTCCCCTAACCTTAACCCTAGCCCGAACCCTAAGTCTAACGCTTCCACGAAGCCTGACCCTCACCCGTCCCCTAATCCTAACCCGTACGCTAACACTAACCCGCGCCCTCACACGTACGCTCCCCCTAAAGCGTTGTCGTACCCTCCCCTGGACCCTAAACCGTCCCCGTCCCCTAACCTTAACCCTAGCCCGAACCCTAACCCTAACCCTTCCCCGAAGCCTGACCCTCACCCGTCCCCTAATCCTAACCCGTACGCTAGCACTAAACCCCACCCTCACACGTACAATCCCCCTAAAGCGTTGTCGTACCCTCCCCTGGACCCTAAACCGTCCCCGTCCCCTAACACTGACCCTAGCCCGAACCCTAACCCTAACCCTTCCCCGAAGCCTGACCCTCACCCGTCCCCTAATCCTAACCGGTACGCTAACACTAACCCGCGCCCTCACACATACGCTCCCCCTAAAGCGTTGTCGTACCCTCCCCTGGACCCTAAATCGTCCCCGTCCCCTAACACTAACCCTAGCCCGAACGCTAACCCTAACCCTTCCTTGAAGCCTGACCCTCACCTGTCCCCTAATCCTAACCCGTACACTAACACTAACCCGCGCCCTCACACGTACGCTCCCCCTAAAGCGTTGTCGTACCCTCCCCTGACCCTAAACTGTCCCCGTCCCCTAACCCTAACCCTAGCCCGAACGCTAACCCTAACCCTTTCCCGAAGCCTGACCCTCACCCGTCCCCTAATCCTAACCCGTACGCTAACACTAACCTGCGCCCTCACGCGTACGCTCCCCCTAAAGCGTTGTCGTACCCTCCCCTGGACCCTAAACCGTCTCCGTCCCCTAACCCTAACCGTAGCCCGAACCCTAACCCTAACCCTTCCCCGAAGCCTGACCCTCACCCGGCCCCTAATCCTAACCCGTACGCTAATACTAACCCGCACCCTCACACGTACGCTTCCCCTAAAGCGTTGTCGTACCCTCCCCTGGACCCTAAACCGTCCCCGTCCCCTAACCCTAACCCTAGCCCGAACCCTAACCCTAACACTTCCCCGAAGCCTGACCCTCACCCGTCCCCTAATCCTAACCCGTACGCTAACACTAACCCGCGCCCTCACACGTACGCTCCCCCTAAAGCGTTGTCGTACCCCCCCCTGGACCCTAAGCCGTCCCCGTTCCCTAACCCTAACCCTAGCCCGAACCCTAACCCTAACCCTTCCCGGAAGCCTGACCCTCACCCGTCCCCTAATCCTAACCCGTACGCTAACACTAACCCGCGCCCTCACACGTACGCTCCCCCTAAAGCGTTGTCGTACCCTCCCCTGGACCCTAAACCGTCCCCGACCCCTAACCCTAACCCTAGCCCGAACCCTAACCCTAACACTTCCCCGAAGCCTGAACCTCACCCGTTCCCTAATCCTAACCCGTACGCTAACACTAACCCGCGCCCTCACACGTACGCTCCCCCTAAAGCGTTGTCGTACCCTCCCCTGGACCCTAAACCGTCCCCGTCCCCTAACCCTAACCCTAGCCCGAACCCTAACCCTAACCCTTCCCCGAAGCCTGACCCTCACCCGTCCCCTAATCCTAACCCGTACGCTAACACTAACCCGCGCCCTCACACGTACGCTCCCCCTAAAGCGTTGTCGTACCCTCCCCTGGACCCTAAACCGTCCCCATCCCCTAACCCTAACCCTAGCCCGAACCGTAACCCTAACCCTTCCCCGAAGCCTGACCCTCAACCGTCCCTTAACCCTAACCCGTACGCTAACACTAACCCACGCTCTCACACGTACGCTACCCCTAAAGCATTGTCGTACCCTCCCCTTGACCCTAAACCATCCCCGTCCCCTAACCCTAACCCTAGCCCGAACCCTAACCCTAACCCTTCCCCGAAGCCTGACCCTCACCCGTCCCCTAATCCTAACCCGTACGCTAACACTAACCCGCGCCCTCACACGTACGCTCCCCCTAAAGCGTTGTCGTACCCTCCCCTGGACCCTAAACCGTCCCCGTCCCCTAACCCTAACCCTAGCCCGAACCCTAACCCTAACACTTCCCCGAAGCCTGACTCTCACCCGTCCCCTAATCCTAACCCGTACGCTAACACTAACCCGCGCCCTCACACGTACGCTCCCCCTAAAGCGTTGTCGTACCCTCCCCTGGACCCTAAACCGTCCCCGTCCCCTAACCCTAACCCTAGCCCGAACCCTAACCCTAACCCTTCCCCGAAGCCTGACCCTCACCCGTCCCCTAATCCTAACCCGTACGCTAACACTAACCCGCGCCCTCACACGTACGCTCCCCGTAAAGCGTTGTCGTACCCTCCCCTGGACCCTAAACCGTCCCCGTCCCCTAACCCTAACCCTAGCCCGAACCCTAAACCTAAACCTTCCCCGAAGCCTGACACACACACGTCCCCTAATCCTAACCCGTTCGCTAACACTAACCCGCGCCCTCACACGTACGCTCCCCCTAAAGCGTTGTCGTACCCTCCCCTGGACCCTAAACCGTCCCCGTCCCCTAACCCTAACCCTAGCCCGAACCCTAACCCTAACCCTTCCCCGAAGCCTGACCCTAACCCGTCCCCTAATCCTAACCCGTACACTAACACTAACCCGCGCCCTCACGCGTACGCTCCCCCTTAAGCGTTGTCGTACCCTCCCCTGGACCCTAAACCGTCCCCGTCCCCTAACCCTAACCCTAGCCCGAACCCTAACCCTAACCCTTCCCCGAAGCCTGACTCTCACCCGTCCCCTAATCCTAACCCGTACGCTAACACTAACCCGCGCCCTCACGCGTATGCTCCCCCTAAAGCGTTGTCGTACCCTTCCCTGGACCCTAAACCGTCCCCGTCCCCTAACATTAACCCTAGCCCGAACCCTAACCCTAACCCTTCCCCGAAACCTGACCCTCACCCGTCCCCTAATCCTAACCCGTACGCTAACACTAACCCGCGCCCTCACACGTACGCTCCCCCTAAAGCGTTGTCGTACCCTCCCCTGGACCCTAAACCGTCTCCGTCCCCTAACCCTAACCCTAGCCCGAACCCTAAGCCTAACTCTTCCACGAAGCCTGACCCTCACCCGTCCCCTAATCCTAACACGTACGCTAACACTAACCCGCGCCCTCACACGTACGCTACCCCTAAAGCGTTGTCGTACCCTCCCCTGGACCCTAAACCGTCCCCGTCCCCTAACCCTAACCCTAGCCCGAAACCTAAACCTAACCCTTCCCCGAAGCCTGACCCTCACCCGTCCCATAATCCTAACACGTACGCTAACACTAACCCGCGCCCTCACACGTACGCTCCCCCTAAAGTGTTGTCGTACCCTCCCCTGGACCCTAAACCGTCCCCGTCCCCTATCCCTAACCCTAGGGCGAAACCTAGCCCTAACCCTTCACCGAAGCCTGACCCTCATCCGTCCCCTAATCCTAACCCATACGCTAACACTAAACCGCGCCCTCACACGTACGCTCCCCCTAAAGCGTTGTCGTACCCTTCCCTGGACCCTAAACCGTCCCCGTCCCCTAACCCTAACCCTAGCCCGAACGCCTACCCTAACCCTTCCCCGAAGCTTGACCCTCACCCGTCCTCTAAACCTAACCTGTACGCTAACACTAACCTGCGCCCTCACACGTACGCTCCCCCTAAAGCGTTGTCGTACCCTCCCCTGGACCCTAAAGCGTCCCTGACCCCTAACCCTAACCCTAGCCCGAACCCTAACCCTAACCCTTCCCCGAAGCCTGACCCTCACCCGTCCCCTAATCCTAACCCGTACGCTAACACTAACCCGCGCCCTCACACGTACGCTCCCCCTAAAGCGTTGTCGTACCCTCCCCTGGACCCTAAACCGTCCCCGTCCCCTAACCCTAACCCTAGCCCGAACCCTAACCCTAACCCTTCCCCGAAGCCTGACCCTCACCCGTCCCATAATCCTAAACCGTACGCTAACACTAACCCGCACCCTCACACGTACGCTCCCCCTAAAGCGTTGTCGTACCCTCCCCTGGACCCTAAACCGTCCCCGTCCCCTAACCCTAACCCTAGCACGAACCCTAAACTTAAACCTTCCTCGAAGCCTGACACACACACGTCCCCTAATCCTAACCCGTACGCTAACACTAACCCGCGCCCTCACACGTACGCTCCCCCTAAAGCGTTGTCGTACCCTCCCCTGGACCCTAAACCGTCCCCGTCCCCTAACCCTAACCCTAGCCCGAACCCTAACCCTAACCCTTCCCCGAAGCCTGACCCTCACCTGTCCCCTAATCCTAACCCGTACGCTAACACTAACCCGCGCCCTCACACGTACGCTCCCCCTAAAGCGTTGTCGTACCCTCCCCTGGACCCTAAACCGTCCCCGTCCCCTAACCCTAACCCTAGCCCGAACCCTAACCCTAACCCTTCCCCGAAGCCTGACCCTCACCCATCCCCTAATCCTAACCCGTACGCTAACACTAACCCGCGCCCTCACGCGTACGCTCCCCCTTAAGCGTTGTCGTACCCTCCCCTGGACCCTAAACCGTCCCCGTCCCCTAACCCTAACCCTAGCCCGAACCCTAACCCTAACCCTTCCCCGAAGCCTGATCCTCACCCGTCCCCTAATCCTAACCCGTATGCTAACACTAACCCGCGCCCTCACGCGTACGCTCCCCCTAAAGCGTTGTCGTACCCTCCCCTGGACCCTAAACCGTCCCCGTCCCCTAACCCTAACCCTAGCCCGAACCCTAACCCTAACACTTCCCCGAAGCCTGACCCGCACCCGTCCCCTAATCCTAACCCGTACGCTAACACTAACCCGCGCCCTCACACGTACGCTCCCCCTAACGCGTTGTCGTACCCTCCCCTGGACCCTCAGCCGTCCCCGTCCCCTAACCCTAACCCTAGTCCGAACCCTAAACCTAAACCTTCCCCGAAGCCTGACCCTCACACGTCCCCTAATCCTAACCCGTACGCTAACACTAACCCGCGCCCTCACACGAACGCTCCCCCTAAAGCGTTGTCGTACCCTCCCCTGGACCCTAAACCGTCCCCGTCCCCTAACCCTAACCCTAGCCCGAACCCTAAACCTAACCCTTCCCGAAGCCTGACCCTCACCCGTCCCCTTATACTAACCCGTACGCCAACACAAACCCGCACCCTCACACGTACGCTCCCCCTAAAGCGTTGTCGTACCCTCCCTTGGACCCTAAACCGTCCCCGTCCCCTAACCCTAACCCTAGCCCGAACGCTAACCCTAAACCTTCCCCGAAGCCTGACCCTCACCCGTCCCCTAATCCTAACCCGTACGCTTACACTAACCTGCGCCCTCACACGTACGCTCCCCCTAAAGCGTTGTCGTACCCTCCCCTGGATCCTAAACCGTCCCCGTCTCCTAACCCTAACCCTAGCCCGAACCCTAAGCCTAACACGTCCCCGAAGCCTGACACTCACCCGTCCCCTAATCCTAACCCGTACGCTAACACTAACTGTGCCCTCACACGTACGCTCCCCCTAAAGCACTGTCGTACCCTCCCCTGGACCCTAAACCGTCCCTGTCCCCTAACACTAACCCTAGCCCGAACCCTAACCCTAACCCTTCCCCGAAGCCTGACCCTCACCCGTCCCCTAATCCTAACCCGTACGCTAACACTAACCCGCGCACTCACATGTACGCTCCCCCTAAAGCGTTGTCGTACCCTCCCCTGGACCCTAAACCGTCCCCGTACCCTAACCCTAACCCTAGCCCGAACCCTAACCCTAACCCTTCCCCGAAGCCTGACCCTCACCAGTCCCCTAATCCTAACCCGTACGCTAACACTAACCCGCGCCCTCACGCGTACGCTCCCCCTAAAGCGTTGTCGTACCCTCCCCTGGACCCTAAACCGTCCCCGTCCCCTAACATTAACCCTAGCCCGAACCCTAACCCTAACCCTTCCCCGAAGCCTGACCCTCACCCGTCCCCTAATCCTAACCCGTATGCTAACACTAACACGCGCCCTCACACGTACGCTCCCCCTAAAGCGTTGTCGTACCCTCCCCAGGACCCTAAACCGTCCCCGTCCCGTAACCCTAACCCTAGCCCGAACCCTAACCCTAACCCTTCCCCGAAGCCTGACCCTCACCCGTCCCATAATCCTAACCCGTATGCTAACACTAACCCGCGCCCTCACACATACGCTCCACCTAAAGCGTTGTCGTACCCTCCCCTGGACCCTAAACCGTCTCCGTCCCCTAACCCTAACCCTAGCCCGAACCCTAAGCCTAACCCTTCCACGAAGCCTGACCCTCACCCGTCCCATAATCCTAACACGTACGCTAACACTAACCCGCGCCCTCACACGTACGCTCCCCCTAAAGCGTTGTCGTACCCTCCACTGGACCCTAAACCGTCGCTGACCCCTAACCCTAACCCTAGCCCGAACCCTAACCCTAACCCTTCCCCGAAGCCTGACCCTCACCCGTCCCCTAATCCTAACCCGTACGCTAACACTAACCCACGCCCTCACACGTACGCTCCCCCTAAAGCGTTGTCGTACCCTCCCCTGGACCCTAAACCGTCCCCGTCCCCTAACCCTAACCCTAGCCCGAACCCTAACCCTAACCCTTCCCCGAAGCCTGACCCTCACCCGTCCCCTAATCCTAACCCATACGCTAACACTAAACCGCGCCCTCACACGTACGCTCCCCCTAAAGCGTTGTCGTACCCTCCCCTGGACCCTAAACCGTCCCCGTCCCCTAACCCTAACCCTAGCCCGAACCCTAACCCTAACCCTTCCCCGAAGCCTGACCCTCACCCGTCCCATAATCCTAAACCGTACGCTAACACTAACCCGCACCCTCACACGTACGCTCCCCCTAAAGCGTTGTCGTACCCTCCCCTGGACCCTAAACCGTCCCCGTCCCCTAACCCTAACCCTAGCACGAACCCTAAACTTAAACCTTCCTCGAAGCCTGACACACACACGTCCCCTAATCCTAACCCGTACGCTAACACTAACCCGCGCCCTCACACGTACGCTCCCCCTAAAGCGTTGTCGTACCCTCCCCTGGACCCTAAACCGTCCCCGTCCCCTAACCCTAACCCTAGCCCGAACCCTAACCCTAACCCTTCCCCGAAGCCTGACCCTCACCCGTCCCCTAATCCTAACCCGTACGCTAACACTAACCCGCGCCCTCACACGTACGCTCCCCCTAAAGAGTTGTCGTACCCTCCCCTGGACCCTAAACCGTCCCCGTCCCCTAACCCTAACCCTAGCCCGAACCCTAACCCTAACCCTTCCCCGAAGCCTGACCCTCACCCGTCCCCTAATCCTAACCCGTACGCTAACACTAACCCGCGCCCTCACGCGTACGCTCCCCCTTAAGCGTTGTCGTACCCTCCCCTGGACCCTAAACCGTCCCCGTCCCCTAACCCTAACCCTAGCCCGAACCCTAACCCTAACCCTTCCCCGAAGCCTGATCCTCACCCGTCCCCTAATCCTAACCCGTACGCTAACACTAACCCGCGCCCTCACGCGTACGCTCCCCCTAAAGCGTTGTCGTACCCTCCCCTGGACCCTAAACCGTCCCCGTCCCCTAACTCTAACCCTAGCCCGAACCCTAACCCTAACACTTCCCCGAAGCCTGACCCGCACCCGTCCCCTAATCCTAACCCGTACGCTAACACTAACCCGCGCCCTCACACGTACGCTCCCCCTAACGCGTTGTCGTACCCTCCCCTGGACCCTAAACCGTCCCCGTCCCCTAACCCTAACCCTAGTCCGAACCCTAAACCTAAACCTTCCCCGAAGCCTGACCCTCACACGTCCCCTAATCCTAACCCGTACGCTAACACTAACCCGCGCCCTCACACGAACGCTCCCCCTAAAGCGTTGTCGTACCCTCCCCTGGACCCTAAACCGTCCCCGTCCCCTAACCCTAACCCTAGCCCGAACCCTAAACCTAACCCTTCCCGACGCCTGACCCTCACCCGTCCCCTTATACTAACCCGTACGCCAACACAAACCCGCGCCCTCACACGTACGCTCCCCGTAAAGCGTTGTCGTACCCTCCCTTGGACCCTAAACCGTCCCCGTCCCCTAACCCTAACCCTAGCCCGAACGCTAACCCTAAACCTTCCCCGAAGCCTGACCCTCACCCGTCCCCTAATCCTAACCCGTACGCTTACACTAACCTGCGCCCTCACACGTACGCTCCCCTTAAAGCGTTGTCGTACCCTCCCCTGGATCCTAAACCGTCCCCGTCTCCTAACCCTAACCCTAGCCCGAACCCTAACCCTAACCCTTCCCCGAAGCCTGACCCTCACCCGTCCCCTAATCCTAACCCGTACGCTAACACTAACCCACGCCCTCACACGTACGCTCCCCCTAAAGCGTTGTCGTACCCTCCCCTGGACCCTAAACCGTCCCCGTCCCCTAACCCTAACCCTAGCCCGAACCCTAATCCTAACCCTTCCCCGAAGCCTGACCCTCACCCGTCCCCTAATCCTAACCCATACGCTAACACTAAACCGCGCCCTCACACGTACGCTCCCCCTAAAGCGTTGTCGTACCCTCCCCTGGACCCTAAACCGTCCCCGTCCCCTAACCCTAACCCTAGCACGAACCCTAAACTTAAACCTTCCTCGAAGCCTGACACACACACGTCCCCTAATCCTAACCCGTACGCTAACAATAACCCGCGCCCTCACACGTACGCTCCCCCTAAAGCGTTGTCGTACCCTCCCCTGGACCCTAAACCGTCCCCGTCCCCTAATCCTAACCCTAGCCCGAACCCTAACCCTAACACTTCCCCGAAGCCTGACCCTCACCCGTCCCCTAATCCTAACCCGTATGCTAACACTAACCCGCGCCCTCACACGTACGCTCCCCCTAAAGCGTTGTCGTACCCTCCCCTGGACCCTAAACCGTCCCCGTCCCCTAACCCTAACCCTAGCCCGAACCCTAACCCTAACCCTTCCCCGAAGCCTGACCCTCACCCATCCCCTAATCCTAACCCGTACGCTAACACTAACCCGCGCCCTCACGCGTACGCTCCCCCTTAAGCGTTGTCGTACCCTCCCCTGGACCCTAAACCGTCCCCGTCCCCTAACCCTAACCCTAGCCCGAACCCTAACCCTAACCCTTCCCCGAAGCCTGACCCTCACCCGTCCCCTAATCCTAACCCGTACGCTAACACTAACCCGCGCCCTCACGCGTACGCTCCCCCTAAAGCGTTGTCGTACCCTCCCCTGGACCCTAAACCGTCCCCGTCCCCTAACCCTAACCCTAGCCCGAACCCTAACCCTAACACTTCCCCGAAGCCTGACCCGCACCCGTCCCCTAATCCTAACCCGTACGCTAACACTAACCCGCGCCCTCACATGTACGCTCCCCCTAACGCGTTGTCGTACCCTCCCCTGGACCCTCAACCGTCCCCGTCCCCTAACCCTAACCCTAGCCCGAACCCTAAACCTAAACCTTCCCCGAAGCCTGACCCTCACACGTCCCCTAATCCTAACCCGTACGCTAACACTAACCCGCGCCCTCACACGTACGCTCCCCCTAAAGCGTTGTCGTACCCTCCCCTGGACCCTAAACCGTCCCCGACCCCTAACCCTAACCCTAGCCCGAACCCTAACCCTAACACTTCCCCGAAGCCTGAACCTCACCCGTTCCCTAATCCTAACCCGTACGCTAACACTAACCCGCGCCCTCACACGTACGCTCCCCCTAAAGCATTGTCGTACCCTCCCCTGGACCCTAAACCGTCCCCGTCCCCTAACCCTAACCCTAGCCCGAACCCTAACCCTAACCCTTCCCCGAAGCCTGACCCTCACCCGTCCCCTAATCCTAACCCGTACGCTAACACTAACCCGCGCCCTCACACGTACGCTCCCCCTAAAGCGTTGTCGTACCCTCCCCTGGACCCTAAACCGTCCCCATCCCCTAACCCTAACCCTAGCCCGAACCGTAACCCTAACCCTTCCCCGAAGCCTGACCCTCAACCGTCCCTTAACCCTAACCCGTACGCTAACACTAACCCACGCCCTCACACGTACGCTACCCCTAAAGCATTGTCGTACCCTCCCCTTGACCCTAAACCATCCCCGTCCCCTAACCCTAACCCTAGCCCGAACCCTAACCCTAACCCTTCCCCGAAGCCTGACCCTCACCCGTCCCCTAATCCTAACCCGTACGCTAACACTAACCCGCGCCCTCACACGTACGCTCCCCCTAAAGCGTTGTCGTACCCTCCCCTGGACCCTAAACCGTCCCCGTCCCCTAACCCTAACCCTAGCCCGAACCCTAACCCTAACACTTCCCCGAAGCCTGACTCTCACCCGTCCCCTAATCCTAACCCGTACGCTAACACTAACCCGCGCCCTCACACGTACGCTCCCCCTAAAGCGTTGTCGTACCCTCCCCTGGACCCTAAACCGTCCCCGTCCCCTAACCCTAACCCTAGCCCGAACCCTAACCCTAACCCTTCCCCGAAGCCTGACCCTCACCCGTCCCATAATCCTAACCCGTACGCTAACACTAACCCGCGCCCTCACACGTACGCTCCCCCTAAAGCGTTGTCGTACCCTCCCCTGGACCCTAAACCGTCCCCGTCCCCTAACCCTAACCCTAGCCCGAACCCTAAACCTAAACCTTCCCCGAAGCCTGACACACACACGTCCCCTAATCCTAACCCGTTCGCTAAGACTAACCCGCGCCCTCACACGTACGCTCCCCCTAAAGCGTTGTCGTACCCTCCCCTGGACCCTAAACCGTCCCCGTCCCCTAACCCTAACCCTAGCCCGAACCCTAACCCTAACCCTTCCCCGAAGCCTGACCCTAACCCGTCCCCTAATCCTAACCCGTACACTAACACTAACCCGCGCCCTCACGCGTACGCTCCCCCTTAAGCGTTGTCGTACCCTCCCCTGGACCCTAAACCGTCCCCGTCCCCTAACCCTAACCCTAGCCCGAACCCTAACCCTAACCCTTCCCCGAAGCCTGACTCTCACCCGTCCCCTAATCCTAACCCGTACGCTAACACTAACCCGCGCCCTCACGCGTATGCTCCCCCTAAAGCGTTGTCGTACCCTCCCCTGGACCCTAAACCGTCCCCGTCCCCTAACATTAACCCTAGCCCGAACCCTAACCCTAACCCTTCCCCGAAGCCTGACCCTCACCCGTCCCCTAATCCTAACCCGTACGCTAACACTAACCCGCGCCCTCACACGTACGCTCCCCCTAAAGCGTTGTCGTACCCTCCCCTGGACCCTAAACCGTCTCCGTCCCCTAACCCTAACCCCAGCCCGAACCCTAAGCCTAACTCTTCCACGAAGCCTGACCCTCACCCGTCCCCTAATCCTAACACGTACGCTAACACTAACCCGCGCCCTCACACGTACGCTCCCCCTAAAGTGTTGTCGTACCCTCCCCTGGACCCTAAACCGTCCCCGTCCCCTATCCCTAACCCTAGGGCGAAACCTAGCCCTAACCCTTCACCGAACCCTGACCCTCATCCGTCCCCTAATCCTAACCCATACGCTAAGACTAAACCGCGCCCTCACACGTACGCTCCCCCTAAAGCGTTGTCGTACCCTTCCCTGGACCCTAAACCGTCCCCGTCCCCTAACCCTAACCCTAGCCCGAACGCCTACCCTAACCCTTCCCCGAAGCTTGACCCTCACCCGTCCTCTAAACCTAACCTGTACGCTAACACTAACCTGCGCCCTCACACGTACGCTCCCCCTAAAGCGTTGTCGTACCCTCCCCTGGACCCTAAACCGTCCCTGACCCCTAACCCTAACCCTAGCCCGAACCCTAACCCTAACCCTTCCCCGAAGCCTGACCCTCACCCGTCCCCTAATCCTAACCCGTACGCTAACACTAACCCACGCCCTCACACGTACGCTCCCCCTAAAGCGTTGTCGTACCCTCCCCTGGACCCTAAACCGTCCCCGTCCCCTAACCCTAACCCTAGCCCGAACCCTAACCCTAACCCTTCCCCGAAGCCTGACCCTCACCCGTCCCATAATCCTAAACCGTACGCTAACACTAACCCGCACCCTCACACGTACGCTCCTCCTAAAGCGTTGTCGTACCCTCCCCTGGACCCTAAACCGTCCCCGTCCCCTAACCCTAACCCTAGCACGAACCCTAAACTTAAACCTTCCTCGAAGCCTGACACACACACGTCCCCTAATCCTAACCCGTACGCTAACACTAACCCGCGCCCTCACACGTACGCTCCCCCTAAAGCGTTGTCGTACCCTCCCCTGGACCCTAAACCGTCCCCGTCCCCTAACCCTAACCCTAGCCCGAACCCTAACCCTAACCCTTCCCCGAAGCCTGACCCTCACCCGTCCCCTAATCCTAACCCGTACGCTAACACTAACCCGCGCCCTCACACGTACGCTCCCCCTAAAGCGTTGTCGTACCCTCCCCTGGACCCTAAACCGTCCCCGTCCCCTAACCCTAACCCTAGCCTGAACCCTAACCCTAACCCTTCCCCGAAGCCTGACCCTCACCCATCCCCTAATCCTAACCCGTACGCTAACACTAACCCGCACCCTCACGCGTACGCTCCCCCTTAAGCGTTGTCGTACCCTCCCCTGGACCCTAAACCGTCCCCGTCCCCTAACCTTAACCCTAGCCCGAACCCTAACCCTAACCCTTCCCCGAAGCCTGACCCTCACCCGTCCCCTAATCCTAACCCGTACGCTAACACTAACCCGCGCCCTCACGCGTACGCTCCCCCTAAAGCGTTGTCGTACCCTCCCCTGGACCCTAAACCGTCCCCGTCCCCTAACCCTAACCCTAGCCCGAACCCTAACCCTAACACTTCCCCGAAGCCTGACCCGCACCCGTCCCCTAATCCTAACCCGTACGCTAACACTAACCCGCGCCCTCACACGTACGCTCCCCCTAACGCGTTGTCGTACCCTCCCCTGGACCCTCAGCCGTCCCCGTCCCCTAACCCTAACCCTAGCCCGAACCCTAAACCTAAACCTTCCCCGAAGCCTGACCCTCACACGTCCCCTAATCCTAACCCGTACGCTAACACTAACCCGCGCCCTCACACGAACGCTCCCCCTAAAGCGTTGTCGTACCCTCCCCTGGACCCTAAACCGTCCCCGTCCCGTAACCCTAACCCTAGCCCGAACCCTAACCCTAACCCTTCCCCGAAGCCTGACCCTCACCCGTCCCATAATCCTAACCCGTATGCTAACACTAACCCGCGCCCTCACACGTACGCTCCACCTAAAGCGTTGTCGTACCCTCCCCTGGACCCTAAACCGTCTCCGTCCCCTAACCCTAACCCTAGCCCGAACCCTAAGCCTAACCCTTCCACGAAGCCTGACCCTCACCCGTCCCATAATCCTAACACGTACGCTAACACTAACCCGCGCCCTCACACGTACGCTCCCCCTAAAGCGTTGTCGTACCCTCCCCTGGACCCTAAACCGTCCCTGACCCCTAACCCTAACCCTAGCCCGAACCCTAACCCTAACCCTTCCCCGAAGCCTGACCCTCACCCGTCCCCTAATCCTAACCCGTACGCTAACACTAACCCACGCCCTCACACGTACGCTCCCCCTAAAGCGTTGTCGTACCCTCCCCTGGACCCTAAACCGTCCCCGTCCCCTAACCCTAACCCTAGCCCGAACCCTAACCCTAACACTTCCCCGAAGCCTGACCCGCACCCGTCCCCTAATCCTAACCCGTACGCTAACACTAAACCGCGCCCTCACACGTACGCTCCCCCTAAAGCGTTGTCGTACCCTCCCCTGGACCCTAAACCGTCCCCGTCCCCTAACCCTAACCCTAGCACGAACCCTAAACTTAAACCTTCCTCGAAGCCTGACACACACACGTCCCCTAATCCTAACCCGTACGCTAACAATAACCCGCGCCCTCACACGTACGCTCCCCCTAAAGCGTTGTCGTACCCTCCCCTGGACCCTAAACCGTCCCCGTCCCCTAACCCTAACCCTAGCCCGAACCCTAACCCTAACACTTCCCCGAAGCCTGACCATCACCCGTCCCCTAATCCTAACCCGTATGCTAACACTAACCCGCGCCCTCACACGTACGCTCCCCCTAAAGCGTTGTCGTACCCTCCCCTGGACCCTAAACCGTCCCCGTCCCCTAACCCTAACCCTAGCCCGAACCCTAACCCTAACCCTTCCCCGAAGCCTGACCCTCACCCATCCCCTAATCCTAACCCGTACGCTAACACTAACCCGCGCCCTCACGCGTACGCTCCCCCTTAAGCGTTGTCGTACCCTCCCCTGGACCCTAAACCGTCCCCGTCCCCTAACCCTAACCCTAGTCCGAACCCTAACCCTAACCCTTCCCCGAAGCCTGACCCTCACCCGTCCCCTAATCCTAACCCGTACGCTAACACTAACCCGCGCCCTCACGCGTACGCTCCCCCTAAAGCGTTGTCGTACCCTCCCCTGGACCCTAAACCGTCCCCGTCCCCTAACCCTAACCCTAGCCCGAACCCTAACCCTAACACTTCCCCGAAGCCTGACCCGCACCCGTCCCCTAATCCTAACCCGTACGCTAACACTAACCCGCGCCCTCACATGTACGCTCCCCCTAACGCGTTGTCGTACCCTCCCCTGGACCCTCAACCGTCCCCGTCCCCTAACCCTAACCCTAGCCCGAACCCTAAACCTAAACCTTCCCCGAAGCCTGACCCTCACACGTCCCCTAATCCTAACCCGTACGCTAACACTAACCCGCGCCCTCACACGTACGCTCCCCCTAAAGCGTTGTCGTACCCTCCCCTGGACCCTAAACCGTCCCCGACCCCTAACCCTAACCCTAGCCCGAACCCTAACCCTAACACTTCCCCGAAGCCTGAACCTCACCCGTTCCCTAATCCTAACCCGTACGCTAACACTAACCCGCGCCCTCACACGTACGCTCCTCCTAAAGCATTGTCGTACCCTCCCCTGGACCCTAAACCGTCCCCGTCCCCTAACCCTAACCCTAGCCCGAACCCTAACCCTAACCCTTCCCCGAAGCCTGACCCTCACCCGTCCCCTAATCCTAACCCGTACGCTAACACTAACCCGCGCCCTCACACGTACGCTCCCCCTAAAGCGTTGTCGTACCCTCCCCTGGACCCTAAACCGTCCCCATCCCCTAACCCTAACGCTAGCCCGAACCGTAACCCTAACCCTTCCCCGAAGCCTGACCCTCAACCGTCCCTTAACCCTAACCCGTACGCTAACACTAACCCACGCCCTCACACGTACGCTACCCCTAAAGCATTGTCGTACCCTCCCCTTGACGCTAAACCATCCCCGTCCCCTAACCCTAACCCTAGCCCGAACCCTAACCCTAACCCTTCCCCGAAGCCTGACCCTCACCCGTCCCCTAATCCTAACCCGTACGCTAACACTAACCCGCGCCCTCACACGTACGCTCCCCCTAAAGCGTTGTCGTACCCTCCCCTGGACCCTAAACCGTCCCCGTCCCCTAACCCTAACCCTAGCCCGAACCCTAACCCTAACACTTCCCCGAAGCCTGACTCTCACCCGTCCCCTAATCCTAACCCGTACGCTAACACTAACCCGCGCCCTCACACGTACGCTCCCCCTAAAGCGTTGTCGTACCCTCCCCTGGACCCTAAACCGTCCCCGTCCCCTAACCCTAACCCTAGCCCGAACCCTAACCCTAACCCTTCCCCGAAGCCTGACCCTCACCCGTACCATAATCCTAACCCGTACGCTAACACTAACCCGCGCCCTCACACGTACGCTCCCCCTAAAGCGTTGTCGTACCCTCCCCTGGACCCTAAACCGTCCCCGTCCCCTAACCCTAACCCTAGCCCGAACCCTAAACCTAAACCTTCCCCGAAGCCTGACACACACACGTCCCCTAATCCTAACCCGTTCGCTAACACTAACCCGCGCCCTCACACGTACGCTCCCCCTAAAGCGTTGTCGTACCCTCCCCTGGACCCTAAACCGTCCCCGTCCCCTAACCCTAACCCTAGCCCGAACCCTAACCCTAACCCTTCCCCGAAGCCTGACCCTCACCCGTCCCCTAATCCTAACCCGTACGCTAACACTAACCCGCGCCCTCACACGTACGCTCCCCCTAAAGCGTTGTCGTACCCTCCCCTGGACCCTAAACCGTCCCCGTCCCCTAACCCTAACCCTAGCCTGAACCCTAACCCTAACCCTTCCCCGAAGCCTGACCCTCACCCATCCCCTAATCCTAACCCGTACGCTAACACTAACCCGCACCCTCACGCGTACGCTCCCCCTTAAGCGTTGTCGTACCCTCCCCTGGACCCTAAACCGTCCCCGTCCCCTAACCCTAACCCTAGCCCGAACCCTAACCCTAACCCTTCCCCGAAGCCTGACCCTCACCCGTCCCCTAATCCTAACCCGTACGCTAACACTAACCCGCGCCCTCACGCGTACGCTCCCCCTAAAGCGTTGTCGTACCCTCCCCTGGACCCTAAACCGTCCCCGTCCCCTAACCCTAACCCTAGCCCGAACCCTAACCCTAACACTTCCCCGAAGCCTGACCCGCACCCGTCCCCTAATCCTAACCCGTACGCTAACACTAACCCGCGCCCTCACACGTACGCTCCCCCTAACGCGTTGTCGTACCCTCCCCTGGACCCTCAGCCGTCCCCGTCCCCTAACCCTAACCCTAGCCCGAACCCTAAACCTAAACCTTCCCCGAAGCCTGACCCTCACACGTCCCCTAATCCTAACCCGTACGCTAACCCTAACCCGCGCCCTCACACGAACGCTCCCCCTAAAGCGTTGTCGTACCCTCCCCTGGACCCTAAACCGTCCCCGTCCCCTAACCCTAACCCTAGCCCGAACCCTAAACCTAACCCTTCCCGAAGCCTGACCCTCACCCGTCCCCTTATACTAACCCGTACGCCAACACAAACCCGCGCCCTCACACGTACGCTCCCCCTAAAGCGTTGTCGTACCCTCCCTTGGACCCTAAACCGTCCCCGTCCCCTAACCCTAACCCTAGCCCGAACGCTAACCCTAAACCTTCCCCGAAGCCTGACCCTCACCCGTCCCCTAATCCTAACCCGTACGCTTACACTAACCTGCGCCCTCACACGTACGCTCCCCCTAAAGCGTTGTCGTACCCTCCCCTGGACCCTAAACCGTCCCCGTCTCCTAACCCTAACCCTAGCCCGAACCCTAAGCCTAACACGTCCCCGAAGCCTGACACTCACCCGTCCCCTAATCCTAACCCGTACGCTAACACTAACTGTGCCCTCACACGTACGCTCCCCCTAAAGCACTGTCGTACCCTCCCCTGGACCCTAAACCGTCCCTGTCCCCTAACACTAACCCTAGCCCGAACCCTAACCCTAACCCTTCTCCGAAGCCTGACCCTCACCCGTCCCCTAATCCTAACCCGTACGCTAACACTAACCCGCGCACTCACATGTACGCTCCCCCTAAAGCGTTGTCGTACCCTCCCCTGGACCCTAAACCGTCCCCGTACCCTAACCCTAACCCTAGCCCGAACCCTAACCCTAACCCTTCCCCGAAGCCTGACCCTCACCAGTCCCCTAATCCTAACCCGTACGCTAACACTAACCCGCGCCCTCACGCGTACGCTCCCCCTAAAGCGTTCTCGTACCCTCCCCTGGACCCTAAACCGTCCCCGTCCCCTAACATTAACCCTAGCCCGAACCCTAACCCTAACCCTTCCCCGAAGCCTGACCCTCACCCGTCCCCTAATCCTAACCCGTATGCTAACACTAACCCGCGCCCTCACACGTACGCTCCCCCTAAAGCGTTGTCGTACCCTCCCCTGGACCCTAAACCGTCCCCGTCCCGTAACCCTAACCCTAGCCCGAACCCTAACCCTAACCCTTCCCCGAAGCCTGACCCTCACCCGTCCCATAATCCTAACCCGTATGCTAACACTAACCCGCGCCCTCACACGTACGCTCCACCTAAAGCGTTGTCGTACCCTCCCCTGGACCCTAAACCGTCTCCGTCCCCTAACCCTAACCCTAGCCCGAACCCTAAGCCTAACCCTTCCACGAAGCCTGACCCTCACCCGTCCCATAATCCTAACACGTACGCTAACACTAACCCGCGCCCTCACACGTACGCTCCCCCTAAAGCGTTGTCGTACCCTCCCCTGGACCCTAAACCGTCCCTGACCCCTAACCCTAACCCTAGCCCGAACCCTAACCCTAACCCTTCCCCGAAGCCTGACCCTCACCCGTCCCCTAATCCTAACCCGTACGCTAACACTAACCCACGCCCTCACACGTACGCTCCCCCTAAAGCGTTGTCGTACCCTCCCCTGGACCCTAAACCGTCCCCGTCCCCTAACCCTAACCCTAGCCCGAACCCTAACCCTAACCCTTCCCCGAAGCCTGACCCTCACCCGTCCCCTAATCCTAACCCATACGCTAACACTAAACCGCGCCCTCACACGTACGCTCCCCCTAAAGCGTTGTCGTACCCTCCCCTGGACCCTAAACCGTCCCCGTCCCCTAACCCTAACCCTAGCACGAACCCTAAACTTAAACCTTCCTCGAAGCCTGACACACACACGTCCCATAATCCTAACCCGTACGCTAACACTAACCCGCGCCCTCACACGTACGCTCCCCCTAAAGCGTTGTCGTACCCTCCCCTGGACCCTAAACCGTCCCCGTCCCCTAACCCTAACCCTAGCCCGAACCCTAACCCTAACACTTCCCCGAAGCCTGACCCTCACCCGTCCCCTAATCCTAACCCGTATGCTAACACTAACCCGCGCCCTCACACGTACGCTCCCCCTAAAGCGTTGTCGTACCCTCCCCTGGACCCTAAACCGTCCCCATCCCCTAACCCTAACACTAGCCCGAACCCTAAGCCTAACACGTCCCCGAAGCCTGACACTCACCCGTCCCCTAATCCTAACCCGTACGCTAACACTAACTGTGCCCTCACACGTACGCTCCCCCTAAAGCACTGTCATACCCTCCACTGGACCCTAAACCGTCCCTGTCCCCTAACACTAACCCTAGCCCGAACCCTAACCCTAACCCTTCCCCGAAGCCTGACCCTCACCCGTCCCCTAATCCTAACCCGTACGCTAACACTAACCCGCGCACTCACACGTACGCTCCCCCTAAAGCGTTGTCGTACCCTCCCCTGGACCCTAAACCGTCCCCGTCCCCTAACCCTAACCCTAGCCCGAACCCTAAACCTAACCCTTCCCCGAAGCCTGACCCTCACCAGTCCCCTAATCCTAACCCGTACGCTAACACTAACCCGCGCCCTCACGCGTACGCTCCCCCTAAAGCGTTGTCGTACCCTCCCCTGGACCCTAAACCGTCCCCGTCCCCTAACCCTAACCCTAGCCCGAACCCTAAGCCTAACCCTTCCCCGAAGCCTGACCCTCACCCGTCCCCTAATCCGAACCCGTACGCTAACACTAACCCGCGCCCTCACACGTACGCTCCCCCTAAAGCGTTGTCGTACCCTCCCCTGGACCCTAAACCGTCCCCGTCCCGTAACCCTAACCCTAGCCTGAACCCTAACCCTAACCCTTCCCCGAAGCCTGACCCTCACCCGTCCCATAATCCTAACCCGTATGCTAACACTAACCCGCGCCCTCACACGTACGCTCCACCTAAAGCGTTGTCGTACCCTCCCCTGGACCCTAAACCGTCTCCGTCCCCTAACCCTAACCCTAGCCCGAACCCTAAGCCTAACCCTTCCACGAAGCCTGACCCTCACCCGTCCCCTAATCCTAACACGTACGCTAACACTAACCCGCGCCCTCACACGTACGCTCCCCCTAAAGCGTTGTCGTTCCCTCCCCTGGACCCTAAACCGTCCCCGTCCCCTAACCCTAACCCTAGCCCGAAACCTAAACCTAACCCTTCCCCGAAGCCTGACCCTCACCCGTCCCATAATCCTACCACGTACGCTAACACTAACCCGCGCCCTGACACGTACGCTCCCCCTAAAGCGTTGTCGTACCCTCCCCTGGACCCTAAACCGTCCCCGTCCCCTATCCCTAACCCTAGGGCGAAACCTAGCCCTAACCCTTCATCGAAGCCTGACCCTCATCCGTCCCCTAATCCTAACCCATACGCTAACACTAAACCGCGCCCTCACACGTACGCTCCCCCTAAAGCGATGTCGTACCCTTCCCTGGACCCTAAACCGTCCCCGTCCCCTAACCCTAACCCTAGCCCGAACGCCTACCCTAACCCTTCCCCGAAGCTTGACCCTCACCCGTCCTCTATACCTAACCTGTACGCTAACACTAACCTGCGCCCTCACACGTACGCTCCCCCTAAAGCTTTGTCGTACCCTCCCCTGGACCCTAAACCGTCCCTGAACCCTAACCCTAACCCTAGCCCGAACCCTAACCCTAACCCTTCCCCGAAGCCTGACCCTCACCCGTCCCCTAATCCTAACCCGTACGCTAACACTAACCCGTGCCCTCACACGTACGCTCCCCCTAAAGCGCTGTCGTACCCTCCCCTGCACCCTAAACCGTCCCCGTCCCCTAACCCTAACCCTAGCCCGAACCCTAAGCCTAAACCTTCCCCGAAGCCTGACTCTCACCCGTCCCCTAATCCTAACCCATATGCTAACACTAACCCGCACCCTCACACGTACGCTCCCCCTAAAGTGTTGTCGTACCCTCCCCTGGACCCTAAACCGTCCCCGTCCCCTAACCCTAACCCTAGCCCGAACCCTAACCCTAACCCTTCCCCGAAGCCTGACCCTCACCCATCCCCTAATCCTAACCCGTACGCTAACACTAACCCCCGCCCTCACACGTACGCTGCCCCTAAAATGTTGTCGTACCCTCCCCTGGACCCTAAACCGTCCCCGTCCCCTAACCGTAACCCTAGCCCAAACCCTAACCCTAACACTTCCCCGAAGCCTGACTCTCACCCGTCCCCTAATCCTAACCCGTACGCTAACACTAACCCGCGCCCTTACGCGTACGCTCCCCCTAAAGCGTTGTCGTAGCCTCCCCTGGACCCTAAACCGTCCCCGTCCCCTAACCCTAACCCTAGCCCGAACGCTAACCCTAACCCTTCTCCGAAGCCTGACCCTCACCCGTCCCCTAATCCTAACCCGTACGCTAACACTAACCCACGCCCTCACACGTACGCTCCCCCTAAAGCGTTGTCGTACCCTCCCCTGGACCCTAAACCGTCCCCGTCCCCTAACCCTAACCCTAGCACGAACCCTAAACTTAAACCTTCCCCGAAGCCTGACACACACACGTCCCCTAATCCTAAACCGTACGCTAACACTAACCCGCGCCCTCACACGTACGCTCCCCCTAAAGCGTTGTCGTACCCTCCCCTGGACCCTAAACCGTCCCCGTCCCCTAACCCTAACCCTAGCCCGAACCCTAACCCTAACCCTTCCCCGAAGCATGACCCTCACCCGTCCCCTAATCCTAACCCGTACGCTAACACTAACCCGCGCCCTCACACGTACGCTCCCCCTAAAGCGTTGTCGTACCCTCCCCTGGACCCTAAACCGTCCCCATCCCCTAACCCTAACCCTAGCCCGAACCCTAACCCTAACCCTTCCCCGAAGCCTGACCCTCACCCATCCCCTAATCCTAACCCGTACGCTAACACTAACCCGCGCCCTCACGCGTACGCTCCCCCTTAAGCGTTGTCGTACCCTCCCCTGGACCCTAAACCGTCCCCGTCCCCTAACCCTAACCCTAGCCCGAACCCTAACCCTAACCCTTCCCCGAAGCCTGACCCTCACCCGTCCCCTAATCCTAACCCGTACGCTAACACTAACCCGCGCCCTCACACGTACGCTCCCCCTAAAGCGTTGTCGTACCCTCCCCTGGACCCTAAACCGTCCCCGTCCCCTAACCCTAACACTAGCCCGAACCCTAAACCTAACCCTTCCCCGAAGCTTGACCCTCACCCGTCCCCTAATACTAACCCGTACGCTAACACTAACCCGCGCCCTCACACGTACGCTCCCCCTAAAGCGTTGTCGTACCCTCCCCTGGACCCTAAACCGTCCCCGTCCCCTAACCCTAACCCTAGCCCGAACCCTAAGCCTAACCCTTCCCCGAAGCCTGACCCTCACCCGTCCCCTAATCCTAACCCGTACGCTAACACTAACCTGCGCCCTCACACGTACGCTCCCCCTAAAGCGTTGTCGTACCCTCCCCTGGACCATAAACCGTCCCCGTCCCCTAACCCTAAACCTAGCCCGAACCCTAACCCTAACCCTTCCCCGAAGCCTGACCCTCACCCGTCCCCTAATCCCAAACCGTACGTTAACACTAACCCGCGCCCTCACACGTACGCTCCCCCTAAAGCGTTGTCGTACCCTCCCCTGGACCCTAAACCGTCCCCGTCCCCTAACCCTAACCCTAGCCCGAACCCTAACCCTAACCCTTCCCCGAAGCCTGACCCTCACCCGTCCCCTAATCCTAACCCGTACGCTAACACTAACCCGCGCCCTCACACGTACGCTCCCCCTAAAGCGTTGTCGTACCCTCCTCTGGACTCTAAACCGTCCCCGTCCCCTAACCCTAACCCTAGCCCGAACCCTAAACCTAACCCTTCCCCGAAGCCTGACCCTCACCCGTCCCCTAATCCTAACCCGTACGCTAACACTAACCCGCGCCCTCACGCATACGCTCCCCCTTAAGCGTTGTCGTACCCTCCCCTGAAACCTAAACCGTCCCCGTCCCCTAACCCTAACCCTAGCCCGAACCCTAACCCTAACCCTTCCCCGAAGCCTGACTCTCACCCGTCCCCTAATCCTAACCCGTACGCTAACACTAACCCGCGCCCTCACACGTACGCTCCCCCTAAAGCGTTGTCGTACCCTCCCCTGAACCCTAAACCGTCCCCGTCCCCTAACCCTAACCCTAGCCCGAACCCTAACCCTAACCCTTCCCCGAAGCCTGACCCTCACCCGTCCCCTAACCCTAAACCGTACGCTAACACTAACCCGCGCCCTCACACGTACACTCCCCCTAAAGCATTGTCGTACCCTCCCCTGGACCCTAAACCGTCCCCGTCCCCTAACCCTAACCCTAGCCCGAACCCTAAACCTAACCCTTCCCCGAAGCCTGACCCTCACCCGTCCCCTAATCCTAACACGTACGCTAACACTAACCCGCGCCCTGACACGTACGCTCCCCCTAAAGCGTTGTCGTACCCTCCCCTGGACCCTAAACCGTCTCCGTCCCCTAACCCTAACCCTAGATCGAACCCTAACCCTAACCCTTCCCCGAAGCCTGACCCTCAACCGTCCCATAATCCTAACCCGTACGCTAACACTAACCCGCGCCCTCACACGTACGCTCCCCCTAAAGCGTTGTCGTACCCTCCCCTGGACCCTAAACCGTCCCCGTCCCCTAACCCTTACCCTAGCCCGAACCCTAAACCTAACCCTTCCCCGAAGCCTGACTCTCACCCGTCCCCTAATCCTAACCCGTACGCTAACACTAACCCGCGCCCTCACGCGTACGCTCCCCCTAAAGCGTTGTCGTACCCTCCCCTGCACCCTAAACCGTCCCCGTCCCCTAACATTAACCCTAGCCCGAACCCTAACCCTAACACTTCCCCGAAGCCGGACCCTCACCCGTCCCCTAACCCTAAACCGTACGCTAACACTAACCCGCGCCCTCACACGTACGCTCCCCCTAAAGCGTTGTCGTACCCTCCCCTGGACCCTAAACCGTCCCCGTCCCCTAACCCTAACCCTAGCCCGAACCCTAAACCTAACCCTTCCCCGAAGCCTGACCCTCATCCGTCCCCTAATTCTAACCAATACGCTATCACTAACCCGCGCCCTCACACGTACGCTCCCCCTAAAGCGTTGTCGTACCCTCCCCTGGACCCTAAACCGTCCCCGTCCCCTAACCCTAACCCTAGCCTGAACCCTAACCCTAACCCTTCCCCGAAGCCTGACACTCACACGTCCCCTAATCCTAACCCGTACGCTAACACTAACCCGCGCCCTCACACGTACACTCCCCCTAAAGTGTTGTCGTACCCTCCCCTTGACCCTAAACCGTCCCCGTCCCCTAACCCTAACCCTAGCCCGAACCCTAACCCTAACCCTTCCCCGAAGCCTGACCCTCACCCGTCCCCTAATCCTAACCCGTACGCTAACACTAACCCGCGCCCTCACACGTACGCTCCCCCTAAAGCATTGTCGTACCCCCCCCTGGACCCTAAGCCGTCCCCGTCCCCTAACCCTAACCCTAGCCCGAACCCTAACCCTAACCCTTCCCCGAAGCCTGACCCTCACCCGTCCCCTAATCCTAACCCGTACGCTAACACTAACCCGCGCCCTCACACGTACGCTCCCCCTAAAGCGTTGTCGTACCCTCCCCTGGACCCTAAACCGTCCCCGACCCCTAACTTTAACCCTAGCCCGAACCCTAACCCTAACCCTTCCCCGAAGCCTGACACTCACCCGTTCCCTAATCCTAACCCGTACGCTAACACTAACCCGCGCCCTCACACGTACGCTCCCCCTAAAGCGTTGTCGTACCCTCCCCTGGACCCTAAACCGTCCCCGTCCCCTAACCCTAACACTAGCCCGAACCCTAACCCTAACCCTTCCCCGAAGCCTGACCCTCACCCGTCCCCTAATCCTAACCCGTACGCTAACACTAACCCGCGCCCTCACACGTACGCTCCCCCTAAAGCGTTGTCGTACCCTCCCCTGGACCCTAAACCGTCCCCATCCCCTAACCCTAACCCTAGCCCGAACCGTAACCCTAACCCTTCCCCGAAGCCTAACCCTCAACCGTCCCTTAACCCTAACCCGTACGCTAACACTAACCCACGCCCTCACACGTACGCTACCCCTAAAGCATTGTCGTACCCTCCCCTGGACCCTAAACCGTCCCCGTCCCCTAACCCTAACCCTAGCCCGAACCCTAACACTAACCCTTCCCCGAATCCTGACCCTCACCCTTCCCCTAATCCTAACCCGTACGCTAACACTAACCCGCGCCCTCACACATACGCTCCCCCTAAAGCGTTGTCGTACCCTCCCCTGGACCCTAAACCGTCCCCGTCCGACAACCCTAACCCTAGCCCGAACCCTAACCCTAACCCTTCCCCGAAGCCTGACCCTCACCCGTCCCCTAATCCTAACCCGTACGCTAACACTAACCCGCGCCCTCACACGTACGCTCCCCCTAAAGCGTTGTCGTACCCTCCCCTGGACCCTAAACCATCCCCGTCCCCTAACACTAACTCTAGCCCGAACCCTAAACCTAACCCTTCCCCGAAGCCTGACCGTCAACCGTCCCCTAATCCTAACCCGTACGCTAACACTAACCCGCGCCCTCACACGTACGCTCCCCCTAAAGCGTTGTCATACCCTCCCCTGTACCCTAAACCGTCCCCGTCCCCTAACCCTAACCCTAGCCCGAACCCTAAACCTAAACCTTCCCCGAAGCCTGACCCTCACCCGTCCCCTAATACTAACCCGTACGCTAACACTAACCCGCGCCCTCACATGTACGCTCCCCCTAAAGCGTTGTTGTAACCTTCCCTGGACCCTAAACCGTCCCCGTCCCCTAACCCTAACCCTAGCCCGAACCCTAACCCTAACCCTTCCCCGAAGCCTGACCCTCACCCGTCCCCTAATCCTAGCCCGTACGCTAACACTAACCCGCGCCCTCACACGTATGCTCCCCCTAAAGCGTTGTCGTACCCTCCCCTGGACCCTAAACCGTCCCCGTCCCCTAAACCTAACCCTAGCCCGAACCCTAAGCCTAACCCTTGCCGAAGCCTGACCCTCACCCGTCCCCTAATCCTAACCCGTACGCTAACACTAACCCGCGCCCTCACACGTACGCTCCCCCTAAAGCGTTGTCGTACCCTCCCCTGGACCCTAAACCGTCCCCGTCCCCTAAACCTAACCCTAGCCCGAACCCTAAACCTAACCCTTCCCCGAATCCTGACCCTCACACGTCCCCTAATCCTAACAAGTACGCTAACACTAAACCGCGCCCTCACACGTACGCTCCCCCTAAAGCGTTGTCGTACCCTCCCCTGGACCCTAAAGCTTCCCCGTCCCCTAACCCTAACCCTAGCCCGAACCCTAACCCTAACCCTTCCCCGAAGCCTGACCCTCACCCGTCCCCTATCCCTAAACCGTACGCTAACACTAACCCGCGCCCTCACACGTACGCTCCCCCTAAAGCGTTGTCGTAACCTCTCCTGGACCCTAAACCGTCCCCGTCCCCTAACCCTAAGCCTAGCCCGAACCCTAAACCTAATCCTTCCCCGAAGCCTCACCCTCACCCTCCCCTAATACTAACCCGTACGCTAACACTAACCCACGCCCTCACACGTACGCTCCCCCTAAAGCGTTGTCGTACCCTCCCCTGGACCCTAAACCGTCCCCGTCCCCTAACCCTAACCCTAGCCCGAACCCTAAGCCTAACCCTTCCCCGAAGCCTGACCCTCACCCGTCCCCTAATCCTAACCATTACGCTAACACTAACCCGCGCCCTCACACGTACGCTCCCCCTAAAGCGTTGTCGTACCCTCCCCTGGACCCTAAACCGTCCCCGTCCCCTAACCCTAACCCTAGCCCGAACCCTAACCCTAACCCTTCCCTGAAGCCTGACCCTCACCCGTCCCCTAATCCGAACCCGTACGATAACACTAACCCACGCCCTCACATGTACGCTCCCCCTAAAGCGTTGTCGTACCCTCCCCTGGACCCTAAACCGTCCCCGTCCCCTAACCCTAACCCTAGCCCGAACCCTAACCCTAACCCTTCCCCGAAGCCTGACCCTCACCCGTCCCCTAATCCTAACCCGTACGCTAACACTAACCCGCGCCCTCACACGTACGCTCCCCCTAAAGCGTTGTCGTACCCTCCCCTGGACCCTAAACCTTCTCCGTCCCCTAACCCTAACCGTAGCCCGAACCCTAACCCTAACACTTCCCCGAAGCCTGACCCTCACCTGTCCCCTAATCCTAACCCGTACGCTAACACTAACCCGCGCCCTCACACGTTCGCTCCCCCTAAAGCGTTGTCGTACCCTCCCCTGGACCCTAAACCGTCCCCGTCCCCTAACGCTAACCCTATCCCGAACCCTAACCCTAACACTTCCTTGAAGCCTGACCCTCACCCGTCTCCTAATCCTAACCCGTACGCTAACACTAACCCGCGCCCTCACACGTACGCTCCCCCTAAAGCGTTGTCGTACCCTCCCCTGACCCTAAACCGTCCCCGTCCCCTAACCCTAACCCTAGCCCGAACCCTAACCCTAACCCTTCCCCGAAGCCTGACCCTCACCCGTCCCCTAATCCTAACCCGTACACTAACACTAACCTGCGCCCTCACGCGTACGCTACCCCTAAAGCGTTGTCGTACCCTCCCCTGGACCCTAAACCGTCTCCGTCCCCTAACCCTAACCGTAGCCCGAACCCTAAGCCTAACCCTTCACCGAAGCCTGACCCTCACCCGTCCCCTAATCCTAACCCGTACGCTAACACTAACCCGCGCCCTTACACGTAAGCTCCCCCTAAAGCGTTGTCGTACCCTCCCCTGGACCCTAAACCGTCCCCGTCCCCTAACCCTAACCCTAGCCCGAAACCTAAACCTAACCCTTCCCCGAAGCCTGACCCTCACCCGTCCCATAATCCTAACACGTACGCTAACACTAACCCGCGCCCTCACACGTACGCTCCCCCTAAAGTGTTGTCGTACCCTCCCCTGGACCCTAAACCGTCCCCGTCCCCTATCCCTAACCCTAGGGCGAAACCTAGCCCTAACCCTTCACCGCAGCCTGACCCTCATCCGTCCCCTAATCCTAACCCATACGCTAACACTAAACCGCGCCCTCACACTTACGCTCCCCCTAAAGCGATGTCGTACCCTTCCCTGGACCCTAAACCGTCCCCGTCCCCTAACCCTAACCGTAGCCCGAACGCCTACCCTAACCCTTCCCCGAAGCTTGACCCTCACCCGTCCTCTAAACCTAACCTGTACGCTAACACTAACCTGCGCCCTCACACGTACGCTCCCCCTAAAGCGTTGTCGTACCCTCCCCTGGACCCTAAACCGTCCCTGACCCCTAACCCTAACCCTAGCCCGAACCCTAACCCTAACCCTTCCCCGAAGCCTGACCCTCACCCGTCCCCTAAACCTAACCCGTACGCTAACACTAACCCACGCCCTCACACGTACGCTCCCCCTAAAGCGTTGTCGTACCCTCCCCTGGACCCTAAACCGTCCCCGTCCCCTAACCCTAACCCTAGCCCGAACCCTAACCCTAACCCTTCCCCGAAGCCTGACCCTCACCCGTCCCATAATCCTAAACCGTACGCTAACACTAACCCGCACCCTCACACGTACGCTCCCCCTAAAGCGTTGTCGTACCCTCCCCTGGACCCTAAACCGTCCCCGTCCCCTAACCCTAACCCTAGCCCGAACCCTAACCCTAACCCTTCCCCGAAGCCTGACCCTCACCCGTCCCCTAATCCTAACCCGTACGCTAACACTAACCCGCGCCCTCACACGTACGCTCCCCCTAAAGCGTTGTCGTACCCTCCCCTGGACCCTAAACCGTCCCCGTCCCCTAACCCTAACCCTAGCCCGAACCCTAACCCTAACCCTTCCCCGAAGCCTGACCCTCACCCATCCCCTAATCCTAACCCGTACGCTAACACTAACCCGCGCCCTCACGCGTACGCTCCCCCTTAAGCGTTGTCGTACCCTCCCCTGGACCCTAAACCGACCCCGTCCCCTAACCCTAACCCTAGCCCGAACCCTAACCCTAACCCTTCCCCGAAGCCTGACCCTCACCCGTCCCATAATCCTAAACCGTACGCTAACACTAACCCGCACCCTCACACGTACGCTCCCCCTAAAGCGTTGTCGTACTCTCCCCTGGACCCTAAACCGTCCCCGTCCCCTAACCCTAACCCTAGCCCGAACCGTAAACCTAACCCTTCCCCGAAGCCTGACCCTCAACCGTCCCCTAACCCTAACCCGTACGCTAACACTAACCCGCGCCCTCACGCGTACGCTCCCCCTAAAGCGTTGTCGTACCCTCCCCTGGACCCTAAACCGTCCCCGTCCCCTAACCCTAACCCTAGACCGAACCCTAAACCTAACCCTTCCCCGAAGCCTGACCCTCACCAGTCCCCTAATCCTAACCAATACGCTATCACTAACCCGCGCCCTCACACGTACGCTCCCCCTAAAGCGTTGTCGTACCCTCCCCTGGACCCTAAACCGTCCCCGTCCCCTAACCCTAACCCTAGCCTGAACCCTAACCCTAACCCTTCCCCGAAGCCTGACACTCACACGTCCCCTAATCCTAACCCGTACGCTAACACTAACCCGCGCCCTCACACGTACGCTCCCCCTAAAGTGTTGTCGTACCCTCCCCTTGACCCTAAACCGTCCCCGTCCCCTAACCCTAACCCTAGCCCGAACCCTAACCCTAACCCTTCCCCGAAGCCTGACCCTCACCCGTCCCCTAATCCTAACCCGTACGCTAACACTAACCCGCGCCCTCACACGTATGCTCCCCCTAAAGCGTTGTCGTACCCTCCCCTGGACCCTAAACCGTCCCCATCCCCTATCCCTAACCCTAGCCCGAACCCTAAGCCTAACACGTCCCCGAAGCCTGACACTCACCCGTCCCCTAATCCTAACCCGTACGCTAACACTAACTGTGCCCTCACACGTACGCTCCCCCTAAAGCACTGTCATACCCTCCCCTGGACCCTAAACCGTCCCTGTCCCCTAACACTAACCGTAGCCCGAACCCTAACCCTAAGCCTTCCCCGAAGCCTGACCCTCACCCGTCCCCTAATCCTAACCCGTACGCTAACACTAACCCGCGCACTCACACGTACGCTCCCCCTAAAGCGTTGTCGTACCCTCCCCTGGACCCTAAACCGTCCCCGTCCCCTAACCCTAACCCTAGCCCGAACCCTAAACCTAACCCTTCCCCGAAGCCTGACCCTCACCAGTCCCCTAATCCTAACCCGTACGCTAACACTAACCCGCGCCCTCACGCGTACGCTCCCCCTAAAGCATTGTCGTACCCTCCCCTGGACCCTAAACCGTCCCCGTCCCGTAACCCTAACCCTAGCCCGAACCCTAACCCTAACCCTTCCCCGAAGCCTGACCCTCACCCGTCCCATAATCCTAACCCGTATGCTAACACTAACCCGCGCCCTCACACGTACGCTCCAACTAAAGCGTTGTCGTACCCTCCCCTGGACCCTAAACCGTCTCCGTCCCCTAACCCTAACCCTAGCCCGAACCCTAAGCCTAACCCTTCCACGAAGCCTGACCCTCACCCGTCCCCTAATCCTAACACGTACGCTAACAATAACCCGCGCCCTCACACGTACGCTCCCCCTAAAGCGTTGTCGTACCCTCCCCTGGACCCTAAACCGTCCCCGTCCCCTAACCCTAACCCTAGCCCGAAACCTAAACCTAACACTTCCCCGAAGCCTGACCCTCACCCGTCCCATAATCCTACCACGTACGCTAACACTAACCCGCACCCTCACACGTACGCTCCCCCTAAAGCGTTGTCGTACCCTTCCCTGGACCCTAAACCGTCCCCGTCCCCTAACCCTAACCCTAGCCCGAACGCCTACCCTAACCCTTCCCCGAAGCTTGACCCTCACCCGTCCTATATACCTAACCTGTACGCTAACACTAACCTGCGCCCTCACACGTACGCTCCCCCTAAAGCGTTGTCGTACCCTCCCCTGGACCCTAAACCGTCCCCGTCCCCTAACCCTAACCCTAGCCCGAACCCTAACCCTAACCCTTCCACGAAGCCTGACCCTCACCCGTCCCATAATCCTAAACCGTACGCTAACACTAACCCGCACCCTCACACGTACGCTCCCCCTAAAGCGTTGTCGTACTCTCCCCTGGACCCTAAACCGTCCCCGTCCCCTAACCCTAACCCTAGCCCGAACCGTAAACCTAACCCTTCCCCGAAGCCTGACCCTCAACCGTCCCCTAACCCTAACCCGTACGCTAACACTAACCCGCGCCCTCACGCGTACGCTCCCCCTAAAGCGTTGTCGTACCCTCCCCTGGACCCTAAACCGTCCCCGTACCCTAACCCTAACCCTAGACCGAACCCTAAACCTAACCCTTCCCCGAAGCCTGACCCTCACCAGTCCCCTAATCCTAACCCGTACGCTAACACTAACCCGCGCCCTCACGCGTACGCTCCCCCTAAAGCGTTGTCGTACCCTCCCCTGGACCCTAAACCGTCCCCGTCCCCTAACCCTAACCCAAGCCCGAACGCTAACCCTAACCCTTCCCCGAAGCCTGACCCTCACCCGTCCCCTAATCCTAACCCGTACGCTAACACTAACCCACGCCCTCACACGTACGCTCCCCCTAAAGCGTTGTCGTACCCTCCCCTGGACCCTAAACCGTCCCCGTCCCCTAACCCTAACCCTAGCACGAACCCTAAACTTAAACCTTCCCCGAAGCCTGACACACACACGTCCCCTAATCCTAAACCGTACGCTAACACTAACCCGCGCCCTCACACGTACGCTCCCCCTAAAGCGTTGTCGTACCCTCCCCTGGACCCTAAACCGTCCCCGTCCCCTAACCCTAACCCTAGCCCGAACCCTAACCCTAACCCTTCCCCGAAGCATGACCCTCACCCGTCCCCTAATCCTAACCCGTACGCTAACACTAACCCGCGCCCTCACACGTACGCTCCCCCTAAAGCGTTGTCGTACCCTCCCCTGGACCCTAAACCGTCCCCATCACCTAACCCTAACCCTAGCCCGAACCCTAACCCTAACGCTTCCCCGAAGCCTGACACTCACCCATCCCCTAATCCTAACCCGTACGCTAACACTAACCCGCACCCTCACGCGTACGCTCCCCCTTAAGCGTTGTCGTACCCTCCCCTGGACCCTAAACCGTCTCCGTCCCCTAACCCTAACCCTAGACCGAACCCTAACCCTAACCCTTCCCCGAAGCCTGACCCTCACCCGTCCCATAATCCTAACCCGTACGCTAACACTAACCCGCGCCCTCACACGTACGCTCCCCCTAAAGCGTTGTCGTACCCTCCCCTGGACCCTAAACCGTCCCCGTCCCCTAACCCTTACCCTAGCCCGAACCGTAAACCTAACCCTTCCTCGAAGCCTGACTCTCACCCGTCCCCTAATCCTAACCCGTACGCTAACACTAACCCGCGCCCTCACGCGTACGCTCCCCCTAAAGCGTTGTCGTACCCTCCCCTGCACCCTAAACCGTCCCCGTCCCCTAACATTAACCCTAGCCCGAACCCTAACCCTAACACTTCCCCGAAGCCTGACCCTCACCCGTCCCCTAACCCTAAACCGTACGCTAACACTAACCCGCACCCTCACACGTACGCTCCCCCTAAAGCGTTGTCGTACCCTCCCCTGGACCCTAAACCGTCCCCGTCCCCTAACCCTAACCCTAGCCCGAACCCTAAACCTAACCCTTCCCCGAAGCCTGACCCTCATCCGTCCCCTAATCCTAACCAATACGCTATCACTAACCCGCACCCTCACACGTACGCTCCCCCTAAAGCGTTGTCGTACCCTCCCCTGGACCCTAAACCGTCCCCGTCCCCTAACCCTAACCCTAGCCTGAACCCTAACCCTAACCCTTCCCCGAAGCCTGACACTCACACGTCCCCTAATCCTAACCTGTACGCTAACACTAACCCGCGCCCTCACACGTACACTCCCCCTAAAGTGTTGTCGTACCCTCCCCTTGACCCTAAACCGTCCCCGTCCCCTAACCCTAACCCTAGCCCGAACCCTAACCCTAACCCTTCCCCGAAGCCTGACCCTCACCCGTCCCCTAATCCTAACCCGTACGCTAACACTAACCCGCGCCCTCACACGTACGCTCCCCCTAAAGCGTTGTCGTACCCCCCCCTGGACCCTAAGCCGTCCCCGTCCCCTAACCCTAACCCTAGCCCGAACCCTAACCCTAACCCTTCCCCGAAGCCTGACCCTCACCCGTCCCCTAATCCTACCCCGTACGCTAACACTAACCCGCGCCCTCACACGTACGCTCCCCCTAAAGCGTTGTCGTACCCTCCCCTGGACCCTAAACCGTCCCCGACCCCTAACCCTAACCCTAGCCCGAACCGTAACCCTAACCCTTCCCCGAAGCCTGACCCTCACCCGTTCCCTAATCCTAACCCGTACGCTAACACTAACCCGCGCCCTCACACGTACGCTCCCCCTAAAGCGTTGTCGTACCCTCCCCTGGACCCTAAACCGTCCCCGTCCCCTAACCCTAACACTAGCCCGAACCCTAACCCTAACCCTTCCCCGAAGCCTGACCCTCACCCGTCCCCTAATCCTAACCCGTACGCTAACACTAACCTGCGCCCTCACACGTACGCTCCCCCTAAAGCGTTGTCGTACCCTCCCCTGGACCCTAAACCGTCCCCATCCCCTAACCCTAACCCTAGCCCGAACCGTAACCCTAACCCTTCCCCGAAGCCTGACCCTCACCCGTCCCTTAACCCTAACCCGTACGCTAACACTAACCCACGCCCTCACACGTACGCTACCCCTAAAGCATTGTCGTACCCTCCCCTGGACCCTAAACCGTCCCCGTCCCCTAACCCTAAACCTAGCCCGAACCCTAACACTAACCCTTCCCCGAAGCCTGACCCTCACCCGTCCCCTAATCCTAACCCGTACGCTAACACTAACCCGCGCCCTCACACGTACGCTCCCCCTAAAGCGTTGTCGTACCCTCCCCTGGACCCTAAACCGTCCCCGTCCCCTAACCCTAACCCTAGCCCGAACCCTAACCCTAAATCTTCCCCGAAGCCTGACACTCACCCGTCCCCTAATCCTAACCCGTACGCTAACACTAACCCGCGCCCTCACACGTACGCTCCCCCTAAAGCGTTGTCGTACCCTCCCCTGGACCCTAAACCATCCCCGTCCCCTAACACTAACTCTAGCCCGAACCCTAACCCTAACCCTTCCCCGAAGCCTGACCCTCACCCGTCCCCTAATCCTAACCCGTACGCTAACACTAACCCGCGCCCTCACACGTACGCTCCCCCTAAAGCGTTGTCATACCCTCCCCTGTACCCTAAACCGTCCCCGTCCCCTAACCCTAACCCTAGCCCGAACCCTAAAACTAAACCTTCCCCGAAGCCTGACCCTCACACGTCCCCTAATCCTAACAAGTACGCTAACACTAACCCGCGCCCTCACACGTACGCTCCCCCTAAAGCGTTGTCGTACCCTCCCCTGGACCCTAAAGCTTCCCCGTCCCCTAACCCTAACCCTAGCCCGAACCCTAACCCTAACCCTTCCCCGAAGCCTGACCCTCACCCGTCCCCTAACCCTAAACCGTACGCTAACACTAACCCGCGCCCTCACACGTACGCTCCCCCTAAAGCGTTGTCGTAACCTCCCCTGGACCCTAAACCGTCCCCGTCCCCTAACCCTAACCCTAGCCCGAACCATAAACCTAATCCTTCCCCGAAGCCTGACCCACACCCGTCCCTTAATACTAACCCGTACGCTAACACTAACCCGCGCCCTCACATGTACGCTCCCCCTAAAGCGTTGTCGTAACCTTCCCTGGACCCTAAACCGTCCCCGTCCCCTAACCCTAACCCTACCCCGAACCCTAACCCTAAACCTTCCCCGAAGCCTGACCCTCACCCGTCCCCTAATCCTAGCCCGTACGCTAACACTAACCCGCGCCCTCACACGTATGCTCCCCCTAAAGCGTTGTCGTACCCTCCCCTGCACGCTAAACCGTCCCCGTCCCCTAACCCTAACCCTAGCCCGAACCCTAAGCCTAACCCTTGCCGAAGCCTGACCCTCACCCGTCCCCTAATCCTAACCCGTACGCTAACACTAACCCGCGCCCTCACACGTACGCTCCCCCTAAAGCGTTGTCGTACCCTCCCCTGGACCCTAAACCGTCCCCGTCCCCTAACCCTAACCCTAGCCCGAACCCTAAACCTAACCCTTCCCCGAATCCTGACCCTCACACGTCCCCTAATCCTAACAAGTACGCTAACACTAAACCGCGCCCTCACACGTACGCTCCCCCTAAAGCGTTGTCGTACCCTCCCCTGGACCCTAAAGCTTCCCCGTCCCCTAACCCTAACCCTAGCCCGAACCCTAACCCTAACCCTTCCCCGAAGCCTGACCCTCACCCGTCCCCTATCCCTAAACCGTACGCTAACACTAACCCGCGCCCTCACACGTACGCTCCCCCTAAAGCATTGTCGTAACCTCCCCTGGACCCTAAACCGTCCCCGTCCCCTAACCCTAACCCTAGCCCGAACCCTAAACCTAATCCTTCCCCGAAGCCTGACCCTCACCCGTCCCCTAATCCTAACCATTACGCTAACACTAACCCGCGCCCTCACACGTACGCTCCCCCTAAAGCGTTGTCGTACCCTCCCCTGGACCCTAAACCGTCCCCGTCCCCTAACCCTTACCCTAGCCCGAACCGTAAACCTAACCCTTCCTCGAAGCCTGACTCTCACCCGTCCCCTAATCCTAACCCGTACGCTAACACTAACCCGCGCCCTCACGCGTACGCTCCCCCTAAAGCGTTGTCGTACCCTCCCCTGCACCCTAAACCGTCCCCGTCCCCTAACATTAACCCTAGCCCGAACCCTAACCCTAACACTTCCCCGAAGCCTGACCCTCACCCGTCCCCTAACCCTAAACCGTACGCTAACACTAACCCGCACCCTCACACGTACGCTCCCCCTAAAGCGTTGTCGTACCCTCCCCTGGACCCTAAACCGTCCCCGTCCCCTAACCCTAACCCTAGCCCGAACCCTAAACCTAACCCTTCCCCGAAGCCTGACCCTCATCCGTCCCCTAATCCTAACCAATACGCTATCACTAACCCGCACCCTCACACGTACGCTCCCCCTAAAGCGTTGTCGTACCCTCCCCTGGACCCTAAACCGTCCCCGTCCCCTAACCCTAACCCTAGCCTGAACCCTAACCCTAACCCTTCCCCGAAGCCTGACACTCACACGTCCCCTAATCCTAACCTGTACGCTAACACTAACCCGCGCCCTCACACGTACACTCCCCCTAAAGTGTTGTCGTACCCTCCCCTTGACCCTAAACCGTCCCCGTCCCCTAACCCTAACCCTAGCCCGAACCCTAACCCTAACCCTTCCCCGAAGCCTGACCCTCACCCGTCCCCTAATCCTAACCCGTACGCTAACACTAACCCGCGCCCTCACACGTACGCTCCCCCTAAAGCGTTGTCGTACCCCCCCCTGGACCCTAAGCCGTCCCCGTCCCCTAACCCTAACCCTAGCCCGAACCCTAACCCTAACCCTTCCCCGAAGCCTGACCCTCACCCGTCCCCTAATCCTACCCCGTACGCTAACACTAACCCGCGCCCTCACACGTACGCTCCCCCTAAAGCGTTGTCGTACCCTCCCCTGGACCCTAAACCGTCCCCGACCCCTAACCCTAACCCTAGCCCGAACCGTAACCCTAACCCTTCCCCGAAGCCTGACCCTCACCCGTTCCCTAATCCTAACCCGTACGCTAACACTAACCCGCGCCCTCACACGTACGCTCCCCCTAAAGCGTTGTCGTACCCTCCCCTGGACCCTAAACCGTCCCCGTCCCCTAACCCTAACACTAGCCCGAACCCTAACCCTAACCCTTCCCCGAAGCCTGACCCTCACCCGTCCCCTAATCCTAACCCGTACGCTAACACTAACCTGCGCCCTCACACGTACGCTCCCCCTAAAGCGTTGTCGTACCCTCCCCTGGACCCTAAACCGTCCCCATCCCCTAACCCTAACCCTAGCCCGAACCGTAACCCTAACCCTTCCCCGAAGCCTGACCCTCACCCGTCCCTTAACCCTAACCCGTACGCTAACACTAACCCACGCCCTCACACGTACGCTACCCCTAAAGCATTGTCGTACCCTCCCCTGGACCCTAAACCGTCCCCGTCCCCTAACCCTAAACCTAGCCCGAACCCTAACACTAACCCTTCCCCGAAGCCTGACCCTCACCCGTCCCCTAATCCTAACCCGTACGCTAACACTAACCCGCGCCCTCACACGTACGCTCCCCCTAAAGCGTTGTCGTACCCCCCCTGGACCCTAAGCCGTCCCCGTCCCCTAACCCTAACCCTAGCCCGAACCCTAACCCTAACCCTTCCCCGAAGCCTGACCCTCACCCGTCCCCTAATCCTACCCCGTACGCTAACACTAACCCGCGCCCTCACACGTACGCTCCCCCTAAAGCGTTGTCGTACCCTCCCCTGGACCCTAAACCGTCCCCGACCCCTAACCCTAACCCTAGCCCGAACCGTAACCCTAACCCTTCCCCGAAGCCTGACCCTCACCCGTTCCCTAATCCTAACCCGTACGCTAACACTAACCCGCGCCCTCACACGTACGCTCCCCCTAAAGCGTTGTCGTACCCTCCCCTGGACCCCTAAACCGTCCCGTCCCCTAACCCTAACACTAGCCCGAACCCTAACCCTAACCCTTCCCCGAAGCCTGACCCTCACCCGTCCCCTAATCCTAACCCGTACGCTAACACTAACCTGCGCCCTCACACGTACGCTCCCCCTAAAGCGTTGTCGTACCCTCCCCTGGACCCTAAACCGTCCCCATCCCCTAACCCTAACCCTAGCCCGAACCGTAACCCTAACCCTTCCCCGAAGCCTGACCACTCACCCGTCCCTTAACCCTAACCCGTACGCTAACACTAACCCACGCCCTCACACGTACGCTACCCCTAAAGCATTGTCGTACCCTCCCTGGACCCTAAACCGTCCCCGTCCCTAACCCTAAACCTAGCCCGAACCCTAACACTAACCCTTCCCCGAAGCCTGACCCTCACCCGTCCCCTCCTAATCCTAACCCGTACGCTAACACTAACCCGCGCCCTCACACGTACGCTCCCCCTAAAGCGTTGTCGTACCCTCCCCTGGACCCTAAAACCGTCCCCGTCCCCTAACCCTAACCCTAGCCCGAACCCTAACCCTAAATCTTCCCCGAAGCCTGACACTCACCCGTCCCCTAATCCTAACCCGTACGCTAACACTAACCCGCGCCCTCACACGTACGCTCCCCCTAAAGCGTTGTCGTACCCTCCCCTGGACCCTAAACCATCCCCGTCCCCTAACACTAACTCTAGCCCGAACCCTAACCCTAACCCTTCCCCGAAGCCTGACCCTCACCCGTCCCCTAATCCTAACCCGTACGCTAACACTAACCCGCGCCCTCACACGTACGCTCCCCCTAAAGCGTTGTCATACCCTCCCCTGTACCCTAAACCGTCCCCGTCCCCTAACCCTAACCCTAGCCCGAACCCTAAAACTAAACCTTCCCCGAAGCCTGACCCTCACACGTCCCCTAATCCTAACAAGTACGCTAACACTAACCCGCGCCCTCACACGTACGCTCCCCCTAAAGCGTTGTCGTACCCTCCCCTGGACCCTAAAGCTTCCCCGTCCCCTAACCCTAACCCTAGCCCGAACCCTAACCCTAACCCTTCCCCGAAGCCTGACCCTCACCCGTCCCCTAACCCTAAACCGTACGCTAACACTAACCCGCGCCCTCACACGTACGCTCCCCCTAAAGCGTTGTCGTAACCTCCCCTGGACCCTAAACCGTCCCCGTCCCCTAACCCTAACCCTAGCCCGAACCATAAACCTAATCCTTCCCCGAAGCCTGACCCACACCCGTCCCTTAATACTAACCCGTACGCTAACACTAACCCGCGCCCTCACATGTACGCTCCCCCTAAAGCGTTGTCGTAACCTTCCCTGGACCCTAAACCGTCCCCGTCCCCTAACCCTAACCCTACCCCGAACCCTAACCCTAAACCTTCCCCGAAGCCTGACCCTCACCCGTCCCCTAATCCTAGCCCGTACGCTAACACTAACCCGCGCCCTCACACGTATGCTCCCCCTAAAGCGTTGTCGTACCCTCCCCTGCACGCTAAACCGTCCCCGTCCCCTAACCCTAACCCTAGCCCGAACCCTAAGCCTAACCCTTGCCGAAGCCTGACCCTCACCCGTCCCCTAATCCTAACCCGTACGCTAACACTAACCCGCGCCCTCACACGTACGCTCCCCCTAAAGCGTTGTCGTACCCTCCCCTGGACCCTAAACCGTCCCCGTCCCCTAACCCTAACCCTAGCCCGAACCCTAAACCTAACCCTTCCCCGAATCCTGACCCTCACACGTCCCCTAATCCTAACAAGTACGCTAACACTAAACCGCGCCCTCACACGTACGCTCCCCC